>NW_027532830.1:149986-314425 GCF_008692635.1 Crocuta crocuta
AAATAAATAAATAAAGGGCAGAGTCGGTAATGTAAGGAGAGTACAAGGTGGTCGCTTCTCTTTGCATTTGATGCTTAATATCTACATTTATCCTATATGTACACCATCTACATTTATTCTATAACTATATCGTCTACATCAGTTCCATACTGTCCATATCTATCCTTATATTATCTCCATCTATTCTGGATCCTCACCAGGTTACAGTATTTATGGCTCACAAACCGTCCAGAATTTCAAAACTATGGTCATGACAGGGAACTAAATGTCCTGCGATGCCGTCTCCAGCCCCTCTATCTCTGCCAGGAAAGCTCTGCTCACTCTTCGATGTGTGTTTCCTTTCGAATCTCACCTCACCGTGACATCTTCCTTGATGATGTCTGAGAATCACAACGGTACTGAGTATTTGACTCGTGGGTTTCGGTTTTGGATGAGATTATTTTCCATTGCACAGTGTACTCTTTTCTATTGTGTTCTTTTCATGCCTAAATTGTTTCATACGTGGAGCTTCATACTCCTGACACATGCTTTAAATCACTTCACAGTAGGGCCACCAATGGTCTAGACATCTTTCACACTTCCATCTTCATCTACTAAGTTCTTCCTGGGCATCAGAACACCCCCAGGGACCTCCTTCAAAAGATTCCTGGGTCCTTTCCCAACCCAGCTGAATGAGAAACTCCAGGCATAAGGATATGGAATCTATTGTTTAAATGAACTCTCAGGGGCTTAAAGAGTCAACCCAAGTTTGCTAACAACTCTGCAGACGCCTATAAAACACCTTTAAGATTTCTCTTCTTTTCCATCCTCACTGTCCTCCCAGCTAAGCAAGGTCTGTATCGCCCAAAACATGCATGTATGCATGCACACACGCCTCTTTCCTTTTTAATTTAATATTTGAACACCAAACAAATATGAATGAATCCTTAGTACGTGCCAGACACTGTGCTGGATGTAGAGGGAAACAGACCATGACCTCTGTCCTTGAGGAGTTGATAAGAGAGAGGAAGACACACACAGGCATCCCGTACTTAATGGGAACACAAGGCTATGAACAAAAAGGAGACTCAAGAGTGAGCCTGCCTCAAGGCTGTGCCTGGAACACATGTGTTATGGTGTAAGTGCTATCTCCATCTTGTCCCAGGAATAGCAGGCGTCGAGTTAATTTGTCTTCAATTTCGGAGATGGAGGACATGTATCCAAGCAAGCAAGCAAGCAAGCAAGCAAGCAAAGGAAAGGCATCAATGCTCACTTATTTCCCATTGGACCAGCGTTTCCTCCATGAACCAGGCCCATGAACGTCATCCTCCATCCAGGAGCAAATGCAAGCAGGCCGTGCTCAGTACACGGTGCGCATCAGACAACGGCAAGTGTCATCGACTGGCTGAGGCCTCTTGGTTGGCTCCTGGCCAGAACACCACTGTGCTCGAGTCCACTCAGGACCCAGGCTTGGGGCAGCCGGTCAAAACGTATGTTCTCTGGTTCTCAGGAGTCAATTCCCGGGGCGGCAACAGTACCGACTCATGACAGCCCATCAATACATGGAGGTTGGCAATTTGTCCTGACCTCTTCAGCTTTCTCATTTCTTGAAGCACAGCCCATCATTTCACATCTAACACTTGAAAACAGCTTATTGTGGTGGTGCCATGGCAACAAAAACAGGCTTTCCCCCATTTGTACCAAACAAGAGCGAGAGGTGCTTGACAAGCACATGGAAACGGTCCGTGGTTTGGTACGGGGAACATTTAAATAAATTGGCAGGAAGTCATTTCTGCCCCCTGCAAATTGCCAAAGTTGACCTCTAGCCTCTGGGAGCCTTGAAATGAGGCGGGTGAAGGAATTCAGGGCGGCTGGCTTCTCTGAGTCATCCTTTCCCCATTTGTCCTTCAGGGGGACATTCTTTGCTGTTGATGTAGCAAATAGTTACGCTGATGTTTTGGCCAGGGTAATATTTCGATGGGACAACTGCTCCTTAATCTCTGGGTCACTTTTCTAATTTCTTGTCACTTCTGCAGGTGGAAGTGGGAGGTTCAGATTAGACCAGCATTTTCCAAACCTGGTTGCCCATTAGAAGAGCCTGGGTGGCATGTTAAAAAAATACAGATTCCAGAGACCTATCATTACCTACTGACTGGAAAATCCTCTGCCGGAGGGGCCCTGCAACCCGGCTTTTGAAGCTGCTGCCTGGGGATTTCAGCGTAGGTGGGCCTATCGCTGATACTGAGAACCACAAGCTCGGACGTGCCCCCAAGTCCCTTCTAGCTTTGCTGAGTGTGAATCCAGGGTCTCCTGGCCCCCTCTCTGCTCCACCCAGCAGCCACTCCACCACCAGCAGCACCGTCTACAAAGAACCTGTCAGCCTCTTTCTTTGGTGACTCCTTCGGGCACTGGGAGGTCTAAGAATTTTGCGGACGTTCAGCAAACGAGCCCTTTGCTCCAGCGTTGGCGGGCGGCTCATCAGCACCACTGTCAGATTGCTGAGTAATGGTGGTTCCTTCCAGAATAATAGGCTGCCTCTGTATAGCGCTTGAAAAGCTCATTTTCAGGCACTTGCACTCAGTTTCACACCAGGCTGGAGTCGTGAGCCGTTTCTGTCTGTCTAGCTGTGTGAGCTGGAGTCAGCAGAGGGGACACAGAGGGGAATGATGTTGACCTGGGAGATCTGTGGCAACAAAATCAGAAAGGGGCTTTAGAAGCATCTTTCTGTATATAAATCCTCCAGTCCGTTGTTTCCTGCTGAGTAAAGCAATCTCCGAGTCATCCAGGAGAGTAAGATTTATGCCAGGTGAGAAAGAACAGTCAGCTGATTTCCTATCTGTGGATGGATGGAGCGGGNACAGGTCTGCCCTCAAATCCTGGATTCCTCACTTACCAGACAGACTAGCTTAGAAAATTCTCTAGGGACTTATTTCCCCATCATAAAATGTGGATGATAACAGTCCTGTATCATAGGGTTATTATAGAGGTCAAATGTAAAAATCTGTTAAAGCAGCTGGAGGGCCGGATACAAAATAGGTGTTCAGAAAATGCAACAGAAGAGTTAATGTGATTTCCCCATAAATTCATAATGTAATAAAATTAGTTTTACCATCTGTCACTGCTCCCTTTACAGTGCTCCTCTGACTGACCACATCACGTGTGTCTGTCAGTCACAGGATTTCCATCTCATGGATAGAACTGGATAAACCCATTCTGCCCACCTCTCCTTTCCATTCATCCTGCAGCCCACACCCTTCGCTCAGGTTACAACACTGTTGATTTGGTTCTGTCTGTCGGTGGGAACCCGCAATCTCATGAACACGCCCCTGGCACCTTGGTTGCATTTAGGTATCTGCCAGGTTGCCGTCGGAAATCTTCTGTTTGGGAGCCAGAGCTTACCTTCTGCCAAAGCGGTCTTTCTTTTAATTGATTTTAGCTAGGGTGCTCTAAGTGTGGCATTCTGCTGGCATTGTTAGCTTATAGGATTGCCATGACAACGGAATGAAATGATGTTCAAATGCACTTAGTACAGTTCCCGGCATGTGGCGGCGCTCAAAACGTGCTCCTGATTTTCATTATTCAACCTACAGAGCTGGGGGCAAGGTCTTGGCCTGTGGTTGTTCCCAAAAGGCTGCCATTCTTTGCAAACCTGCCCTCAGCTGTAAGCTGTTCTCTTTGATGGGAGCACTTTGCCTTCTTTGAACTTGCCTACTTGCAACGTTTTATGGCCTTTACTTGTCCACATACTTGCTCTCCGAAAACTGTGTGTTTTCATTTTTGATGATATGCTTAAAAATTACACATATTTCTTATAAAAATTCAAAGAGCACAAAAATATATAAAGCTAAAAACTAATCTCTCCCATCACAGTTTGGCGTGTAAACTTCCAAACTGTCCTCAATGATATATTTATGTAACATATGGGATTTTTCTGTTTCCTTTCTTCTTTCTTTCCAAAGATGGGTTCACACTAGACGTGGTATCCCGTGACTTGTTTGTTTTTATTGGTTTCTTTCTTGCTCAACAAATACCGTGAATAATTCTTCTATGTTGTAAAAACTCAAATTTAGACATGGTTGTCTGGAATTTTAGAGTATTGTTTCCAAATTTTTCTGTTGCAACTAATTCTGTCTGGCTTCAATACTGATAGGGTTGTCAGGCGAACGCTCCACCTTAAACATTAATTTTGAGCTTATTCTGGAGTTCTAGGATCTGAGGGACTCATTGATGGGCAGGTGAGAGACGAGGAAGGCAAACAGTGAGGTAAGTGCTGTGATAAGGTGATAATAGGGTGTGCGTGCAAACAGCCGTCAAACCTAGTAGGGACTTAACGGAGGACCGGAGGACCGTGGGGGAGAAATAGGGGGAAAATAGTGGGAGAGAGGGAGGGAAGCAAACCAGAGAGACTCTTGAATGCTGAGAACAAACTGAGGGCTGATNGACTAGTAGGGACTTAACGGAGGACTGTGGGGGAGAAATAGGGGGAAAATAGTGGGGGAGAGGGAGGGAAGCAAACCAGAGAGACTCTTGAATGCTGAGAACAAACTGAGGGCTGATGGCGGTGGGGGAGAGGGGAAGATGGGTGATGGGCATGGAGGAGGGCACTTGTTGGGATGAACACTGAGTATGGGGGATGGGCATGGAGGAGGGAACTTGTTGGGATGAACACTAGGTCTTATATGGAAACCAACTTGACAATAAACTATTTAAGAAAAAAAATAAAATCAAATCAGGAAACTGCCATGTGCCCGGGTAGCTCCATCGGGTAAGCGTCTGACTTCAGTTCAGGTCATGATCTCACGGATCATGAGTTCGAATCCCGCGTCGGGCTCTGTGCTGACAACTCAGAGCCTGGAGCCTGCTTTGGATTCTGTGTCTCTCTCTCTGTCTGCCCCTCCCCCACTCACACTCTGTCTCTCTCTCTGTCTCTCTCTCTGTGTCTCTGTCTCTGTCTCTCTCAAAAATAAATAAATGTTTGTTTGTTTTTTTAAATCAGAAAACTGCATTCAGAGTCCCGGTGCACTGATTGAGGGTAGATGAGAATTAATCTATTCTAGAGATGGGAAAGATGAGGTAGGGGACAGTTTGTAATCACTTTATGCCTGTATGGTTCTGATTAAACCCAAATGCTCTACTAGACCGCCCTTCCATTGAGATACATTGTTCCTTCTCTTCTAGAATGGTATTCTCAGGTACAATACCAAGAACAGCCAGTCAACGTCCCATTGAGCAAAACAAAACAAAACAAACAAACAAACAAACAAACAAACAAAAAAATGCTTTTCATAAGTGAGAGATACGAAGTTACTTCATGGGTCACCGGGTCAAAGTACTTTCTGGGACAGCTAGTCGAGCCCTGACCAGGGAGACACACAGAGAAGGAAAGACACAGGTGGCCGGTTCCTGGCCCGTTAGGAACTCTGCCCGCCCACATGCATTTGTCAGTGTTGCACTGAGCACTCGCTGTTGGTCAGGTGAGGGGTCCATACCTGGGATCTGGTGGCAAGCGGGGCAGACACAGGCGCGAGGCTGAAGGAGCGCCTGGATCACAGGGACAGACTACCAGGTGGAGAGCTACGGCCGTCACAGGGTTTGTACAAAGTGCTCCTGAAAAACCAAGCTGAAGAGAAGCCTCTGAGCGGGCAGGCTGACTTCTGTTTAGGGAGCACGTGCTATTCCACCTGAGAGGCAGGGTGGAGGGTCTGAGAGCTAGCAAGTGTGCCTGGCTGCCATCAGGCCACCCGGCATAGAAGAAAGTGGAACAAATCCAGGCCACCCAGGGCAGCCTCCTGCTGACAAAGTGAATGCCCATCAGACATGGTTGTAGAGGGAGGGGCTTTCCATCTTCGATCTGTAAGCATCTCTGTTTAGCCTAAAAGGAGCCACTGAAAAGCAGGAGATACCCCCACGTGGTTGCTCTAGTGCTCCCCATGCCCGAAGACAGGCGGTGAGTAGGACAGCAGGTGTGTATGTGTTTGTATGTATGTCTATATCTATATCTTCTGTACCTAAATCTATATGAAACCAAAGCCAACTTCTTTGGTCTATGCATAGAGTGGTCTCGACTCCCCTAACTTGCTCACTGACCTTGGTCAAGTCACAGATCTCTCCAGGCCTGAGTTCACTTTTCTGCGTAACGGGTGTGTAAAACGTCTGTCCTTCTGAACAGAGTTCTGGGGCGGGGGCAGTAAAATAAAGCCTAAGGGGGCAGCAAAAGTGGGATCTTTTTTTATCACGCCCTGTATCATGGTGTCTGGCATAGCGTCAGGCACACAGCAAGTACTAAAGGTGGACAATCTATATGGCTCAGTGAGGCCCCGGCAGCTCCCCAAACATAGTCCATGCTGGCCGTGCCCATCCTGAAATATCTGCTTCAGTGCTCTCTCCTTATCAGGGCATTGTTCTGGATCTTGTAGGAATGGATGCCTAAATCCCTGGCATGAAGTATAGAGTGTAGAGAACAGCATCCTATTTTTCATTAACAAGAATGAGTTGGACCCTCTCTGCTTCTACATCCTTTCCTTCTCTTTCCTCCTTCTGCCTACACCTTCACTCCTTCCCCACGTCTATTATTCATTCTCAAAAATCCCCACTGGACAGCCAAATCATACAGACCATCTGCTTCCACAAAGAGGCACACACTCAAATGTCTCCAGACCTCCCTTAATGGCTTTAGGATTCCCTGCTGTTTTATCCATTCTGTTTCTTTCTTTTTTTAAAAAAAAATTTTTAATGTTTATTTATTTTTGAGAGACACAGAGAGTGAGTGGGGGAGGGGCAGAGAGAAAGAGAGGGAGACACAGAATCCGAAGCAGGCTCCAGGCTCTGAGCTGTCAGCACAGAGCCTGATGCGGGGCTCAAGCCCATGAACAGTGAGATCATGACCTGAGCCAAAGTTGGATGCTTAACCAACTGAGCCACCCAGGCGCCCCTACCCATTCTGTTTCTATTCAGAATCTCAGCTGGCAGCCAGGTTCCATTTCTTCTCGCTCTTATTCTCCAGCGTCTTTTACATGTCTCCTTTCCCAGAGCTGGGAGGCAAACAAGGGGGCCTTCAGGCACAGCCCCAGCTTCAAGGAGCTCACGGCCTCTAACAGTGGCTTCATAGAGCATGGTGGCATGGTGGTGACCCTCTGTGCAAGCCACCATGGAGGGGCTTCACAGGCAAGCAGAGATGCTTCTGGAGGGTTGCCGGGAGCCGCACCAGCCTCTCTGGATGGCAGTCACAGCAAGGATATGGTAGCGTTTGCACAGCTCCTGCCATGAGAAACGAACACTGGTATCTCCTTCTGCTACTACTGGCTCATGTTGGATATAAACCTGCTGGTATTGACCAGTCCTCACAATATTCCAAATCAGACCCATATTCTGAATACAGATACCTCATAAGGAAAAGCATATTCCTGCCTTTACAAAAGAGATTTTATATGAAAGCTCTGTGGATGGTTGTCAAAAGGCTCTTCCTATGGGCATTGCAGATCCAAGACTTAGATAATAAAGGGGGTTAAGAACACAAGAGTTACAACTGAGCCTGGCCCCGAGACAAAGAGCCTAATTTAAAGTTAAGGTACAGATAAGGGCGGAACATAAGTTACTACATATATCTTTGCTAATTGGTGAAGCATAGCAGTCCCTTCCTCAAGGCCTACATTCCACAAACCCCCTTCCTTACACTGGCAGCTGGGATGAGGATGGATAAGAGTAGCTAAAACATAAACCCAGATGCAAAGACTGACACATTCAGGGCCCCCATGGTGCTTACACATTCAGCATCAAGGAAAAGACTCGCTCAAGCAACTTAGGAACAAGCCTAATATACATTCTTCTGCTTGTGATTAAAAATTGTCTAGAGGCCTACCCATGCAAAATAAGATAAGTTTGTTAGTATCTTAATCTGGGGGACTGACGTCAAGAATATGGGGAGGTTCTACAAGAATACTTTTGTAAAGCCTGTTTCTGTACACCTTCCGCTGATCAAAGCATCTTGTTACAAATAATTAGCCCCTGTAAAAATTCTGTCTTCTGATGTCATGTTATTGTTGAACCTTAAAATAAAGATGCCAAAACCGACAGAGCAGAGATGCCTGCCTGGTGATCAGAAAGAATCTCGGGGCTCTCTCACTCTCTCGCCGACACCGTCCATCCTTCAGGGACCCCTGGACCTGCCAGAGCCGGCCTCCGACAGAGGGTGTTGGAGTTCCTGACTCCCTTGGCAGGGCTAGCATTGGGGTGATAGAGGGCACAGAGCTGGGTCCCTGCGGTGGGAGGGGGTGGACAGAGCCTCCTCAGCTCCATGCAGAGTGTGCATGGCTAAGGCTTGCCTCTAGGGTTGAAGCACCCCATCATGTCTTGGGGACAAGACCCACCCCCAGCTCCTAGTGAATGCCTTGTTTCAACCGCACGGAGGTGGGGTTCAGGCCAAATCTTCCCCAAAGCAGCATTCCAGGAACCCACCTGGACCTGAAGTACATCTCCCCAGGGCAGTTTTAGACAAGAAAATGGTCTCCTGCCCAGCAGCGTTTCTTCTTTCACCAGCCTGCAGGGTAGAGGTGAGGGCTGCTTCTAGGGAGCTGCCTGGAGGGGACTTTCAGGACAGTGTAAGGAGTCTGGGTGGTCACCCAGGTCTTCCCCTTGTGAAGAGCACCAAGAATCACAGCCAAGTTTCCCCTCACTTGGGACAAAGCCGCCGGTCTGCATCTGGTAGGGAGAGCACAAGATGGTAGCCGTGAGGAGGCTCTGCCTTCTTCCTGAGACGCCTACAGCTCCAGGATGAGAAGCTTCCCTGCAGAGGGGACGAACTGAAAGATGTGCCCAAGCTAACTATTCAACACGATCAAGGGCTCAATCAGAAAGGCAGAGCCACTCTGCTGATTAGGGGATGAGGAACTTACTAGAGGAATTAGTTCTTGCACACATGCGGAAAAGCATGGGGAAGTAAAGGTCTGAAAAGGAGATTCAGAAGTCGAGAGAAATGTTATTAGTCAGTCCTCTCAGGGTGCCCATGTGAATGGACAAGCGAGAGCTTGCAGAAGAATCTGGATGCTAGCTCATGCTGTGAGCATGAGGCTCGTGTCTCCGTCTCTGGAAGGCTGTCTTTTTGTACCAGTGAGCTTGTAGCCCGATGGTAGACCTGGGCTGCTACTGGTCAGCAGAGAGGGAGTTGGGAGGAAGTGGAGGGTAAACTGGGCTCCATGCACACCTTGGTATCGGTCTCACGCTAACCTTTGGAGCATAATGGTTGCTGCGGCACTTTCGCCTCATAAATGTCCTGTCAGTTCTCCTTTGACCAACTCTAACCTGAAGCCATACAGAGATGAGGTCTGGGGAAGGTAATTCCAGCTTAACCAAGTTGATGCAGTATTAAACCACCACAGCCTAGAATGTTCTAGGCACTCTGCTATTCACTGGGTGTGAGGGCGGAGTTCCAAGACGTCCTGGGACATTAAAACGTGTGAAGTCCCCGACTCTGGCAACATGACCTTGCCTTTTGGGAGATTTGTAAATGGCTCAGCATGATTGGGCCACAGAGTGCAAAATGGCGAGCGATGGGAGATGGTGGAGTGGTAGCTGGGGCCACATTATTCTGCGGTGTTTATCACAGTAGGAAGTTTGGGCTTTATCTTATCAGAAAGAAGGAAAAATAAGATAAAAACAGAGAGGGAGACAAACCATAAGGCACTGAAATACAGAGAACAGGGGCACCTGGGTGGCTCAGTCGATTGAGCGTCCAACTTCAGCTCAGGTCACGATCTTGTGGCTCGTGAGCTCGAGCCCCGCATCAGGCTTGCTCCTGTCAGCTTGTCAGTGCAGAGCCCACTCGAATCTTCTGTCCCCGTCTCTGCTCCTACTCCCACTTGCGCTCTCTCAAAAATAAACAAGCATTTAAAAGTAAATAAATAAATGCAGAGAACAAACTGAGGGTTCCTGGAAGGGAGGTGGGTGGGGGATGGGCTAGATGGCTGATGGGCATTAAGGAGGGCACTTATTGGGATGAGCACTGGGTGTTAGATGTAAGTGATGAATCACTGGGTTCTGCTCTGGAAACCAATACTACACTGTATGTTAACTAACTTGAATTTAAATAAAAAAAAATAAGAGTTGCAAGCAGGGGAAGGAAAATGAGCACGTTCGCATTTGAGAAAGATCACTCAGGTTGTAGTGTGATGATAGTGGCTTAGATCGGGCAAAGCGGGGCAGGAGGCTGCTGTAGTGGCTCAGAGCCAGGAGAGACATGAACTTACATCTAAGGGATGGAGAGAAGCAGACCAATGGAAGAGGTATCAAGGAAGTAGAAATGTTGAGCCCTGGACCTTGGTTGGACATGGGAATGTGAGAGAGAAGGGGACAGGGGGAACTCTAAGATATTTTACTGGGACCAGTGTGCTGTTCATTAAGATAAGGGAGCGTGGGAGGGGTTTGGATAGGAAGAGAATGAGTTCTATTTGGGACATGTTGATTTAGAGATGCCTGCTGGATACATGGGTCCAGAGCTCAAGGAGGAGTAGGGCCAGAAGATCCAGACGGTGCGGCATCGGCACATTCCAGGGCTCATAACTTTGTGCACTTGTGAGAGAATATGGTGAAAGCTATTCTCATCAGATAAATGCATATATTGGGGCACCTGGGTGGCTCAGCCAGTTGAGCGTCCGACTCAACTCAGGTCATGATCTCCCAGTCCGTGAGTTCGAGCCCAGCGTTGGGCTCCATGCTGACAGCTCAGAGCCTGGAGCCTGCTTCAGATTCTGTGCCTCCCTCTCTCTCTCTGCCCCTCCCCCCACTCATGCTCTGTCTCTCTCTGTCTCAAAAATAAACATACATTAAAAAAACTAAAGAAAATGGGGCGCCTGGGTGGCTTAGTCGGTTAAGCGTCCGACTTTCGCTTAGGTCATGATCTCGCGGTTCGTGGGTTCGAGCCCCGCGTCGGGCTCTGTGCTGACTGCCAGCTCAGAGCCTGGAGCCTGTTTCAGTCTGTGACTCCCTCTCTCTCTGACCCTCCCCTGCTCACACTGTCTCTCTCTCTCTCTCCTAGAAATAAATAAAAACATTAAAAAAAAAAACTAAAGAAAAAAGAAAAATGCATATATATATGCATACACACACACACACACACACACACACACACACAAATATCTACCTATATTCTCAGGGGATACACTGATCACTTGGAGTCTGGCTGCAGAAACCTCAGGGACCAAAGTGCATGCCAGGAGTCTGGATGGGGCAGGACAAGGAGATGAGCTTAAAGCCTTTGGGAGAGTGAGGAGCAGGAGCTGGGGAGTCATGGGGGGTGGGGGTGGAGGATCTAAACTATCTGCCCAGGAATGTGGAGGTAAAAGTCAAGGTGAAGCAATTCAAGGAGAACATGGTAATATCATAAAACTAGAAAAGTCAAGTCAGAGAGAGACTGCAAAATATCCATCCAGTTTAACAAGAGGGAGAAATTTAAATGCGGACGAGGAGGGGCCACTAGACCCCAGTGAGGGCAAGTGGAAGTAGAGGGATCCAGAGCCCAAGGTGGGGGGGGGGGGAGGACTTAGACAACGGGCAGGAAAGAGGGAGGTGTACAGGCCGAAATCTACTGGGAGGAGAAGAGGGGAGCAGGTACTGGGGAGAATCCGAGGTGTTCTTCCTCCGGGTCTTCTCTGCCTCCGTGAGGAGGGAGACCCGAGGCCAGCTGGTGAGAGGGCCTGCTGGCGATAACTCTGAATTCAGGCTTCCTGGAAGCCAGGACCAAACTGGACTGGGGTGAATTACACAATTCTTTCTGTCCAAAATAAATGTTTATTTCAGTATTATTTCAGATGTACCCCCAACACGGAGGGTACTTCAGCCCAATCTGACTTGTTGGAGCAGCTCAGCCCAGTCCACACCTCATGCCGGACTCTGTGCAAAAGGGGAGCCCAGCTCAGCCCCTCCAGTAGTGGGCAGAGCCCTGTCGCCATCGCCCTGCCTCTCCCAGTCTTCTCTCTCAGGTCGGGTCGGACGCTGAACTCTGAAAGTCTCAAGAATGACATTGACTTTACAAATCAGCAGCCCCCTCCCTCTGCCCCCCCCCACATCATCTCAGAGAATATGCCTGCGGGTGTGATCCAGCCCCAAAACCTACAGGCATCACGGGTCCTGTCATGGGCAGCATCCTGTGTAACCAGTTAGGAAAAATTTGATTCAGCCTTAGAGCGAAAAAAAAAAAAAAAAGAAACTATAGTTCACACTTGTTATTTCATGAGAAGACTTGAAAAAAAATTATCTTGTTGACATAAGGATGCAAGAACTTTAAGTGCTGTGTTGGTGAATATACAGATATATTTTTTTTAATGTTTTATTTATTTCTAGGAGAGAGAGAGAGAGAGACAGCGTGAACAGGGGAGGGTCAGAGAGAGAGGGAGTCACAGACTGAAACAGGCTCCAGGCTCTGAGCTGGCAGTCAGCACAGAGCCCGACGCGGGGCTCGAACCCACGAACCGCGAGATCATGACCTAAGCGAAAGTCGGACACTTAACCGACTAAGCCACCCAGGCGCCCCATACAGATATTTTTTTATTCAAGCGTAACTGACATACAATGTCCTATTAGTGTTAGGTGTATATCGAGCACTCAATATTTTTATTCATTACGAAATGATCCTCATGGTAAGCCTAGTCGCCATCTGTCGCCATACAGCCTTGTTACAATATTATTGACTGTATTCCCTAGGCTGCACATTATATCCTTCTAACTAATTTTTTTTTTTTATCACTGGAAGTTTGTACCTCTTCATATCTTTCACGTATTTTGCCCACCCCCAAGCCGTTCCCAGATCTGGTTACCGAGAGCCTGTTTCCTGGATCTGTGAGTCTGTGTCTGTTTTGTTTGTTTGCTGGAGATACGGAGATATAGAGTGATATCTCAGTGATATAGAGAAGAGCAGGTTGGAGAACGTTTACTCTCTCATGAGTGGGGGAGCACAGTGAGCAAAACAGCACTGACTCTTGCCAAAAGTCAATGGGATAAAGGCCTCAGTTTCACTGATGGTATTGTGATTATAACTCCTCTCTTTAACTTTGACTGATAGGCAGTAGCAGGTTCTCTATAATATTTAACCATGGAGTTCTCTGTTTTAACATCCCTTATTTTGAAACACAAATTACACAAGAATAAAGAACATTTCCTACCTGAAGCGTTTGAAAGGAAATTGCTAATCTGTTGCCCCATCACATCCAATTACTCTAGTATTTCCCACAAATGAGCATACTCTATAAAACTTTAATTCAATCATCAAAATAAGGAAATTAACATGAATAAATTACCATCTAGCCTAGCCCTCAGATTCCCAGTGGCTCAATAATCTCATTTGCAGTGAGAGAGTCCAGTACAGAATCAACACACTGCATTCGATCATCATGTTTTTTAGTTGTCTTCTGTCTGGAACAGTTCTTTAGCCTTTTCTTGACTTTCAGATTCTGAAATGTTTGAGGGAACAAGCTAGTAATTTTGTAGCATGACCTTCAATTTAGGTTTGATGATTCTTCACACCTACACTCAAGTTACATGCATCTTTGGCAGGAATATCACGGATGCTGTGCTCCCCGTATTGTGTCTCCTCCTTAGGTGTCACACAATTTTTACTTGTTCCATTGCTGATGTGTTACTTTGATCATTGATTAAGGTAATGTCTGCCAGATTTCTCCACGGACAAGCTCTCCTCTCCCCCTTTTTCACTTATAAAACATTCTGGAGGGAGAAACCATGTAAGTATCTCATTTCTCATCAACCACTCAATGTATCAGGTTATTTACTTATACCTGTATGTGCTCTGGAAGTCTATAGTATTCAATTAGTCACAATCCATCATTACCCTTACTTATTTTTATGTTCAAATTGTCCTCAATTTGACTGGTGCGAATCCCTTCAGTTTTCTATATTCTTTTGTCATGTTTTCATTGTTCTGGTTGTTTTGGTTGAGAATGGTAATTAGAAGTCAAGATCTGGGCACCAGGTGTATTTGTTGCAATTGGGGTGTCACTGATCCCAGGTCCTTTCTGAGGACAGGTTGAGAGGATACATGGATGCTAATATATATATGTGCATATATGTATACACACATGTATATGCGTGTATATGTGCATATATGCACACACATATATGTGTATATATGTATACACATACATACATGTATATGTGCATATATGTATACATATGCATACACATACATATGTGTGTATATGTGCATATATGTATACTATATGTGTATATATTTATACATATGTATACTATATGTATATATATATGTATACACAGAGGGTTCTGACACCTCATGGTGGGCTATCCCCATGCAGGGGTGTCCTTCTGACCCACATGTATATATATATGCTAATCTATATGTATAAATAAAAATAATTTATTTCTAGAATTATTTCCATATTATAAACTATGGAAATTATTTAATATTTATTTTTATGTTTAATTATATAAATTATTCATTAATAAGACATTACTTAATAAATGTTTAAACCAGGGGCGCCTGGGTGGCTTAGTCGGTTGAGCGTCCGACTTTCGCTTAGGTCATGATCTCGCGGTTCGTGGGTTCNNATGCATAACTCTAACTCCCATCAAACACTATTGAATTGATTCTAGTTTTCCTCCTTCCAGCACCCTTGACCCTCTCCTTCAACAATGAAAACCTGGTTCTCAGGACCTTTAATACAGCTACTTATTTCCTCAACTGCCCTTCTCACGTCAGTTTTCCAACCCTGCTGCCTCCCTTTCCCATAAGGCAGTCCTCTTCACCCCATCTGAGTTCTGAAACCATGTACCAACTACCCTCTCTTCGGACAGCCCCCTCCCCCTTCTGGGGCTATGACCCCCCCCCCACTAGGCTGGCTCCCTCCATGGACAGTGACCTCACCTTGCCTTTGCTGACCCCTTCTGCCAGGCTGTCCTCCAGCATAGATGCTTTCCTTACTCGTTTCGGGCTCCGACACTCCATGCCAGGTGCCCATCTCCTGCGACACCCTTCTTACCTTGCTCAGGCTCTGATTCCTCATGCTGGCCACTCCCCCCCACCACATGGGCACACTGCCCTCCTCACCGTTGGACCCTGGACTTCAACATTACGCTGCTTTCTTGCCCTTCATACAGATGGCTTCCCAACCTATGTAGGCTCTGAACCCCTAAACCAGGTACCTGGACACTTTTCTCCATGTTTGTAGACTTTTACACCAGGCTGCCTCCTGATAGGCTACATACACCCAGAGTCCCCCAGGCCTGGGGACACTTGTCAGCATACTCAAGCCCTGCTATGCCACGTGCAGCTGCCCTTCTGCATGGACATCCTCCTCATTCTTCTTGGGTTCTGACAACTCATGGCAGGCTGTCCCCATGCCGGAGTGTCCTTCTGACCTTACTCGGGCTCCCACACCCCAGGCTGGTATACTTACCTGCGTGGACACCCTGCTTGAGATCTGACACCCACCCCACTCTGGATCACTGAAGTCTACCCCTTATGCCCCTCCGACCTGGATGCCTACCTTGCTCTGCAAGAACGTTAGTACTGGCATGCAGAGCCTTAGTACTGAATTGCTAATGTCCTCAATGAAGAAAGTAGCTACTAAGTTTTATCTACAAAGTTGTTATTTAGCCACTTTTAATAACTTTCAGCAATGAAGTTGGTTACAAAATCTTAGGAAACACGTTTGTTATAAGCGATAGTGTTTATTCATTTAATCACTTAATTGGTTACAGACAAGGTGGCTTGAAGACTGAAATTGCTCCTTATAACTGCATATGAACTCACTCGCTGTTTTAATTCATAACCCATCCCTCCGAATATATCTTGTAAGGGCACTTGAGAACCAGGAACCCCTGCCTCCACTTTCCTTGCAGCCCGGATATATATCCAGCAGATTCAAATCTCAAGGCCATCTAAAGCCCCATTCTGTGTAGTGCGATCGGAGTTCATGATTCTTCTACCATTAAAAATTAAAATAAAGGGGCGCCTGGGTGGCTTAGTCGGTTAAGTGTCCGACTTTCACTTAGGTCATAATCTCGCGGTTCGTGGGTTCGAGCCCCGCGTCGGGCTCTGTGCTGACTGCCAGCTCAGAGCCTGGAGCCTGTTTCAGTCTGTGACTCCCTCTCTCTCTGACCCTCCCCTGCTCACGCTGTCTCTCTCTCTCCTGGAAATAAATAAAACATTAAAAAAATTTTTTTTTTAAATTAAAATAAAAATCTCACTTAGGATTATACTTTTACAACTGTCCTCACTGCCCTAGATTTTGGGGAATGTGCCTTAGGGACCCAGGGAAGATATCTCCACACAAATTTCAGGCTTTTTTTAGGTTCTGTTTTTCACGTTGGGATTTGAGGGAAGATTTCCTTTGAGGATAGGGTTCTATGCTGCATACCCCCCGTCCCCACTGCATCTTTCACACACACACACACACACACACACACACACACACACANGGGCAGAGAGAAGGAGACAAAAATCCCAAGCAGGCTCTGCACTGTCAGCGCAGAGTCTGACTTGGGGCTCAAACTCATGAACCGTGAGATCCTGACCTGAACCAAAATCAAGAGTCAGATGCTTAACCAACTCAGTCACCCAGACACCCTCATTTTTCCCAATTTAAATGTGTAGCTGTTATGTGGGATTATTTTTTAAGCATTAGCAGACATGTTTCAAGCTTTAATTTGAATGCATTTCAGACACTTTTCTGCAGAGCAGAATTTCTCTTAAGGGAATGGTAGTGTACATATGTTAGCTATTGCCACAAACATGGGGTGTTACTAATTGCCCTCAAACTTCTAGAACAACAGTCATTTATTCTCATTGATCTGCATGTTGGCTGACCTCGGCTGCACTTGGCTGGGTGTCTATGTCAAATTTCATTGGTCTAATTCAGGGTGGGGATCCGTTGAGCCAACTTCACTCTGTCATGTGTCATCTTCCCGGGATCAGCGGGCTGGTCTGGGGCCAGTCTGAGCAGATCCTTGTCTTAACCTGAGAGAGGAAGCCTTAACCTGCGAGTGCTTTTCAAGTTGCCGGTAGCCTCGTGTCTGGTTAAGAGGGCACCGGTGAGCGCAGTGGGTACACAGAGGGGTAAAGAATAGAACCACTGGGGAACCTGGGGAGGTTCCCTCAGTTACGCGTCCGACTTCAGCTCAGATCGTGATCTCGTGGTTCGTGAGTTCGAGCCCCACGGTGGACTCTGTGCTGACAGCTCAGAGACTGGAGCCTTCTTCAGATTCTATGTCTCCCTCTCTCTCTGCCCCTCCCCCTCTCATGGTCTGTCTCTCTCCATCAAAATAAATAAACATTAAAAATTTTCTTTAAAAAAGAATGGAGCCACTCATTCAATCCACCACAGAGTACCTCAAAAAAGCTGCCAGAGTTTAACAATTTTACCTAGGATGCTGGCTGCTTAAATTGTCTTTCATCTTCTACAGCTTCTCCTCTGTTTGAACTAGTAAGAGCTCCCTTGGTAGTGGGGTCTCTTATTCCTGGGGGGGGGGCTCTCTCCCTTCAGGGGCAGCACAGTTCCTCAGACTGGCACTGGGTAGGTATTCAAATGAATGAATGAGTGAATGAATGCTACCATGACTTCAACATTACTAGGTGCTTCTTTGAGTTTGGGTACGGAGGCTGTTTCTGTAAAATATCTCCAGAGGTTGTGGTGCCTGGGTGGCTCAGTCGGTGAAGCACCCAACTTTTGGTTTCTGCTCAGATCATGATCTCATAGTTTGCGAGTTCGAGCACTGGCAGTGCAGAGCCTACCTAGGAGTCTCTCTCTCCCTCGCTCCCTCCCCCCTCCCCTGCTTGCTCTCTCTCTCAAAAGAAATAAATAAACATTTTAAAAAATGTTTTTTTACTTAAAAAGACCTTTTTTATTAAAAAAAAAACAAAAAACCTCTCCAGAGGCCACAATTAGGAGACCACCCTGCTGTCGGTTTTCCATTTTCATTTTCAATCCCTACATTCTAGGTATCCTTGGGCACTGCCAAATAATGATTCTTTTTTTTTTAAAATGCTTTTTCAGTTTTGAGAGACAGAGAGTAGTGGGACAGGGGTAGAGAGAGAGGGAGACACAGAATCCAAAGCAGGCTCCAGGCTCTGAGCTGTCAGCACAGAGCCCGACATGGGGCTGGAACCCACGAACCGTGAGATCATGACCTAAGCTAAACTCAGATGCTCGACCTACTGAGCCACCCAGGTGCCCCTGCCAAATAACGATTCTTAAATGTTCTATGAACTCTGAGATTTCTTCCAAATTTTGAGTGTAAATTGTGTGTGTGTGTGTGTGTGTGTGTATAGGACAATTGTCCCCATTTTAAGTCACTTGGTATCTTTCAAGATAATTTTATTAATATTTTAAATTAATTTTGATAGGAGGAGATAGCAGCATTCTGGTGTATTCGTATCATTGCTCATTGGAATAATGGCTACCATTTATTAAGCACCTTTATGTGCTATGCATTCCTTAGCTTTACTCTCCAAGACAATCGTACGAAGGAGGCATTATTTAACATTCTCACTGAGTAGTAGAGGAAACAGAAGTTTAGAAAAGTGAAGTAAATTACTCAAGGTCAGATAGGGGGAATGGATTGATCTGGGCTGCGGGTCCAGCCATCCACTCAGGCAGCACCGTTTCCAATACACTGCGTCGCCTTGATTTCTTAATTGGGCTGGTCTCATGGGGACCCCAACCCCACCCCCTCCTACGTCTCTCCTGGAGAAAACAATTATGCTCGTGGAATACAATGCATGTTCTGCTGAGTCATCTGATAAAGGCAACAACAAGAAACAGGCTTATAATTTGCCTCCACTAAGCAAATGGTTTTTGTGATGATGTCTCCTTCATCCTTCCCAAGAGCAGGGGAGAGAAAAAGGGCTTAGGCTCCGGAATAAAACACTTCCTCTCAGGTTTGTTAAAAACTGTCCTAGAATCACTGGAAAATTGTCAGACATTTTCCTTCAGAAGAGGCATTTCAAACCTTCTCCTTTCTCCTCTCCTCCTTCTTCCTCCTCTTTCCACGGAGTCTTTGTTTCCAAATAAAATCTCAAAAGTAATTCCGCCCATCCATTCACTCATTTAACAAATATTGAGCGCCTACTGTGTGCGAGACACGGTGTTAGGTGCAGCACACAGGGGTGAGGAGAAGACACGTGATACTAGGGGCTGCTGTGCTGGTTGAAGGGGCAGGATTCTCAGAGCCTCCCCCCACCTGGCCTTCTCAGTGCAGACACAGCACTTTGCAAAAAGCGAGAAAATCCCTGCCCCGTAGCCTTTTAGAAGGGACAGAGATGGGGCACCTGCGTGGCTCAGCCGGTTAAGCATCTGACTCTTGGTTTCGAATCAGGCCATGATTCGGCTCAGGCTACTTTTCTAAACTTCTGTTTCCTCTGCTATTCAGTGAGAATCTTAAATAATGCCTTCTTCGTACGATTGTCTTGGAGAGTAAAGCTAAGGAATGCATAGCACATAGAGGTGCTAAATAAATGGTAGCCATTATTCTAATGAGCGATGACACAAATACACCAGAATGGTGATATGATCTCACGGCTGGTGAGTTCGAGCCCCGGGTCAGGTTCTGTGCTGGCACCGCAGAACCTGCTTGGGATTCTCTCTCCCTCTCCCTCTCTGCCCCTTCCCTGCTTGCGGTCTTTCTCTCTCTTCCTCTCAAAATAAATAAATAAACATTTAAAAAAGATAAAAGATGGGGTGGCTGGGTGGCTCAGTGAGGTAAGCACCTGACTTCGACTCAGGTCATGATCTCATGGTCTGTGGGTTTGAGCCCTGCGTCGGGCTCTGTGCTGACAGCTCAGAGCCTGGACCCTGCTTCGGATGCTGTGTCTCCCTCTCTCTCTGCCCCTCCCCTGCTCGCACTCTCTGTCTCTCTCTCTCTCAAAAAATAAATATGTATTTAAAAATATATATTAAAAAATAAATTAATAAAAAATTAAAAAGATAAAAGGGACAGAGGTACCTGCCCTCTGTCCCCAGTACCTGCTGTTAAGGAAGTCGGGGAAGGACCAGTTTGTCTGCCGTGTGCACGGATGTTTGTGTTGCGGATGGTTCGGAACAGAGCTGCCTGGAAACACGAGGCAGGCTGTCTCCTTCCAGCCTGTCTCCTGCCTCCATCAATCTGCCTTACCAGCCCATCTTCGGGGCAGCCGCGAGAGTCATCTTCATAAAACTTTCAGTGGCTCCCTGTTGCCCTCTTCATAAAGTTCAATCTTCTAAACAGGCAGTCAGGGGCCTCCCGAGCTATGCTAACCGCCGCCGGGTTTCTGGCCTCATTTTCTATCACATCCGTCCCCGTATCCTGCAGTCTCCTTCGCTGACTCCCTGCTTGATGCCCCGAACGTGCTGGACGCTCACTCCTCACCTTTGTTAGGCTCAGGATGCCTGCTACTTCCTCCACTAATCAGAATCCGTGCAAGCTTCCAGCCACAGCTCATTTGCAGCCTCTCCCCGAGGTCTCCCCTTATCGCTCTGCCAGAATTAATTGCTTCCTCCTCTGTGCTCCCACAGTCCTTTCTTGTGCTTCTCTTCAGCACATCTTTCTGTTCTGCCTCACCCAAACATGATATGTTTACACGCCTCTTTCCTGCAAACCC
This sequence comes from Crocuta crocuta, assembly GCF_008692635.1. Classification (NCBI taxonomy): domain Eukaryota; kingdom Metazoa; phylum Chordata; class Mammalia; order Carnivora; family Hyaenidae; genus Crocuta; species Crocuta crocuta. The sequence goes on from NW_027532830.1 coordinate 170,562, forward strand.
TCAGATACTCCGAATTGAGGTCACGGGTCCGTGTCGGTTCATCATCGTATTTTTCCGGTGCTTTATTCATCAAAAGGCCTCCACAAAATATCTCACATTACTGGATTAAATTCTCATACTTGAGTTCTGGGAGGTCAGGTGCAGCCGCTCGTCGAGGTGCTAATCATTTCATGTTTAATTTTATCTGTAAGAGGTGCGCTGGCAATCGGTGTAAAACAGACCTGGGGTGAAATCGCTTATCTGAACTTAACTACGGCGAATCCCTTAAGTACCTTGATCCCTAGTTTTCTCATCTGAAAATGGGGATCAAAACACCTCGGCAAGTTGTCATGAAGATTTTTGTTTTTATTTATTAAAACAGTGTTTTTAATGTTTATTTATTTTTGACAGAGAGAGAAAGAGAGACACAGCGCAAGCAGGGGAGGGGAAGGGGGGGGGGGGGACACAGAAGCAGAAGCAGGCTCCAGGCTCTGAGCTGTCAGCACAGAGCCCAACGTGGGGCTCGAGCCCATGAACCATGAGATCATGACCTGAGCCAAAGTCAGATGCTTAACCGACCGAGCCACCCACGTCGTGCCCGCATCGTGAAGATTTTTAAATGGTCACTGTGTGCCTAGCACAATGCCTGTCACATCATAGTGAGTGATAAATCTTAGCCACCACTAATGTTTTTCTTCTGGCAGAAATCCTCGCCTGTATTACTGAATTCCTGCTAGGTGCCGGATGCTCGTCTACACACTTAGCCTGCATTTGCTCATTTAACCTCCATAACCTCCCCCACCCTCAGGAGGAGTCACTATTGTTTCCACCCCCTGCTATAGGTGAAAAGCCTGGAAGCTCAGTAGTTTCCCTGATGTCAGGCAGCTAATGAGGATCCAATCATCAGACACTAGGGGCCACGGCCTTAACTAGTGATGCCATTCGGTGGATTTGAGAAGCTAAAGAAAAAGTTCTCATTTTAATGACACAGGAAAATCGGATGGCAACGTCATTCCTAACCAGGGTCCTGGAGAGAATCTGTCATTGGGGTGCCTACCCTTAAAAGCGGCGGGCACTTGCGGGCAGGGTGATTCCTTCTGGTTGTGCAGAGAGGAAGGGCAGAGCGCAGTCGCTGCACTAACCAGTCCATCAGATTCCCTGCAGGGCCCATCCTCACAAGGAGAGGTTCTGTCCCTCCGATTGCTAAATAACGTCCTGCATTTTTTTTTCACTTACAATATTTCAAGGCAAAGTTGGCTTCTTGGTTTCCCCCAAAAGAGGGGGACAAAGTCAAATCAGCTCTGATTACACGGTACCTTCAGCATGTATAGATTGTGATAATCAGGTCTAAAATTTCATTTAGCTCCCTGGGAGTTAGTGCGGGATCTCTTACAAAATGAATAAAAAGGATGCCTCTCATACCATTCATCTCTTTTATTTGGCAGCATAATAATCCCCATGGTTTGTTATCTGACTCACACTGGGGCTGGTTTGATCTGAATTATGCATATTCTACTGTGTTGCTATGATTTAGCCAAATATGGTTTTGTATTATATTTTAGTTTAAATAAACCCGTTCCCTGGGGACCAAAACAAGAAAAAACCCCAAGCTTCTCTCTCCTCTCTGAAACCTTGGAGTTTGCATATTTCACACTTCTTCCCCCCCCTCCCCCCGCTTCTCNGTTCTTTGTTTCTTCTCAAGCCAGAAACTTTAGTGACTTTTGTGGTTGGGTTCTTGGCTTTTTACAGGGCTAAATCCAGAAGCTTTTATCTTCTTCCCTCCTTGCCTCCCTCCTTTCCTCTTTTCTTCCCTTCACAGCTTTATGGAGAGCTAATTTACATACTGTAAAATTCACCTGTTTTGTATGCAGGAGTCAATGGTATTAAGTAAATTTTCAGTGCTGTGCAGCTCTCACCCCAATCTCAGTTTACGATGTTTCCATCACCCCAAAAAGGAGCTGTGTGTCTCTGTGCAACCCCTTTCTGTCCCCCGCCCACCCCTGGCCAAATATTAACCGACTTTTTATCTCTATATACTTGACTTTTTTGGAAATTTTTCATATAAATGGAATCATATAATAACGTGGCTTATTGTGTCCAGATTCTTTCACTTAGCACAGCGCTTTTGAGGTCATCCACATTGCAGCCTTTATCAGTACCTTGCTCCTTTGTATTGTCAAAGAATATTCCACTGCCTGCATGCATTGCGTCTGGTTTATCCATTCACCAGTTGATGGACGTTTGGTTTGTTCTCTCTTTTTGGCTATTATGAACAATGCTGCTACGGCCATTCACACAGAAGTTGTTGTAGGGACATATGTTTCTATTTCTCTTGGGTAGATTCCTGTGAGAAGGATTACTGGGTCCTGTGGTAAATTTGTGTTTAACATTTTTAAGAGACCGCCAGAGCATTTTATAAGATTTTATAAATTTTACATTCCTACCAGCAATGTATGAGGGGTCCAGCTGACTCATATCCCTGTCAACAGTTGATATTCTCTTACACATTGGTGAGAAAATGGTGGGAAGAATGGTAGATGTAGTTTTAATTGCATCTGTTATGAGTCAAATTGGGCATCTTTTTATGTTTAAGGACCATTTGTAAACTTTATATGTAAACCTCACTTCACTTCTTTTGTCCATTTTCTATCTAGTTTTGGGTCTTTCTTTTCCCTTACTGGTTTTAAACTATCCACTTAAAATAATCAAAGTGTATTTTCTCTATCATAAACACAGTATATGCTCATTTAAAACAAAAATAGAAAGGGGCGCCTGGGTAGCTCAGTCGGTTAAACGTCCGACTTCAGCTCAGGTTATGATCTTGCGGTCTGTGGGTTTGAGCCCCATGTAGGGCTCTGTGCTGACAGCTCAGAGCCTGGAGCCTGCTTCAGATTCTGTGTCTCCCTCTCTCTCTGCCCCTCCCCAGTTTCTGCTCTGTCTCTCTCTGTCTCAAAAATAAATAAATGTTAAAAAAAATGATTTAAAAATAAATAAACAAAACTAGAAAAAGCAACACTTCCAGTTAATCGGGTAAGTTGACTAAACTTGTTTTATCCTTTCCAGAAAGTCCACCAAAGTGACTGTGAAGTGATTTTCTTAAAGGAATTAACCTGGAAAGACCAAAAGAGCAGAAATCAACAAGTTTTCATGGAGAGCTGATGGAGTGGAGCTCATCGACCAAGCAGAATAGAGAAGTCACACTCCAGGGCCTGCAGAGAGGAAGTCTGAGGAAAGGGAGACCCCTTCACCTGACAGATACCCCCAGAGAGACTGAACACAATAAAGGCTAAGCTTTCGGAGTGCCTGAGAGATGGTTAATGACTGGGAGGTGTTTTACAGAGAGGTTAGACTTCCCCCAAGTTCCCTTATCACCCTGTCCAGCCAAGTGATTACACATCTCCACGCAATATGCCCCTCCCCCCAGGAAGTGGAGATCCTAAAGTGGAGGGGTAGGGGGGCAAGGCTAAAAAGGGAAAAAGTAAGTCTGAGTATGAAATATGGAACTATGGGATACTGAGTATGACTTCTTCTTCCTCCCCAGAACACGCTGAGCCCTGCCTACTTCTCCTCTGCTCACTGTTCCTAGGCACGAAATTGAGGAATTCTTCGTGGGAGAAAAGTCTTCCACGTACTGACATCTGCGAGTCCCCCAGTGAAAAGCCTCCCTTACCCTCTGATCACCTTATTCAGAAGCTCAACGGTTGACAGTCACCTCTAACCCCAAATTAAACATGAACATAAAATAAAAAATCATCAGATACTTGAGGAATGCTTTAAACATAAAAGAGGGGGCAGGAAACAGCAAAGAAACAAACCAGAGAAAAGAACCCTCCTGGAGAAAAGAAATAGTTCTCTAGGGAACAGAAAGAGTTCAACAAACAAAACCACAGAATATTTTCATAAAGATAAGATACCATAATCGCAAGCCAAATACAGGATGCTATGATAAAAGAACAGAAAAACAGGAAGAGCTTCTAGAAATTAAGAATATTGCAATTAAAAAATGTAAAGCAGTAGAAGGGGCCTTGGAAATATTCCAGCAAGTCTTATAAAGCATGAAAGAAATGGGCAATAGCAGGGGAAAATAATAAACTTACAGGATTGACCCAAAATGTTCCTTATCCTCATAAGATTTCCAGAGGAGAGAGCAGGGAAAAAATAGAAGGAAAGTATCTGACCCAACAAATACAGCAATTTCTCAGAATTGAAGGGCAAGAGTCTCCAGTTTGAATGGGCTCATTAAGTGCCAAGATAATAAATGGGGGGAGCACATATAATTTCTGAATTTTTGAAATTTTAGAGCATTAGACACAAAGAGAAGTCTCTAAAAAGAGGAAAAATATCAGTCCCAAAGTCAAGTATGACACTGGATTTCTCCATTGTAATGCTGGATTCTGGACAATCCCTTCAACAACTTCTACTTAGAATTTTATATCTGTTCAAACTATTCATCAAAGATGAGGGTAGAAGACATTTTTAGATGTACAAAGACTAAACACTTACCCCATGGGTCCTTTAAGAACCTGCTTGAAGGAAGTGAGTGAAACAAGAAAGAGAGGTGATGTTTGGCCTCCCAGGAAACTGCCTTCACATCATCAAAATAATATAATCTCCCTCTAATTAATTAGATCATCGTTTTCATATCACTACTTAGGGGCAATGGGGGAAAAGGAAGTTACATACGAATATTTGGAGGACTTTAAAGAGTTAAGCCTTCCAATAGTAGGAAAGGAAATTAAGAGATGCTGTCTAAACTACATAAACCAAGACATAGGAATATAAGCATATTAATTAGAAAAACAAACAAACATCATATAGAAGAAACAGTATAAGGGTTCAAAGTGACCACTCTGGACAGTGAGACAAACAGGGTAGTTGATGGGTATGGGCGGGGGATAAGGGACACCACTTTCATAAACCTGAAATGAACAATTTAACAAGAAAGACACATTTGGGGGCCAAATATAAACTGCTACCACAGCAAAAAACAACAATAAAACAAAGAAAGTAGGTGGGAGAAAAACCACTAATTGTCACACAACTCAGAGACAAGTAGTGTCCGTCGTCAGTGCCATTATTTATTTATCCAGTCTTTCCTCTATGAGCAGGTTGTTGTTTTTAATTTTGACAGATCTGTGTTCATCCAATGGGCTCTTCTGCTTTTTCTCATCTGTTCGCATGGCATACACACTTTCCGCCTTATTACATCACGTTCACGTTGAAACATACTCCGAAAAGGGCTGCATGATAACACAGCTGGGTGGCTGTTCTCTGATTTACTGTTGACATTGTCATTTTGATGTTCTGTCTGTCCCAAAGCTCCCATATTCTCAGGAACAGCTTCCCAAGGGATTCTGAAGTCAGCAAGTGCCCTTCCTCTGCTGCAACCATGAGTTTTGGGTGGAAGCTTCCAATCAGCAAGGCAGCCCTCTAGCCGTGGCCATGGGAAGTTGGCCCAAGCCTGGACAATCAGACTTTCCTGCAGCGTCCTCTGCCTGGCGCCGGGCTCCCGAGCTTCATGTGAACATGTAAGCCTGAAGCAATGATGTGAGCCTGGAGTCCCAAGACAGCCAGTCTGAAAGCATAAAGCAGAGATAAAAGGAAGGTAAGGCAAGGGAAGGAAANAGTGAGGCTCATGTTTTATCCAAATCAAGCTCTTGTTCACCTGAAGTGGGGCTCCAGCTCACCCAAAGCAGGGTTCAACTTCATGAGCTGTGAGATTATGACCTGCACCAAAGTCAGATGCTTAACCAAGTGAGCCACCCAGGTGCCCCACATTTTTAAATGAATGAACCCTGGGGCACCTGGGTGGCTCAGTTAGTCAAGCATTCGACTCTTGATTTCGGCTCAGGTCATTATCTCACAGTTGGTGAGTTCGAGCCCCGAGTGGGGCTCTGTCTGAAAGCAGGGAGTCTGCTTTGGATTCTCTCTCTGTCTCTCTGTCTCTCTCTCCCTCGAAAGAAAGAAAGAAAGAAAGAAAGAAAGAAAGAAAGAAAGAAAGAAAGAAAGAAAGAAAGAAAGAAAGAAAGAAAGAAAGAGCTGTCACCAGCGTGACTTCTGAAATGGAACATAATATGGAAGTTGTTTTTAGCAGATGCGTAGTAAGGGGCGCCTGGATGGCTCAGTCAGTTAAGCAGCAGATGCCTAATAAACACCTCTTACGCTAAATTAAACGAACTCTCCTAGAGGCAGAATGGTACATTGCAGAGAGCACGGGCTTTAGAAACTGGCTGGTTCGTGTCTGAATTATGAATTTGTAAGAGTTCCGGCAGATCATTTCCCACGTAGGAGCCTCGATCTCTCCTCCCCCTCTTTCAGCCCCAGCAGCATCATAACCTCTAACATTTGTTAAGTTCTTTGTGGCTCACACCACACTACATACTTTGCCTGTGTTATCCCTTGGATAATAATCCTAGGGGACAGGTCTTATTGTTACATTGTTATAATCTTCGAAAAGAGGATTTGATGAGATAACCAATAGCAAGCATTAATTATTAATGAAATCGCACCATTCTCCCACTTTTTCCTTCCTGACTTCGTCCCACCTCTTACCACTTCGCCAGAATTCAGAGTTATGGCCCCTTGGCTTTTGGACAGGTTAATATGTCTGCTTTTTGCCATAACTTGTCAGCCTTTGTCCTGTTGCCNGTCTCTCTGTCCCTCTCAACCAAGAAAGAAAGAAAGAAAGAAAGAAAGAAAGAAAGAAAGAAAGAAAGAAAGAAAGAAAGAAAGAAAGAAAGAAAGAGCTGTCACCAGCGTGACTTCTGAAATGGAACATAATATGGAAGTTGTTTTTAGCAGATGCGTAGTAAGGGGCGCCTGGATGGCTCAGTCAGTTAAGCAGCAGATGCCTAATAAACACCTCTTACGCTAAATTAAACGAACTCTCCTAGAGGCAGAATGGTACATTGCAGAGAGCACGGGCTTTAGAAACTGGCTGGTTCGTGTCTGAATTATGAATTTGTAAGAGTTCCGGCAGATCATTTCCCACGTAGGAGCCTCGATCTCTCCTCCCCCTCTTTCAGCCCCAGCAGCATCATAACCTCTAACATTTGTTAAGTTCTTTGTGGCTCACACCACACTACATACTTTGCCTGTGTTATCCCTTGGATAATAATCCTAGGGGACAGGTCTTATTGTTACATTGTTATAATCTTCGAAAAGAGGATTTGATGAGATAACCAATAGCAAGCATTAATTATTAATGAAATCGCACCATTCTCCCACTTTTTCCTTCCTGACTTCGTCCCACCTCTTACCACTTCGCCAGAATTCAGAGTTATGGCCCCTTGGCTTTTGGACAGGTTAATATGTCTGCTTTTTGCCATAACTTGTCAGCCTTTGTCCTGTTGCCTGTGAGCTTGTCACTTACTCAGTGTGAAATGTGCTCAGGATGACACAATGCAAAAGTAGAACTCAGCAAATCGAAAGGTGCACTGTGCTCTTGCCTGGGAAGACTTAACATCCTGAAGAGGTCAGTTCTCCTCAATTTGTAAATTTATTTTTTTAATGTTTTATTTATTTTTGAGAGAGACAGCGTGAGCAGGAGAGGGTCAGAGAGAGAGGGAGACACAGAATCCGAAATAGGTTCTAGGCTCTGAGCCAGCTGTCAGCACAGAGCGCGACATAGGGCTCGAACCCACCAACCGTGAGATCATGGCCTGAGCCGAAGTCGGACGGTTAACTGGCTGAGCCACCCAGGCACCTCTCAACTTGTAAATTTAATTTAATCCAAATAAAAGCAACAACAAATATCTCTCCCCCTCTCCTTCTCTGGTGTGGGAGCCCGACAGTGACCACAAGAAAGCGTGGTTAGGGACGGGGGATGTGCCTGCACATGGGGCTCCCTGCCTGGGCAGATCATGCCTGCAAACAGGATGCTCTGCCAGGAGGCCTGCACACAATATCCAAGTTTAATGGTCTGCTCGCAAACGAGGGAACATGCCTTCCTTAGAAGTAAGGAGAAGGCTGGAGTTGTGGGCAGGCCTCTTAGTAAACCTGTTGTGGTCGCTTCCTCCCTTTGCTCCCCCCCGTCCTTGAACTGTGTTTGGCTACTTGCCCTTAATTGGTAAAGGAATGCATCTTGTAGATTTCAGTTTGTATCCAGGTACCGGGGTATAAAATAAACTGCAAGAGGGGCTTGCGTAGAATTGTTCCCCCGGCCGGAGTTGTGTCTGTGTCTGTCTTTTGTGTGTGTCTTGTCCTTTGTGTCATTTCATCCGCAACATCTGGAATTGGGCAAGTTGATTCTAAAGTTCATATGGAGAGGCATCTGGGTGGCTCAGTGGGTTAAGCGCCTGATTCTTGGCTTCAGCTCAGGTCATGATCTCACAGTTTGTGAGTTCGAGCCCTGATCAGGCTCTCTCTCTCTCTCTGTCTCTCAAATATAAAGAAACATTTAAAAAAACTGAAAAAAAAAAAAAGAATTTAGTGGAGTAAGTGGTGACTGTCATGTCAAAGTTCAGATTCTGACTACACACTCTGCTGGCACATGGATGGGGATGTCAAACAGTACAAACTCCCATCCCATGAATGGAAATTTTCTAATATTTATCAAAGTTACAAGTACATTACTCCACTTCTGGGAATTTAACCTACACATTTAAGTGCATGCAAACAAAACAATGGGTATTCAAAAATGACTTGTTGCAGCATGTTTATAAGAAGAAGAAATCTGAGTGTTCATAACTGGAACACTGGATAAACAAACTATGATAGAACCACACAGTAAAATACTATTCAGCTTTAAGGGGAAAAAACCCAGGAAAGTTTCTCTAATTATTTACATGCGAAGAAGAAAATGAAAACCTCAAGTGTAGAATAAGTGTAGAATAGTGTGTATCATATGCTTCATATTGTATAGAAAAGGAGGCAATAAGAAGGCATATTTGTATTGGCTTGTATCTGCATAAAGATGCGCTCAAAAAATACTTAAGTTACTAAGAATAGCCAACTATGGGGACAGGGAGAATCTGCTGGAAGGGAAGTGAGATGAGAGAAACACTTGCCTGAATATACTTTATTACATTGGTTTGGTTTTTTGAATCATGAATTTATATTACCCCTTTAAATAATTTTTTAAAAGAATAGTAAGGGTTAGGGGCACCTGGTTGGCTCAGTCGGTTGAGCATCCGACTTCAGCTCAGGTCATGATCTCGTGGTTCATGGGTTCGAGCCCCACATTGGGCTCTGTGCTGACAACTCAGAGCCTGGAGCCTGCTTCGGATTCTGCGTCTCCCTCTCTCTGTCCCTCCCCTACTCGTGCTCTGTCTCTCAAAAAATGAATAAAAACGTTAAAAAAATTTTTTAATAAAAAAAAGTAATGGTTTAAAAAAAATGAAGTAGTACTTACTGCATGTAAGACACTGAGCTAAACTTTGTAAAGACATCATCTCAGTTAATCCTCACAAGAGCCCTGTGAGGTTTTATTTTAATCTCCATTTTGTAGCTAAGAAAAAGAGTAACTTCAGTTCCGTGAGCAATTTGTTCATCCTTTCTATCAACCTGCGTCTCTCCTTTCTTTCGTGTCCTAGCTCCGTATTAACTTCCTGCAAGTGAATGTGGGTTATCTCCACCCAAGTTCAACTAGCCGTTAGAATCTCTTTAACAACCAAATACCTATTTCACACCATTTTCTTTTTTTAAAGTTTATTTATTTATTTTCAGAGAGAGAGAGCATGCAGGTGAGGGGCATAGAGAGAGGGAGACAGAGAATCCCAAGCAGGCTCCACACTGTCAGCACAGAGCCCAGTGAGAGGCTACAACCCACAAACTATGAGATCATGACCTGAGCCAATATCAAGAGTCGGATACCTAATTGACTGAGTCACCCAGATGCCTCCACACCATATTCTTTTAATGTAACAACATCCTTTTGCCTGTATATGGCCTGTCTCTCAGACCAGACTGTCAAAACCGTGTTACACACCATAGTGTCCTCGCGTCCTCTGGTCCTGACAGGCACACTGAACCACCACTCATAGGATATAAAACAGTAACTTTTATTGTGTAATTTCATGGTGTGTATACAGTCTCTAATTAAGTCTCCCTAACACTTTGCTTGGGAGGATTTATTGTCCTTACTTTACAGAAAAGGAAACTGAGTCCCAGAGTATTTCAGAAAGATCAACTAAGAGTCATATCTAGGACTTCAGGCTCCAAGATAAGTTCTTTTTTCATAACACTGAAGCTACCTTAAGCTAGCCATCCAGAAAATATCTGGGTGAACCATATATATTGCAGGAAAATGTCTGTGTTAACTATTCTTAGAATGAGGAACAGAAATAGCTCAAGGATCATGAAATTGGTTCTTTGTCACTCATTCCACATATCACAAACTGATTATGGAACTTTGTCTCTGGGTCTTAAAGCTGCTTCACATTCTTTACAGTCTTTCTCAAAACTTGCTCTATCTCCACAATCAATCAAAATCTCAATCAAAGATGGCCACTCAAGAAGAAATGTACTTAGCGTCTGAGGACTAGATGATCTCCAGTACCGCACTGCTCAAAATGTAGTCCTCAGACCAGCATCTTCTACCTCTTCCGGAGGCTTGATAGAAACACAGAATCTCTGAAGGGGTACATGCACTCTGATGTTTATAGCAGCATTATCAACAATAGTCAAACTATGGAGAGAGCCCAAATGGTCATGGACTGATGAATGAATAAAGATGATGTGGCATATATATATACATATATATATAAATATATATATATATACACCTTGAAATATTATTCAGCCACCAAAAAGAATGAAATCTTGACATTTACAATGACATGGATGGAGCTAGAATGTATTGTGCTAAGCAAAATAAGTCAATCAGAGAAAGACATGGATGGAGCTAGAATGTATTGTGCTAAGCAAAATAAGTCAATCAGAGAAAGACAAATACCATGAGTTCACTCATATGTGAAACTTAAGAAATAAAACAGACAGACATATGGGAAGGTGGCGGTGGAGTGGGGAAGAGAGAAGAGAGGGAAACAAACTAGAAGAGACTCTTTTTTTTGAAATTTTTAAAAATGTTTTATTTATTTCTAGGAGAGAGAGAGAGAGAGACAGCGTGAACAGGGGAGGGTCAGAGAGAGAGGGAGTCACAGACTCTGAAACAGGCTCCAGGCTCTGAGCTGGCAGTCAGCACAGAGCCCGATGTGGGGCTCGAACCCACGAACCGCGAGATCATGACCTAAGCGAAAGTCGGACGCTTAACCGACTAAGCCACCCAGCGCCCCTAGAAGAGACTCTTAATGATAGAGAATAAACTGTGGTTTGATGGAGGGAGGCAGGTGGGGGATGGGCTAGATGGTGGATAGGTGCTAAGGAGGGCATTTGTGATGAGCGCTGAGTATTGTGTCTGTAAGTGATGGATCATGGAATTCTACTCCTGAAACCAATATTGCACTGGATGTTAACTAACTAAAATTTAAATTAAAAAAAAAAGAAGAAGAAGAAAGAAGCACAGAATCTCTGTCTCATCTCAGACCTACAGCATCAGAATCTGCACTTTTACATGCCCAGGTGATTCCTAGGAGTATGAATGAGAGGTTCTGCTCTTAAGATTCATGCTTCATGATTTCATGGCTTATGACCCTTCCATCTCAGAGAATTTCCCATCCCCCTTCCCTCAGATCTCTTGGTTGTGAAGAGCATCTATTAAATTTCCTTAGGGATGCTTAGGTGGCTCAGTCGGTTAAGCATCCAACTCGATTTCAGCTCAGATCATGATCTCACGTTTGTGAAATCAAGCCCCACATCGAGCTCTGTGTTGACAGTGTAGCTTCTGCTTGGGATTCTCTCTCTCCCCATCTCTCTCTGCCCCCCCCCACCTTGTGCTCTCTTCTCTCTCTCTCTCTTAAAATAAATAAACTTTAAACAAGAAAGAAAGCAAAATTTCCCTAAGACATCTTCCGGGATTCTTGGGTTGAATGAGAGCTTGGTTCTATTTGAAAAGACCCTTCTGAGACCAGATTCAAAAAACTGAGAAATGAGAAAAATGAAGGGAGTCTAAACTGTCCTATTTGGCTGTCACTTCACCTCTTGTTGCTGGAGAATTGTTCTCTGCTTTGTTGATGGTATAGAGGTGTGATGCTTCTGCCCCAGGAGTTCCTGACACCACAGCAAAATGGAATCTTAGACTGGTGTCCTGGGTGCACTCGGGTCCCACCAGCCTGGCTCAATTTCATAGAGAGGGGACTACCTTGTACTCCCTATTTCTGTATTCCAAAAGCTACTGCTGTGTGAACCAACTTTACTGCTTGTGCACTTTGTTGACATTTGAAACAAAAGTTCTTTATGTTTGCTTGTTGGTTTTAATTTATGGCAGGGGAGAAAGATGTTTCCGACCACAAGCCTGGAACCAAATGATGGGGATTACTCACCAGTGGGGAGCACTGGAAACAGTGGTAATTGAACAGAAATAATAATTTTCTGTGGCTTCCTAGAAACCTCTCACGGGTATTTACTTTATTTCTACATTTGTGTATTACTTTTCCACTTTTATTTTAAATGTGTGGAATAGTTTGTCTGGTTATGAAAGAAGAGCATTTTTATTTTGAAAACTCTGGAAAATTCAGCGAATGATGGGAGGAGTCACAAGAACACAAGTCCCGTTGCTTAGCGTCTTGTTCGTTTTCTTTCCGTTCTTCTTGCTGTAACAGGATCTTTTCTGGCTTGTTTCTCTCTGCAATTTACAGAGGGGAACCTTCTTATAAGATCTCTTCTTTCATTAGGGCAGGAAGGACAGTGATTGGGCTCCGTCAGGGAGAACAGCAGGATGAGTCAGCAAAGTGACACACAAGGGTCACAAACAGACGAGAGCTGGACCCTCCAAGTCACCTTCCTCCGGCCTTCAGGCCCATGTGCTCCCATCCAGCCTCTGCAGCCGTGAGGCTGAGCTGCTGGCACTCTCCATGACGCTGTCCCAGCTGAACATGGCTGAAGGTCCTCTTGCTGTGTGGGGCATGTTTCTTGGTCCCAGCAAAGATAGGACACCCATGTTCTCCACTCTCTGGATGACATGCAGGCCTGTGGGAAGATGTCGGAATTCAGAGTCAGGCAGCTGTGGTTCGAATTCCAGCCCATTCCTTTGGTGGTTTTATGATCATGAGCAGGACTAAGTTCCTGGAGCCTTAGGATGAGGTGGGAGTATAAAAACCTGCCTGTGGGGTCCTAGTAAGGATTAGAGATCATGGCTGTTCAAGGCTCTCGGTGAACAACAGCCACTATTGTCACTGCCTGTCCCTTCCGGCATCTCTTCTGCAACCTTATGTTAATCGAGCTTTTGTTTATTTATTATTATTATTATTTTCTTTGCAGAGAAAGAGAGAGAGAGAGAGAAGAGGGGCTCACCCAAAGCAGGGCTTGAGCTCACCCAATGCAGGTAAGATCATGACCTGAGCCGAAGTCAGATGCTTAACTGACTAAGCTACCCAGGTGCCCCTAAGCAAACTTTTAATATTGGTTTCACACCCCATTTTTCCACGTCTGTGTCTTATAAGCAAATTCCTTCTGGAATTATAGAATCCCAGAATGATCATTTGCACTGTCCTAAGGTTTCAAATTCTCTCCCTCCCTCCGCCACCACTCTCTCCATATATTTTCTTGTGAGGGGTAAAAACATACAAGGGAAAAGTCAAGCCTAGCCTCTGTCCTTTGGGAGCCCTTAATCTCATTGGGGAGACAAGACTTAGACACAAGATACAATTAGAGAATTAAAAAAAAAAGAGCGAGAATGCTCAAATGTGCTGAGTATAATGTTCTATGTCTCCGTCTGCTTCCGAATTCCTCTTGCTTTATTAAACAATATCACCATGCTGCTGACTCATGTTCAGTTTCTCGACCCCGAAGACTATAATATTTCTCTGCTGTATGTGCATGGAACAAGTCAGGATATTCTACTGAGTATAATATTTCTACAGCATATTATATTTGGGCAGTTTTCCCCAGGGTTTCTCTANATGCTGTCAACCTTGTAACATGATGCATTAGCGTCCTAACAGATATCCTGGAGTAAAGCTCTTCAAATAGCCGTTGTAGCCTGCCACGTCTGATACTTTCACATTTACTCTCTGCACTTGGAATTCAAACTCTCAGAGCACTGCGGCAGGGAAAGAGGGATGGGCAGATACTAGATACCACGTCCTTCACCAGACAGATGACCTTGGACTTCTCAGTTCCTGTCTCAGGGTGTCAGCTTCCTTATAAGGAGAAGGAGGCTGCGTGGCAACTTCTGTGACGGACAGACAGCCATGCTGTGATCGCACGTACGGGTGCTAGTTTGGGCGTGAGTGACGTCACCAACGGCCAGCTCTGTCGCTGAAGAGTGAGATGGAGCTCAGCACTGTTTTTTCTCACATTGTTTTCCACTGGGGGACAGGTCTATCTGTGAGATTGTAGCTTTTCCCTGAGAATGGTGGCAGGACAATTTGGAGTCTTTCTCGCTTTTTGATGGATCTATAGCACTGACTCGTTAGACAAGTGAGATCAGCCATAAGGCTACACAGATGCTTAGCAGGAGCAAATGTTGGTTTCTTGAGTTTGCCAGGTGCCAGATATATAAAGTGAGAGTTCCCTGAGGCTGTGTCCTGTGGACGATATTTCAAAAGCAACATGCTTTAGCACCTACCTTTAAGATATTTACATGTGGCATAAGTGACAGAAAAAGAGAAAGGGTAAGTAAATACACGGAACAGTGACATAAGAGCAATGCATGGCTATGTTCAGCCGGGGCGTGTAACACAGAATGTTAGAAATGGAGGAGAAGTTATAAGATCATCTCAAAATTCACACTTTGCAAGGGGTGCCTGGGTGGCTCATTCAGTTGAGCGTCATGACCTCACGGTTCGTAAGTTCAAGCCCCGTGTTGGGCTCTGTGCTGATAGCTCGGACCCTGCTTCAGATCCTTTGTCTCCCTCCCCTACTCATGCTCCATCTCTCTCACTCTCAATAAACATTAAAAAATTTTTTAACAAAATTCACACTTTGCAGAAAATGGAAATGAGGCTTTGAGAGCAAATGGCCCTCTCAGGGGGCAAGTCATGGAGCTCGTTAGTAGCAGGTGTCCTGTTGATCAGTTCAAGGTCATTTCCACCACAATCTTGTTTCTGCTGGGATTATTTGATCCGGGTTGGTTAGTGAAGGTTTCATGGGATGGCTATATTTGAAAATTATCCTCAAGTGTGAGAGGTATGGGTTTGGCTGGAAGGCAAATATTTGGGGTTTGCATGGGTAGACTTGTGGCAAGAGAAGGGTGTCCAGAAAGTATTGGTTTCTGCCTCTGTCTGTTGAACTTAACAAGCATTCAGTAATAGCTATTAAATTGGGGAGGGGGGATTTGCTAAACCTACCACCAAAAATAAGACTCCCTTTATTCTTCTCAATTAATATTTCCTGATTGAGGTGGGAGAGACTGAGTCATACTCATGAGTAGGTTTGCCTAATTATAGACAGTACCAGCTGGTGAGTGTGTTGATAGAGCCAGATAAAAAGCCTCACGTATAAATACCGGGTGTGCTGGAAGGGCCAGATGTTAAGGTGAGAATGGCTGCCTTGGTCAACCTGGGTGTCTCAGCACATTTGCAACCATGTAACAGATTTTAAATGGTGGGGAAATATTAATAATACAAGTTACTTGCACCCGGGAATGAATGGGCTATTTTACCTGCATCCTTGTTTTCCTCGTTGATCTATTAATAGTGCTAAAATAAAATATCTTACATCATCATTTAGCAATCGTGAGCAGACTTCCACTCCTGATGGAAAAAAAGCTACAGTGAGTAAGGAAAATTTGTATTCATTTCTGGTTACAAATGACTTTTTGGAGAGAAACAATCTGGGCTTTCCAAAGGTATATTAGTTATATATACATGATACTTCACCCCTTCATTTGCTCATTATTTAATCATGAATTCTGAAGACTTCATAATTATGTATTATCTGATAGTTCTCAAAGGCTTTTACATTATCTGATTAGGACCTTACAACAGCAAGATCCTTCTGAACAAGTAAGTGTATTTTGCCTCATTTCACAGAAGTGATGGAGAAGATGTGCACTTGAGAGCCCCATTTTAACCTTGGGTCATTCACAGTCACGTTCTGGATGTAGAAGAATGAATGGCTTCCGTGCTAGGCTAGGAGAGATTGACATGCCCAAGGCTGCACAGCTGTTAACAGGAAAATCCAGGTGCAGCCCAAGGCTTTTGACTCTAACCAGTTATTCTTCCCCTGCACCAGTGGCTCCCAAACATGGCCAAGCACCAGCATCACTGGGAGGACATCTTCAAACCTAGAGTGCTGGCCCGATTCCTGAGGCTTTGACACAGACATCTGGGGAAGGTGGCCCCAAACCTTGCATTTCAGTAATATTTCAGGAAATGTTGATGCTACTACTGTTTGGTGTCACCCAGCAGACATCATCCAGGAGCCTGAGAAACACGACATCTTGGCTCCCATCTCAGACCTGCAGAATGAGAATCTGTGTTTTCACATGACCTCCAGATCTCAAGTTCAAATTTGGGGAGTCCTGCTGTCCACTCAGCTGTCAGTTTGCAGGGCACAGAACTAGGGGTTGAAGGGACAGGAGAGAACCATCATAATTTTTAAATCAGGCACTTTCTATATATCAGTCTCTCCTCTAAGCATTCAGCATATTATCTTTTTTAATCCTCACATTCACCCTGCAAGGGAGATACTAATACTATTTTCATTATAAAGTCAAGGAAATTCCATTACACAGAGGAGTGGGTAGCTTGCCTCCACCCACTCATCCAAGAAAAGATGGGTCCATCTTTTGAATTGAAGCTGGGCAATTCATTTTCATTTACTCCACCGCACAAGGCAGGTCACCACTCTGAGAGTAGGGGAGACAAGGGGGAAAGCCTCAAGAGGCAAAAGAGAAGTTATGGTTAGAACAGATTGCTTGGCTCAAAGGCATCTGTTCATATGCCGCATTGGGCTTTGGCTGGGCTTTGATTTCTGATGATGTAGCCTTGGTGAGTCCTGCTTCTTAGTATCTTCACTTGAAGATACTAAAATTGAAATAATATTTATAACAATCGATAAAGAGCAAGAGGACCCCTCTGGCTATGAGACTGTGGAGGGAGGGTACCGAGAATTGAAAAAGAAGCCAGTGTGTCAAAATGGACTGCACTACTATTTGACAAAACAGACAAACGTACCAAATCGAACCCACGATGTTCACACAGGGTACCTAAGCTTCAGGTCTTTCAACACCGATCTGTTCAGACCCATGGGTCCCAAGGGAAGACCACAGGCACACTGATCTTACAGTGACTCTGGGCAGCATGCATCCCCAGTACAAGGCTGTGGATCATTCCAGAAACTTTCTAGTTTATTCCTTCCAAGCCCTCCCTATGACTAACTTGAGCTCCCGAGACATTAAGAAAGACCGCTTTTCTGACTTCTCTGTTTGGAGACACCGATGGGCCCCCAGGATACATAGTTTCCCTTGCTGTGACAAATAATAATCTACATTACTCACCGCAAGTGTGTTCCCAGTAGTCTTTGCCTGATGGGCTCCAACACAATATCTTCCTACCTACTTCACAGACTTGTCATGAATGTCGAATGAAATAAAGCATGGAGGACTCGGTACACTTGTGAGCTTCTAAATTTGTCACCACTATTATTCATGTGTTTTTCCATTCCCCCACCTCCCCACCTCCACCAAGACAGTGATGCCCCCGGGTAAAAGAAGAGACCGGGTCATATTTTCTTTGTGTTCATGGTGTCTAGAATGGTTCTTAGTGCCTGTGAGACTCAATCATTGTTGGTCGAATGAGAAAACAAATCAATGGGCAAATGAAGAAGAAATCGTGTTCTGGTTCTTTTCTCCCAGGCTCCAGCCCCGTGAGTCATCCAGACTTCCCCAAGCAGAGTAAAAGCCTTGTGAGTGCTTGAAAGTGATGCTTACCACCTGGGAAGACTGTCACTAGCACTTTGTAACTGTTGGCACATAACATTGTTTGCCTCTTAAAAGTTTCCCTACTTGCAAGCTGCCTGGAATTGCTAGTGGGAATGTCATTCCCCTTGCCCACAACATTGATCTTGGAGCAGTAACCATGCACCGCGTAGCAGCACATTTTCTAGCCGGTGGAGCTGGTGTATATCAACATATTAGCTGAGTGCCCTTAGCCATCATGCCCGTGTTTAACAGCACAATGCACTCAAGTGCCTTTGTCATAGACTTGCACCAAGCAGAAATCACGGTGCATGGAACACTGTGACTTCATCAAGCATCCTAAAATCCTTAGCACGGCAAGCTCTCGCTAGGCTTAGAATCCCTGAGGATAATTTTGATCAAGCAGAAGCCACCAAAGATTTTTCAAACTCAGAAAGCACAGAGGTTGTCCTTGCTATATATACTCCTTTCTCTCCTGCTCCATCTTCCCCTGTGCCTCCATGACCAGCTTCTGGTCATCACAACATCTGACAGATGTTCATTTACAGGATGAGCAGAACAGTTATCTCAGGAAGTGCAGGCCATACAAATGGAGCTCAGACCAGTGGTTTCTATGACCATGTTCTTTGCCAAGAGAAGGCCTAACCTACAGGGTATTTCCCAAGAGAAACACTGGAGTAATGTGTTTCCTTCCCAATGTCCTCTCCCTGGGGCAGGTGTGAGAACACGAAGAACCATACTGGCTTCCCTTCTGGCGTCCAGCCCCCAGAGGGACATTGTTCCGGAAAGAAAAAAATGAGGTGCATCCTTCAGTGGGTCCCAGGGGCAGTACAGAGCTCTCCTCCATAGGTCAAAAAGGATGGGGCGTGACCTGGGTCAGGCCCAGCTGCTTGCTGGGCTCCAGCCAGGATTTAATGACTCTTGTGCAATTCTCAGTTTCTCCTCCCTGCTTAGCACCTGCTCGCGGCCTGGACAGGGGACAGGGTAAGATGTCTTTCTAAGTAGTCCGTCTCACCCCTCGGCATTGGTGGCCAGTTGGAACCTCGAGTCTGATGTAACCCACATCTCCCATTTCTTTTTCTTTTCTTTTCTTTTTTTTTTTTTTNTTGCCCTCTCTCCCCCACGTCTCCCATTTCTTACCACGCATCTCACCTCTTATATTCCATGTGCACCTACCCATCTTCTCCATTAGAATATAAGCATCTCTTCTCTCCCCTTCCCCTACTGTAAAGGTGAGCATGGTGCTTGATTCATAACAAGTGCAGGAAAGATACATATATTTTTTAAGTTTATTTATTTATTTTGAGAGAGAGAGAGAGAACAGGGGAGGAGCAGACAGAGGAGAGAGAATCCCAAGGAGGCTCCGTGCTGTGAGCACAAAGCCCGATGCAAGGCTCGAACTCACAAACTGCGAGATCATGACCTGAACTGAAATCAAATCAGACACTCCTCTGACTGAGCCACCCAGGCATCCCGAAAGAGGCACATATTTAAGCAAACACATGTGTGGCCAAAGACTGGGGGGTGTGGCAGTTCCAACAGATTTAAGATTCTTTTTTTTCTGAAGGTAACTTTAATGAGGCGTGGGCTGACTCTTGATTCATGAAGGTAAAGATGAAGAGGAAGGGCATCGCTGATGGCTGGCTGATGCACTATTGGAGACTTCCCAACCAAGTGAGGGCCAAGCCTCAGGTTTCTTCTGCAACAAGAGGTGTCCTATTTGGGTCAACTTCCAGAGGCCAGACAGAAGCCCCACCCCACACACTCTCTGGCACTTTCTCACAGCTGCCTTGGAAACAGAGATGGTGAGGACCTGTACTCTTCCGGCCTTCCAGAGCTATCCTGAAAAAGGGGGAATGTTGTCTAGTGAAACCTCAGATCGCATATCAGAAACTTCACAGGGACAGAGGTCAAGGCCAGGGAGAGTGGTTATCCTTTCCCGTGGTGAGTGCCGACTCCTTTGGTGGGCAGGGACTCAGGCGGGATCCCTCCGATTCTGGGAGGGGCCAGTGGGGCCTGGACCCTCAGCTTTATTCTTCTGGCATTTTAGCTCTTGTTGTGGATGATGCTCTGAGCTGCTGCCTTCCTCCTCAACGGGGCTCTGCCCCAAAGTCTTTGGAGCCCATGCTGCTAAGAAATTTGAAAGGATTGGGGCACTTGGGTGGCTTAGTTAGTAAAGCGTCTGACTTCAGCTCAGGTCATGATCTTGTGCTCCTTGAGTTGGAGCCCCGCATCGGGCTCTGTGCTGACAGCTCAGAGCCTGGAGCCTGCTTCAGATTCTGTGTCTCCCTCTCTCTCTGCCCCTCCCCCACTCATCTCTCTCTCTCAAAAATGAATAAACTTTAAAAATATTTTTTTAAATAAAAAGAAATTTGAAAGGATGAATGAAAGTTGATCTCTGGGGGACTGTTTTGAAAACCTCACATTCAGCTGTGAGTGTTATCATGGTTAATTATAAGTTCAAACTCGAGATGATATTATCACTATCCATTATAGTTAGCTTCCTCTTTTGCAGGGAAGATGAAGGATGAAAGCCATACGTTTTGTAAATTGATTACTAATGTTCAAAAGGCTCGAATATAAGATAACACACCACATTCTCACTAGATAGAGCATAATTTAAATTTTCTTTGATTCAGAAAACACTTCAGCATCTTGCAGTCAATCTGCTAACACTACAAGAAATTCTGATTTTTGTATGGCTAATTGAGTTTTGGATAAACTCTGGTTCGCCATATCTTTAATAGTATTAAATTAACATATATTTATTTTTGATTCAGGGACACTTATTCAGGACTTATGGTGTGCAGGGTTCTGTGACATGTGATAACAATAAATAAAAGTCTAGATGGAGAAAACAAAACTTTATGAGACAGAATGAAGGGCAGTTCAGTTGAAGGGAACTTCAGTCAGAAGTTTCCGGGTATCGGAAGCACAGGTGTCCTCAGGGAATAGTGAGATGCAAAGTGTACTTGAGAGCGAAAGCCTTGCAGATCGTCATAATTATTACAATAAGAAGCACGGTCTGTTAAGCATTTACCGCTAGTCAGGTCTTGTGCTAAGTGTTTTCCGTTAGGCAACCATGGAATCTTCTCAGTAACTTTGTGAGGAAGATTCTGTTTTGCTTTGCAGCTGAGGAAACGGAAGCACAAGGTGATTACTGACCTGCTGCCTTAGGAAGTGATGGAGCTGAGATTTGTGCCCAGGCTCTGTGACTCCACAGCCTGTGTTCTCAGGAGATCTGATGGGCAAAGATCAGGTAGCAGAGGCTCTGCGCGCTGGATCAGGAAGGACTTCGGGGAATGTACCCGAACAAAGAAGCATGTATAAAAAGTCCCCACGTTCATTATTAAGATTATTATGAGCTCTCCCCTCAAGCTGTGCTCTTGGTCCTGAAATTACCTATCTTTTCCCCTCTGCCATTTCCCGTCCTTCTAGGAATAGTGTACCGGAAAGAAGGGGTAAATGGGGTTCAGCTCCCTGTTTTGCTGCTAGCCAGCTGGCTGATCTGGGACAAGCTATCCAGCCTCGCCGAGCCTCATTTTCCTCGATTCTAAAATAGGAATAGTAACTCCAGGGTTGTTGTCAGGATCAACTTAGATATCCTTTGTAAAACAGAACAAAATCTGAACTCATTAACTGTAGTTCGTAAGAGTGGTTCCAAATAATCTCTTTCACAAAGCACTGCCAATGCCGATTATCTTGAATAATTGAAGTTATACTTGAATGTGGATTTATTCGTCTTTCTCCCCATCACCTCAAGGCCAACCACAGTATCTCTACTCTCTTCAGAGTCCCAACGTCAGCTCCTGCTGGATGCTAAATGACTTTAGCTGGGGTCCCTTCCCACTAGAATGGATCTGGAGGGTCACCACCTCATCAGTCCACTGAGATGTCAGCCTGGTAGGTGACCAGATCAAGGAGAAGGGTCATTTGTTGACAGCCAAGTGAGGTGTGAAGAAGAGGAATGAGGAACTAATGTAAAACTCAGGTACACCATGGACCACTGAAGGGCCCATGCACCGTGGGAATTGCAGAGTGGATAGATGTCAGTTGGAGGGAGCACACGAAGGGGAGGACCTCCCGAGGAACCCCATTTGGCCCAAGACTGGCTGTACTGGCATTCCTTTCCACACCTCCCCACTGCTTTCAGCTTCCTCTACCACAAGGCACCAATGCCATTTATGAGTTCTGTTGAATGGGCTTCATTTACATCACTGCACACTTCATCTCCCCTACCTGAAAATAGGATGTTTTTACATTTAAAAAAAAAAACAAGCATAATGCCAAATAGTTTACAGAAATTATCTCTAATTTTCATCAAAACTCCAAAAACCGTATTATCATTATTACTGTGTACCGTTGAGGAAGCTGTTGTCCAAATGATATGGCTGATAAGCTATGGAATAAATACTAAGGGCCATGGTTTTGAAGCTGGAAGCCTTTGTTCTGGCCCCTCAGTGTTTTTGCTATGGATTGGGAAGATCTCTTCTACTTTCCCATATGGAGCAGTTACATGATAGTGAATGTGACAGCATTTTGTCAACCACTAACAGTACAAATGTTGATTGGGCATCTAACACATGCTAGCCAAAGGTAATCAGACATAGGGTATTATTTCTATCAATTCCTGTAAACCTAATGTTGGGTAGCCCCACACCCTGCTCCCTCTCTTCTGAATTATACTTCTGATGGAAGGGTTTTGCTTACACCATAGTTCCTGGGAAATTCCACTCTGACTCAGTGTATTATTATCAGACAAAGCCATCACTTCCCTGCTTATCCATTTTCTCATCTAGCAAATGAGGATGAAGAGAACTTGCCTGAGAAAACTCTGGGAGAGAAGTGCCACCTGGATTTAAAGCATTATTCAGGAAAAACACATAACATCCAACACAGATGAGAGGGAAGTGTCGATTTTTAGCTGTTTTTAACAGGTGCGCTGATGGGCAAGAGACACCAATGGGGAAGCAATCCACACAGACACTTCAAACTACCTGAGATACAGAGACAGGACAAGCCCACACTGGACTGTGGGGAAGGGTGCTCGCTACATTTGCAGACACTGAAAACATTACATCCTCGTAAAATCGGTCCTCCAATCTTGCAGGGCTGTCTGGCGAGGGCAAGTGTTGGCATTGACCAAAGCCAGGAAGAAATGGATCTGATGGGATGCCCAGAGGGTGTGGAGTGAAACTGTCCAGATGGCAGATGGACACATACAGCAGAACGTGGCACCACAGAGTAGATCCTGCGGTAAGAGCACTGTCTTAGCCCCACCTGCCAGGCAACGCCATTAGAAGGAAAGAACCCAGCACCCTCCCCTCCAGGTCCGTAATGTGACTTTTCTCAAACATAGAAGCATGGCTGTTTTTACATGACCTGGAGCACCGGGAGCTCTCAGGACTTGAAATCTCGTTATTATCGATGGCCCTGGCTGCATGCCAACTATAGACCTTAGGTCAGCTCTTGCAGCTTCACACCTCAGTGAGAAAAGAAGGAGCCCCCAAAGTATAAGGAACACTGTTCTCATTTTGTGATGTTCCCACAGAGAAGCAGGAAGCATCAGAAATCCTGGGAAGACTTGGTGGGGAAGGGAGGTAAGAGAGAGAATGGCATGGGGACAGAGATTGTCTCTGTCATACAATTTATTGTTCAGACTAGGACACTTTTGAGTGTGGAGGAGAAAGGAAACCATAATAATAATCACACTAGCACAACAGGAATTGTCCAGGGTTGACCCGGCCCAACCAAGATGTGTGGCCATTGTATCCAATGTCCCAGTAGAGATGTTGAATAAGCAAGCGGTGGGCCGATATTTAGGGGGAAGGTCTCAGCCAGAGTTATACTTTTGGAGGTTGTCAGCTTATATGTAAAACTTAAAGCCATGGGATTGAGTGACATCATTAAGTGATAAATGAAGTGATAAATGAAGAAGAGAAGACCAAGGAGCAGAGTCAGAGGCATCGACAGAGTAAGGACAGGGACACTTCCACATTGGGAGGTCAAGAAAAAGAGGAGGGACTAGCCAGGCCAGCGCACACCAACCTACATATGTGAGTGGAGGATTAGGTCATGAGGGTTTCTTCAGAAAACAAAAAATTTCTTAATCCTTAGATAATATTTTTTTGAGAAAGAGAGGGCACAATTGAGTGAGGGGCAGGGAGAGAGGGAGAGGGATAGAAGCAGGGCTCACCCAAAGCAGGGCTTGAGCTCACAAACTGTGAGATCATGACCTGAGCTGGTCAGATGCTTAACAACCGAGCCACCAGACACCCTAGATTAATAATTTTTAAAATTACCATCAAAATAGAAATGCAAAGTTTAAAACTTCTTGTCGAAGCCCCTACATTCTCAAGAATTTTCTTGGGTCCCTGGTTTGAGAGACAGTGTCACATTCATCGGGGCAGAACCCATGGCACAGATGGTGACTGGTGGACTCCAGGCAATTGCCTTAACACATCAAGATTCCCATGTGATTTTGTTGGATCCTGAAAATAATCCTTCAATTAAGCAGGGGGAAATGGTCACATTCCATATTATAGATGTGGGAACTGAAGCATTGAATGAACTTCCTGGTCTCACCTCTTTATGTGAAGGTGTCTGCCTCCTGAAAATCAGTTTTTATATATATCTGTTTCCTTCTTCTCCTTCTTCTCCTTCTTCTCCTTCTCCTTCTTCTTCTCCTTCTTCTCCTTCTTCTTCTCCTTCTTCTTCTTCTTCACACTAGCCAGAGGGGACACTTCCTTTAAAAATAAATTGCTGCAGGATTTTCAAGACTCTACTTCTGCCCCCATCCTTTTCCTTTTTAAATTTCTTTGTTCCTACCCCATGTAAGCTTCTAAACTAAAGCTCTCATCCCCATGGCTCTCCAGACTCAAGAAGCTGGAATGTCCCCTCCCAGCTGACCTTGGAAGGACTCTCTTCTAAGGATCTTTTTTATGTGACCAAGTTTTCCTTGAGTAGGAGTCACATTCTCTGCAGAAGCAATAGTTCCCCAAACTGAGCCCATTTTAGAGGGATGGGTCCTTTTGCTAATGAAGAATGGAGATTCAAAATGGAACGGTGGTTTGGCTTTCTTACTATTCAGGGGAGTGCTGCGTCTTGGTGGAGGATGCTCTAGGTTAAGAGACAAGAGACCTGTGTTCTCTGAGTTTGTGCCAGCCAAGTTCCTAAGAGTGTCCTTTCCCAATGGTCTGATTTGACATTCAGGGCAACATCTATCTTGCTGTGGAGTCCTAGGGATTCTACAGGAAATAATAAAAAAATCAACAGAGTATGAGATTTGGATTCAAATGAGTTAGAACTGAGATTTTATTTTGCCTATTTACTAGCTACGTATCTTTAGATAAATACCACAATCCCTTCCTACCTCAGTTTGTTTGCCTATAAACATGGGCATTACAAATAAAAGTTCACAGCATCGTGGGGAAAAAGTGGGACCAGTGCCAAAGGCACTTAATAATTAAACATTATACAAGAGTTAGCTGTCAGTATTGTTGTTACCAAATTTAAGATATCAAGCCAACACTCAGAGATTAGTTGTGGCCAGAGATCTAGAAGCAGCTGGAGAAATGTAAAGGAGCAGCCTCAGGACTTTCTCTATTCTGTCATCATGGAAATACTAACCTAATAGAAGGATTCTTCAAGTCAGCAGTTTCAATTTCCATATCTCTTGATAAATACAGGACTTTGCTTTGATTCTCTGAGCTCAAGAGAAGCTCACTATTCATTAGTTCTATTGTGCCCTAAGATTAAACCTGGTTGACTTATTGTTTGCTTAGATGGTGCCTTTCTTTGGAGAACCCTATTTATTCACCTATTGATTCAATAAAGGTGTATGGAGTTTCTGTTGTGTGCTACCCAGTGTAGGGCACACAAAATCAGACTTGGACACTCCCCTCAAGAACTTTATGGTCAAGTGGTAAAGGCAACTAATGTCAATCATTATGGCACAATGAAGCAAACGCTAAAACAATGGTACCCATGAGACGAGCATGGGGATGGGGGAAAGCAATGCTATTTTGGCTACAGGACTTAAGGAAACTTTCAGTGAGAAGATGAAATGGGACCTTACAGCAGGCAGATCAAGAGGCAGCATTTTAGGCCCAGGAGCATAGCTTGAAACAAGACATCAGAGGCCAGAAGTTCAGGGAAATTGTAAGCAGATCAGTGTTTCTGGAGTATTGCTTACGTTTGTGCATGAGTGTTTTGGTGGGCGGAGAGAGAGACAGAGAGAGAAAGAGAGAGAGAACAGGGGAAGGAGAAAAAGCTGATTGGTGATATCCTTATTAAATAAAAGGATACCAGAGACAAAACATCTTTTCCCTTCCACACCTTGGCTTTTCCTGAGACTGACAATTCACCTACTTCTGCAAACTTCATTCTAGTGCTGCTGGCTAAATGCCAAGCACTGTGCTGAAAGCTCAGGATAAAAACAAGAATAAGACATTGGAGATAACAAGGACATCCGAAATCTTGACCTCCAGCACAAAGTTCTACCCTTTCAGCTAACCTGCTCAAGCGCTAACCTCCTACCCCGTTAAGATCACCGGTCTGTTGGCCCTCCCAGTTTTCCCACTGATCTTACCTTTATGTGTTTATTTCCTCTTCACCTGAATTCCATATTCTGGTGTGGCTGCCACTCTTTTATAAAACCTTAACTTCTCTCCCCATCCCCTCTGGTATTCAGCGGCCAAAGGTCCACCCTGGTTAAAACCAATGGTCCATCTTCTCTATGCCCACACTGGAGAGGCTGAACATTATCAAAAGGAGGGAAAGGAGGGAGGGAGGGAGAGAGGGGAAAGAAAATACTCATACAAGTCGGCTTGCTCAACTTCCTCCAATGTAGGACCATAAATCTCAAAGGAAAACTCTGCACGCGCCAGACGATACACCTATGTTTTCCTAAATGGAGAAATTCAGCTTCCTACTCTCTGAGATTACTATTTTATGCCTTCCTTTTCCCCCTCCAATCTCTGCCACCATCCCCCAGCTGATGATCTTGCTTCAAAGATCTCTTTGGGGAAAAAACGAGGTCATTCTCATACAGACGATTCTTCCAAACCACTGCGTCTGCAGCCGCACGTACCCTGCCTCCCTGCCTGTCACAACGGGCGAAACGCGGCTGCTCTACCTCTCCTGTGCTTTGTTCCCATCGCTTCTTATCTTCTCCAGAGCTTTGAGAGAAAAGAGGACAGAGAATGATTTAAGTTTCCTAGTTTCAGAGTGGATCGATGCGTCATTTTCCCTATATGTTCTATCCTCCTTGGAAGAAGAAGGCTATGTGACTTTGGATAAGTGACAGAGCCTCTGAATCTCAGCTTTCTTATCTGTATACTGGGCATAACAACCTGCCTGCCTACCTCACAGGATTGCCATGGGGGTTCAATGTGTTGGTGGAATTGGAAACACTTTGCAAACATCAGAGTGACATGATACGAAAAAGAATAACCAGGGGCCGTGTCTTCTGATTTAAGACAGTAAATTGTATTTGTAGTCATCTCAGATGACTCAAAAAGAAATTTGAATGAAAGGACTTTTTTTTTTTAAAGTTTATTTATTTTGAAATAGAAAGAGCACGCTCAGCGCACAGCCTGACACGGGGCTCAGTCCTATGACCCTGGGATCATGACCTGAGCTGAAATTAAGAGTCAGAGGCTTAACTGACTGAGCCATCCAGGAGCCCCTGAAAAGACTATTTAAAGAGGAGTGGAGAGGGTTGAAGCGACAGACAAGATACGGTGAGGCACGAAGAGATTAGCCAAGTGGGAAGCAGCGATGTCCACAAGGATTCAAGGGGCAAGGGAAAGACATGCTGTCCCCCGGTGCTGGGGAGGCAGCCAGAAGGCAGGGCAGCCCAGAGGAGCCACAGCCCTGGGAGCAGGCAGCTCCTGCAAGTCTACTGATGCTGAAGCAGGGGTGCAGGAGAGCACCGCCCCTCTCTGTTCTTCCACCTTCTGATCCCCTGCTGCCCACCGTGGGTCAAATCCAGCAGAAGCCAGAGGGAAGGCATCCTGGGTGAGGCGGTGCAGAGTCAGCCTCTGGGGGATGGAGCAGGGCGGAGAAGAGTGGGGGTGCACCTGGGCAAAGGCAGAGAAGTCTTTCCTTGACAAGGGAAGTGCAGCTTTTCAGTAAACACACTGCCTTGGTGAAATCTCACATTACCAAAGATACAAAGCCAGAGGATTCAAACTTCCACCTTGCCTTTGTGTTCAGAGCGAATTCTCCCCAGCAGAGCAGGTGCCTCACAGGTGAGTCTTCAGCCTAGGAGGCCCCGGAGCTCAACCTGCAAGGCAGAGTCTGACATCAGTGATTTTAGTTCGTGGACCAGAAGCTCAGAGAAGGAAATATCAACTCTTGACTTCCTACTTCTCCGTTGCTCATCTAAAGCCATTCCTTTGCCTTTCTTTCTTCCTCTCCTTTTTTGTTTCCTTTTCTTTTTTTGAAAGAGAGCTTAGCTGTTGACTAATTGTTAGCATAGAGCACACATTTGATGCTCTCCTTGGAGATTCTCATCTTTGCTTGGTAACAGTCAGTCAGCAAGCTTCCCTCTCAATAATATTAGCCTCCAAGATGGTGAGATAAACAGGCTCATTAAAAAGCAAGTTGTTACACGAAGCAAACACCTTAGACTAATAAAGCTTGGCATCCTCTGTGGTACACCCAGGGAAACGGTATTAGCAGCCTTGATAGCAGTCTGCATTTCAGAGAAAAGCGCAGAAGACAGCCAGTTGATCCTGTAGAATTATTCAGGCAGCCTCATCTGTGTATGACACTATGGGGAAATGCGGGGCCGGTNATTAAGAGTCAGAGGCTTAACTGACTGAGCCATCCAGGAGCCCCTGAAAAGACTATTTAAAGAGGAGTGGAGAGGGTTGAAGCGACAGACAAGATACGGTGAGGCACGAAGAGATTAGCCAAGTGGGAAGCAGCGATGTCCACAAGGATTCAAGGGGCAAGGGAAAGACATGCTGTCCCCCGGTGCTGGGGAGGCAGCCAGAAGGCAGGGCAGCCCAGAGGAGCCACAGCCCTGGGAGCAGGCAGCTCCTGCAAGTCTACTGATGCTGAAGCAGGGGTGCAGGAGAGCACCGCCCCTCTCTGTTCTTCCACCTTCTGATCCCCTGCTGCCCACCGTGGGTCAAATCCAGCAGAAGCCAGAGGGAAGGCATCCTGGGTGAGGCGGTGCAGAGTCAGCCTCTGGGGGATGGAGCAGGGCGGAGAAGAGTGGGGGTGCACCTGGGCAAAGGCAGAGAAGTCTTTCCTTGACAAGGGAAGTGCAGCTTTTCAGTAAACACACTGCCTTGGTGAAATCTCACATTACCAAAGATACAAAGCCAGAGGATTCAAACTTCCACCTTGCCTTTGTGTTCAGAGCGAATTCTCCCCAGCAGAGCAGGTGCCTCACAGGTGAGTCTTCAGCCTAGGAGGCCCCGGAGCTCAACCTGCAAGGCAGAGTCTGACATCAGTGATTTTAGTTCGTGGACCAGAAGCTCAGAGAAGGAAATATCAACTCTTGACTTCCTACTTCTCCGTTGCTCATCTAAAGCCATTCCTTTGCCTTTCTTTCTTCCTCTCCTTTTTTGTTTCCTTTTCTTTTTTTGAAAGAGAGCTTAGCTGTTGACTAATTGTTAGCATAGAGCACACATTTGATGCTCTCCTTGGAGATTCTCATCTTTGCTTGGTAACAGTCAGTCAGCAAGCTTCCCTCTCAATAATATTAGCCTCCAAGATGGTGAGATAAACAGGCTCATTAAAAAGCAAGTTGTTACACGAAGCAAACACCTTAGACTAATAAAGCTTGGCATCCTCTGTGGTACACCCAGGGAAACGGTATTAGCAGCCTTGATAGCAGTCTGCATTTCAGAGAAAAGCGCAGAAGACAGCCAGTTGATCCTGTAGAATTATTCAGGCAGCCTCATCTGTGTATGACACTATGGGGAAATGCGGGGCCGGTGAGCTCAGAGGCTCAACGTTTAAGCAGCACACCTACAGGCGGAGATTTCGCTCATTTAGGAGGACTTTTTTAATACATTTGACAAACATCTATGGCGTATTCATGACGTGCACCATGCTGGTTCCTGAGCACATAAAGATGAGTAAGGTACTGTCTCAGCCATGAAGGGCTCACATTCTTCTGAGTGACACAGCTGGACGGTGAACAGACCCAGGATCCAAGGAGTTAAGTGTAATGATAGAGATATTCCCAGAACGAGTCTGTGGAACACGAAGAAGGTGTAATTGGCCCAATTAGGGCTGGGATACAGGGTGAGGGCCACTCTTTGGGGGCCTGTGGCTTTTTAATTTATTTCAGGGAACAGTTAATACATCACATATGAAGTTATGTCTAAGAACTTGATGGCCTTGTCTTTCCTTCCACTTGGAGACTAACTGAACTTCTAGGCACAATATTTCACTAGACACCATATAACATGATGCGGTATGGAAGGTGGTCCCCACCCGCAGGCCCAGAGCCATTCTTGGAGTAGGTGGGAGGCCTTAGCATGCATGTGGCATCCATGCTGAGCCTGGCCTGGAATGTCATGTACTGAATGCTCAGCTAGAGAAGTTAAAAGTCAGGGAGGGTAGGACATTGGGGACTCTTTTGGTCCAAAGACAAGGGTGGGTTGAAATGACTAAGATGAGATTTGTAGGTTCCCTATCTAACCTGGACTGATTGAGGAGACATTTTGGAGGTGCAAGGTCTTCCTGTGCTTTTCAGGGGGGAGGTAGGACCTGTCCGGTCTTGGAGATGAGTCTCAGAGTAGCTCATCCATATCTGAACAGCAGGATGTGGTACGGGAAGATCTAACCTTTCTTCTTTTTTTAAATATAATCTATCATCAAATTGGCTTATATACAACACCCACTGCTCGTCCCAACGTAACTTTTCTTAAGAAGATACAACATGCTCTAAAACTCTGATTGGTATTTAGCTTATTTAATGTTCCCATATCCCCGTGGAAGTAGGTGTTTTGTTTTGTTTTGTTCTTTTAAATCTCCATCTTAAAAAAGAATTTGAGGTTCCAGTGAGCATACAGAACTGGACCAAATCACAGAGGAGATAAGACATGAGAGGTTTTGAGTCAAGATCTAATCGATCTTCCTTGCCCCATATCTCACAGATTCTGAGCCGGGTCTGGGCAATATCTTGACTCAGCATGTGTTCCCATGGTGTCCTCGGAGTATCATTGGATTGGTTGGTAAAGAATGACAGTGAGCCAGCATATTATTGAGCTGGCCTGCCCCTGTCTGTGTGTGGGTTCTCAGGGGACTGTTGAGACAGACCCATCAGGCTCTGGAATACCATGGGAAACTAGTTAACGAAGGAGGCACAAGTCTGCAGGTCTCAGAGTCAATGTAGAAGGAAAGGTTGTGAAACAACCACATTCCCGTGTGATATTTTTGCTAAACATATTAACCTCTGAAGAAAGAGATTTTGGCTAATTTTTCTAGAAAACATTCTTTTTCACTTGTACCTTCCTGAACTGGGGTGTGTTCTATTGCTCTCTATTGAGGTCATGAGATTAGATCTTTCCCAGTAAGCACTGGATTTTTTTTTTTTAAATTATTGGATCTTTTGTGAGAGGCGTTGGGTCTGCTCTTCTGTGTCCATAGTGTTTTTCAACTTTGATTCCCTACTGCCAACTGTTGGTCAATTCAGCAGATTACTCGGCATATGGGAGATGCCCAGTAAGTATTTGCTTAGTTAATGAATTCCAGAAACATGAGCTAGAAAAGGCTATCAGGATCATGTATGAGTTCACAAATGGTTCAGGGTGGGAAGACTAAGATCAGTGGCATCTAATGTAAATTGTCACTGATGGAAACAGACATATGGCACTGCTAGGGACCTCTCGTGTCTTCCCCTTGTCCCCTCTCTACCTTCAATGCACCCCAAATGGAGGTAGAAAGGTAAAACATAAAAAGAGTCTGATAAAGGGCAGGAAGTCTATCTCTCTCTCTCCTTAGACATTCAAGACTTTTTTCATCAGTATTTTGTAATTTTTAGCACACAGATTACGTATATGTTTAATTTATACCTAAGAATTACATTGTTTCTGGAGTGATTGTAAATGGAATTGTGTTTTTATTTCAGTTTCTACATGTTTGTTGTTATTACCCAGAAATACTATTGATTTTTGTATGTTGATGTTGTATTCTGTGCTCTTGTTGAACTCGTTTGTTAAATCCAGGAGTGTTTTTGTATATTCCTTGGGATTTTCTATGTATATAATCCTGTGGCCTGTAAATAGAGAGTTTTAATTCTTCCTTTTTAATCTATAGGCCTTTTTAGGAATCTTAAGAACCAGACATGTTTTTCTTGTTTCCGATCTTAGCGAGAAAGCACTCAGCCTTTCATTATTATATACAACATTAGTTTTAGGTGTGTTTTGTAGATTTCATTCATTTACTTTTTTAATGTTTATTTATTTATTTTTGAGAGAAAGAGACAGAGCATGAGTTGGGAGGGTCAGAGAGAGAGGGAGACACATAATCCAAAGCAGGCTCCAGGCTCTGAACTGTCAGCACAGAGCTCAACGTGTGGCTCAAACTCACAAGCCATGAGATCATGACCCGAGCTGAAGTCAGAGGCTTAACCAACTGAGCCACCCCAGTGCCTCTGTATATTTCATTTATTAAGTTCAGTAAGTTTCCTTCCATTCTTAGTTTACATAGAGTTTTTATTATCAACAGGCAATACAGGTGTCAAGAGTTGGATGCTTAGCCAACTGAGCCACCCAGGATCCATGTGTCTGGTTTTGATGTCAGTATAATGCTGGCCTCATAATATGAATTGGGAAGCTTCTCACTTCTTCACATTCCTAGAGAAGATTAGATGGAAATGGTAATAATATCTTCCTTAAATGTTTGGTAGAATTCACTGAGTAAGCCACCTGAGTCTGGAGTGGCTTATTGGAAAGGTTTAACTACAAATTCAATTTCTTTAATAGAAAAACAATTCAGATTATTTATTTTACCTGAGTTTTGCACCTTTGAAATAACTGCTTCATTTCAGCTAAGGTTTCAAAATTATGGGTATAAAGGTGTCATAATCTCCCATATCATCCTTTTAATGTGCATGGGATCTGTAGTGATGTCCTCCCTTTCACTCCTGATATTGGTAATTTGTGGTTGTTGTTTTTTTTTTAAACTTGGTCAGCTTCTCTAGAAGTTCATCAATTTAATTGATCTTTTTAAAGAACTAGTGTGGCTTCATTGATACTTTCTGTTGGTTTTCTCATTTCAATTTAATTGATTTCTGCTTTTGTCTCTATTATTTCCCTTCTTTTGCTTTCTTTGGGTTCAATTTGCTCTTTTTTTCCTGCTTGCTTAAAGTGTAAGTTTATATAATGTGAGATTTTTCTTCTTGTTAAAAAATTTTTTTTAATGTTTATTCATTTTTAAGAGACAGAGTGTAAGTGGGGGAGGGGCAGACAGAGAGGGAGACACGGAATCCGAAGCAGATGCAGGCTCCAGGCTCTGAGCTATCAGCACAGTGCCCGACGTGGGGTTCAAACCCACGGACCGTGAGATCATGACCTGAGCCGAAGTTGGACACTTAACCAACTGGGCCCCCATGTCCCCCAAGACTTTTCTTCTTTTCCATGTAATTATTTAATGCTGCAAATTTCCCTGTACGCACTGCTTTAGAGGCAACCCATGCATTTTGATGTGCTGTTTCCTACAGCTTATGCTGTTTACCCTTGCTGCCCAGTACCACAGCGAGGGCCACCTCAGAGCTGAGACACAAAAGAAGACCGATACTCCCAAAGTTCCTCCCCTCACTGGCTAGTCTTCACTTTTTTGACATCCCAACCCAATCTGCATGCTAATGTGAACTTGTCAAAAGTCCTCGAGAGTTGGGTTTTTGAACTGTGTTTAGAGGTTTTCATCGTAATCAGTGGACTGTGGAGCCGTGGAGGGCTAACTCCATCTTCATCTTGGCCAACATTTGAAACTCTGTCTGATTCTGAAACTCTGTCTGATTCTGAGCTTCATCAGAAGATACCTAGTCCCAAGCTGCGTGTTGAAAGATTCTCATCCATATGGGACTAAACACATGCTCTGACTGTCCCTGCCGCTGCCACCACCGCCTAAGGAAAGGGCCGGGAGTGACATGTGGCAGATGTGCTCTGTTCCCAAAGGAAAACAACTGCCTCTTGTGCTTTCAAAAAGAATAGAAATCCTCAGTCTGCTTTCAGACTAGGAGAAGAAAGCAGAGCAGGTTCTCTCCCCTGGAGAGATCATAGCTGGGAAGCTCTGGCCAGTGAGTAAATGTGGTCCGCTGTGGACACCTCAGTCCAAATGAGATTGCCCCTTTTTTTTCATGCTTTTGCTCTTCCTCTCCTCTCTTTCTCTCTCCTTATTCCTCTGGAGCACTAAGTGCTTAGACAGTGGTCTCAAAATCTTAATTGTATATCTCTATAATTAAGCGTAATTTTGAACACGCACACACACGGAGGATATAATTACAGCAAAACCATCTATGATGTTTACTATGTGTGCTAGGCACTTTCCTAAGCCTAGATTAGTAGATAGATTACTGTGAGTATATAAAATAAAAATGACTAAAACTCACTTTTCTTTTTATTTGTTTTAGACAAGAAACACATGCTAGTACAAATTCTACTATTTTCTTCTCACACCCCTATGAGGCATCTTGCACATCGTGGGCTGGATGCACCGCCCCCTCTTGAGACCACTGATTCAATCTACGCCTTTGGAACCAAATGATAATCAGCCTTGTGTTGTTCACTGAGTACCTGCTGTGTGCCAGGTGCGTCTGTGCCACAGACAGGAAGCTCAGACTCAGAAAGAGATCTCATGATGGCTAATAAATTACTGGTACCTTTGTGGTCACACTGATAGTAAAGAGTACATCTGGGACTTCATCCTCCTGGCATCCAATTCCCTTCTACTCAGATTCCCCAGGAACGGTATTTTCTTCAGCCAACTGGGTGGGGTCCTCTTAACAGAGAAGTAGGAGGTGGTTGGAAGACAGGGGACGTGGGGATGCCAATATTCTGGTGGTCATCTCAGAGGAGGTAGAGGCTCCAGACCCCCAAAAGGATCATAAATCTCACCTCAAAGGAGGGAGTCATCTTCTCCCTCCCACTCCCTAAAGCCAGCATCTCCACCTTCCTCCCCAGTGTGGCCCCAGAGGGACAAGTGGCTTCACCCATCACTCACCGCCTCTCCTTTTCCCCTTTCCCTCCCTGCCAACACCTATCAGCCTTCACCAGCCTCCTCAGTTCGAAGCTGTTCCTTGAAAATTCACTAATGAAATTCCTGTTTCTTTTGTAATTGTATTTTAACATGGTTCATGCTCTGATACCAACCTTAAATCAAACTCTTTGCAGAAAGGCTATCACAGGGTGACAAGCTCCTTTCTGCATGCCTCATTACTGAAACATTTATTCGGGGCTTCCTGGATGACATGAATGGCTGCCTTTGAGCGCTGCAATGACTTAATACAGTACAACCAAAGGGTTTTAATTTCCTCTCCTGGGTTCCCCACTTTGGTTCCCTGCCTGAGTTGGTCCCTCATTTTGGATGCACAGCGGTGGTGGGGGTAGTGGGGTTCACTTAGATCCTGGAGAGGGCTTACCCTGGCCTCAGAGCCAGGGACACAGATCGTAGAAGCAGCTTTCGGCCCTGGGCCTCAGTGGTTTGTCCAGATTCTGGCCAATTGGATTTCTCATCATGGTACCTGCTCTCCCCAAAGGCAACTAAAGAGAAAATGTGAAAGGAAGCTCTCAGGAAGGGGAATGTGTGACGGCAGTTTCAATCTTCTCAGAGGCCCTGGCACGGGACTCACATCCAGGATACTTTGTGAGTTTTTGTTCAGCGGCTGAGAAATACTGTGGATTCATCAGAGATCCCAGACATGGAAACAGAGCCAAGCCACAAGAATGACCTGAAGATGGCACGAGAAATACGAAATTCAGGACGGAGATGTCTGTGTGGGTTTTGCAAGAGTGAAAAATCTCGTTCACAAAAGGACATAATGGGATGCTAAAGGGGATTTTCTTTTTGTTCCAGAATTAGCAACTGGGACTCAAAGAACATGACGTGGAAGGTCAAGCATCCACACATTCTAACAGGAGTCAGAAAGAGCCAGGCGCTGCTGAAGGCTTCATATGAGGTGAGCTGTCTTTGCTCAAATGTTCCATGTTTGTTGAACAATTCGAGCTCAAGGATATACGGACATCAAACAAGCTCATCTCTAATCATTGTTTTCAGTTCTCCTCTGTTCAATCTCCTTTTCCTTCCCTTTACTGACACCTCAAGCAAACCCCGTAGTTTTCTTGTCATTTTCAGTTATTAAAAAGTCCAGGTCAGGAGCACCTGGGTGACTCAGTCGGTTAAGCATCCGACTCTTGACTTTGGCTCAGGTCATGATCTCATGGTTTGTGAGTTGGAGCCCTATGTCAGGCTCTGCACTGACAGTGCAGAGCCTGCTTGAGACTCTCTTTCCCTTCCTATCTTTCTGCCCCTCACCTGCTCATTCAATCTCTCTCTCTCTTTCCAAATGAGTAAATAAACTTAAAAAAAAAAAAAAAGATCCAGGTCAGTCCAATTTAAGATGCCTAACCCTCTTCCCAGCTCAGCCCTACCTGTGATCCCAACAACCTTGAGGGTGAAAAGTCTTCTTCTTGCTCTCTCTTTTCCTTCTTCTAGTTCCTGCTTAATGGGGTTTGGGGTTGAGAGGCAAGAATAAGAAAGAGTGGCCCTTGCCACTGGTCACTGTATGTAGAATGATCTTGGAGGTGGTGAGTTTAGGGACAGAACAAACCATAAGAGATATCCAGAATTCAATTGGATATCAATCAATTAACCCATTTGATTAGTTCTTACAGAGGTAAGAGTTTTGTGGCCTAAGAGGAAGAAGTAGGGAGGAGGGTAAATAACTAAATAATTACAAACACAGTCAAGTGAAGATGTGGCTGGGGTGGGAAGTGGGGGGGTAGGAGAATTCAGACATCCATGAATGGCCTGGATGGTATGGGCTCAAATGCCTGTGTGTTTTTGTCCTGAAATTTGATCTTCTTCCACCTTAATGACTGAGAAGGTATATCTTCCAAAGCTGTTGGATGAGTGAATTATTATCTTAGTGAGGAAGCACATATTTAGCCTTGAGAACATTTACAATTAAGTATACAAATGTTCATGAAAATTAAACCCATAGCATAATATTTTTATGAAGAATCTATACGCATTTGTATTTCAGATATTTGCCTTGTTTAAGAGAACCTGGCCTATAAGAGAAGCAGATCAATCTTGTGATTCTAATTCAAAGTGGTTAATTGAGCAATTAATTTGAACTTGTAACTTTAAGTAGAAATCTTAGGTATTATAAGTCTTAAGTTTTATCTTCTTATAAGTTTCATTTATTAGATCTGTAAGTATTATTCAAGCACGTAGGGCAGAAGATATTTTTGTTAAGTCAAACATCTGGGAAACTTAAAAAGGAAATCAAGTATATTTAATAATTTAATGTATAAAATACAACTTAAAATATTTGAAGAAGTTAAGCTACATTTGTAAATGAGACTAATGTTAATCAAAGGCCCCTCAAAAAGCTATTGTTAATGATTGCTAGAACTATACACAGAATACTAAGATCTGTAAGCTGACTTTAAAAGTTGCAGAATGAACTGGATTTTTTAATAAATGGAATATTAATTTCAAAATTAAAGTAACCTCATAGAACTCCCCTATGACCCAACAATAGCACTGCTAGGAATTTACNAAAGTAACCTCTTGCAGCACCTGGGTGGCTCAGTTGGTCCTACTCTTGATTTCGGCTCAGGTCCTTATCTCACGGTTCATGAGTTCGAGCCCCGCGGCAGGCCCTGCATTGTGTCAGTGTGGACCCTGCTTGGGATTCTCTCTCCCGGTCTCTCTGCCCCCACCCCAGTCATGCTCTCTCTCTTTCTCTCCCTCAAAATAAATAAATAGAGCTTTAAAAATTTTTTAAACAAAACAAACAAACAGAAACAAAATCAAAGTCACCTCTGAACAACCTTTTCTGCACACCCAACTCTGCCCTTGACAGCCCCCTATCAGGGTCCTCTTTTCGCCGCTCTTTCTTCTCTAACTCACACGGACTGTCCCACACAAGCCCCGTGCCTGGCGAGACGGAAGCCTGAACACAGTCACTGGGGAGCGGAGGGGGCCAGGGGGGACCCGCAGCACATAGCTCTCCAACATGCGACAGCTGCCTCTGACCCAATGTCTTCCAAGAACCCCCTCTCATTTCTGGCTGCCAGGGCTGCCTCCGCTGCAGCCCAGCCCTCTTAGTTGGGGTGCCAGCAGGACTCCCCAAACCCTTCCCCGCCTCCTGCAGTATCTGCACGGGACCCATGGTGGGAGCGCACACAGTTGTCCTGTTCAGCCTTCTCTTCCTCCCCCTTCTCACGGGGACCCACAGTTTCAGCAAGTGACTTTCTTGGGCTTCTCTCAGTTAGGTGTAGAGAAATAACCCACAAGCTTATGACCTATGACTTCAATGATGCCCTCCAGTCCTTTCTACTGCCCCCCAGGCTTTTCAGTAGACTATGGGTGGGGGGTGAGTGAGTGCTAGACCGTTGCCACTGAGCACACCTGTAGAGCACAGATCACCTGCTTAGGCCACACAGGTTGGGGGTGGCTCGCATGCCAGCACATCTGGTGTTTGGCCCCTGAAAAGAGATGTGGCTGCCAAGTAATGCTTAGGTACAAACAGCAGGACTTGTTTTTCGAGCGTTTCTGGAACTGCCTTACTGCTCAGATGCAAGGGTTGGAACCTGCAGTTGTTACTGAACGTTGTGTCTCGCTTTGCTTTTCCGGCTCTCTCTCGAGTTCGGAGCCACAGCTGGGTACCTGGCTGTGATGATGTTATGTGCAAGGACTCTGAGAAAGCTGCTTTCCTTTGATTCCAGATTCTGCTTGTACCTTCTAAGGGACTTTAGTCCGCACCCCTCGCCCCTCCCACCACTCCTTCAGGACCATTAGGCACATTGGGAATAGCAGTGATGGTCAGTATAAAATCGGTTTAACTAATGACACATGTATTTACTGAGCATGTATTCATGCCAATGTTGTTATAAATGCCTTACATGCATGGACTCATTTGGTTCTTTTAGCCACTCCACTTCTATGTAGTAGGTGCTATTATTACTCCCATTCTGTAGGGGAGGAGACTGAGGCACAGAAAGGTTAAGTAACTAGCCCACGCTCTCACAGCTTGGCCAGAACTGGAACC
The DNA here is from genome assembly GCF_008692635.1 of Crocuta crocuta. Classification (NCBI taxonomy): domain Eukaryota; kingdom Metazoa; phylum Chordata; class Mammalia; order Carnivora; family Hyaenidae; genus Crocuta; species Crocuta crocuta. The sequence continues at coordinate 209,711 of NW_027532830.1, forward strand.
TAAGTCTTCTGACTCTGCCACATTCCCTAGATGTGCCAATCATCATACTTTGTCATATATTCCTGATCTCAGAAATAATCGGGCTATCTCAGAGTGAGGATGCCTACAGAGAATCTACTTGGCCCAAACACCATCAGAAAATCCCATGTGTAGGGCTCCTGGGTGGTTCAGTTGGTTAAGCATTTGACTCTTGATTTTGCTTTAGGTCATGATCTCATGTTCATAAGATTGAGCCTTGTGTCAGGCTCCGTATGCTGACAGCGCAGAGCCTGCTTGAGATTCTCTTTCCCTCTCTCTCTGCCCCTCAAATAAATAATAATAATAATAATAATAATAATAAAAAGAAAATCCAATAAATATAAACTGGAACTGATCCATATGAATAAAACAAGTCTTCCTCATTTTACTATCGTAATGCCCCTTGAAATAGAAAGATTCTCTCCAAATGCACTGAATATATCATTTAATTTGCCGAAGCCTAATTTGCCCACAACTTTCCAGAAAAGATCTCTTAGGTAAGAGCTCTCTCTCACTCCACAGAGGACTGGGGTGAGTTGCCACACGAAGGTGCTAGTGATGGAGCCAAAAAGGAAAGCAAGTTTAGATCCAAGCCAAGTTCATTTAACTGTGGATGCACTTAATAAATTTTCACCAACAACCCAAGACAGGAGGGAAGACATTTAAATATGCTATCTTTTGGTAAAGAAAAAAATCTCAGGACATTATGATGTCTGTTTCATTTAAAATCTAATTCCTTCTTTAACATTCCATGTAGAGGGGCTGCTGGGTGGTTCAGTTGGTTAAACATCTGACTTCAGCTCAGGTCATAATCTCACATCGGAATCTGTGCTGACAGCTCAGAGCCTGGAGCCTGCTTCAGATTCTCTGTCTCCCTTTCTCTCTACCCCTTCCCTGCTCACGCTCTGTCTCTGTCTCTCTCTCTCTCTCAAAATTAAAGTAAACATTTTTTAAAAGTTTAAAATATTCCATGTAGACAAAGTGAGAAATTTGTGAAGTTAATGAGTTCAAGTACAATGCCAAATCATTGACTATAATTTGTCACTTTTTCCTGGGGTCCTTTCCCCACAGTTTTGGAGTAGGAGTTAAAGAAACGTGAGCCCTCAGCTTGTTGAAATCCGAGAGAGATTCTTCCAATTGTGTTTTTGAACATGGCAGTCAGGAGATGCTGCTGAGATGGACTCGGTCCATACAAACCCCACAGCAGGTCAGAGTCCAGGGTGGAGGTAAAGGAGAGGGGCTGGCTTTAAGGAAGTGCTAAGAAAGCAGTCCGGGCAGGAAGGGGTGTTAAATCAACGTGGTGGTTGTTTAACCAGGGGAGCTGGAGGAAATTTACTACTACTTCTGACAAGAAATGTGACAATCAGGTAAACAGTGCCTGTCTGGACATGTGAATGGGGTGGATTAGGGCAGATTCTGAAGGTGGACGTTTAGATTTGTTTTTTTCTTTTCTTTTTAATTGAGATATAATAGACACATTACATTGTGAAAGTTTAAGGTGTACAACGTGTTGATTTAATATATTTTGTAATGTTTTTAATTTGTTTTTTGAGAGAGAGAGTAAACAGGGGAGGGGCAGAGAGAGGGGGTGGACAGAGGATCTGAAGTGGACTCTGAGCTGACAGCAGGGAGCCCGATGTGGGTCTCGAACTCACAAACTGCAAGATCATTACCTGAACTGAAGTCGAACACTCAACTGACTGAACCACCCAGATGCCCCTGATTTGATACTTTTGTATACTCAGTATGACTATCACCATGGCAGAGCTAACCCCTCTATCATATCACATAATTATTATTTTTTTCCATGGTGAAAACAATTAAGATCTGGTGTCTTAGCCCCCTTGAAGTTTATAATTGTACAATCATTTCATATAATATTTATATAATGTAAGATACATATTAATTATAATGCAGGTGACCCTTGAACAATGCAGCCCCCCCCCAAAAAAACCTACATATAACTTTTGACTCCCCAAAGCTTACAGCCTACCATTCACTGGAAGCCTTACCAATAACATAAAGAGTGAATTAACACGTATTTTGTATATCATATGTATTATATGCTGTGCTCTTATAATAAAGTAAGCTAGAGAAAATAAAATGGTATTAAGGAAATCTAAGGAAAAGAAAATACATTTACAATACTATATTGTATTTATCAGAAAAAAAAAATCCGCCTACNAGTGTAATTGCATTATTATCACAGTCAGTATTGTTGACTCTAATCCCTATGATTACTTCTCCTGGATGGATTCCTAGATTTGAATCCTGGCCCCTCCACTTTCTAGCTGTGTGATCTTGGGCAAATCTCTGGACATTTCTGCCTCTGTTTCCTCATCTGTACATTATAAACACATAGGGTTATTAGGAAGATTAAATATGTAAATACATACAAATTACTTACAACAGTGCCTGACATAGAGTAAGTACAGTGCAAATAGGTAGTAGCTATTACTATTGTTAAAGACGTATAATGTATTTTTATTTTTATTTATTTTAATTTTTTTTTAATAATTTATTTCCAGGAGAGAGAGAGCGAGAGCGTGAGCAGGGGAGGGTCAGAAAGAGAGGGAGTCACAGACTGAAACAGGCTCCAGGCTCTGAGCTGGCAGTCAGCACAGAGCCCGACGCGGGGCTCGAACCCACGAACCGCGAGATCATGACCTGAGCCGAAGTCGGACACTTAACCAACTGAGCCACCCAGGCGCCCCCGTATGATGTATTTTTAAATCACAGTGATATTGCCTTTGAAAATCTCCAGCAGTGACATACATTCTGATCCATTAAATGGTTTGGAATAGTCCGTCTGATAGCAGACATGTGCTAACACTGATGTCCTAATGTCCAGTGCAGCTCTGGGACTTTAGACTTTTGGGACTTCCCTTTCTTTGGGCTTCAAGGTGAGGCTTAGCGACTAACGTTTCCGGGATAGACTCAGTCACTCAAGACTATGGCGCCCTCTAGTGCCTGAAGAATGCTGATGCTCTCAGGTTCTCCCCAGCATCTCTGAAAAATCTACCCTGAGCACATCACCCCAGGTTCAGGGCTGCTGAGAAAGCCCTGCTGCTTTCTCTATGATCCACTTCTTGTGATCAATTTGGAGACCTCACTGTACATCCACCATCCGGGACTCTTCACCAGTAGCAGCTGCAGGGGCTGGTGAGAGGCTCCCTGTCCATGACGGACTTCCCGCCACCAAGCCCTTTCTCTGTGTTGTGGACAGTGTCGGAAACAAACACTGTGGTCGTGTGTCAGGCCAGTGAGGTATGTGCCCAAGGCAAACCCCCGACATATGCTGCGATAAAACAAAGTCCATAACTGTTTGGACAAGAATGTAAGTGGATTTAGAGGGGAAGGAAGTGTAGTGAAGAGAACTCTGTGGGAATTTAGAAAGGAAGAGATGGAGGAAGTCACTTCTCTTTCAGGTCATTGTAAGAGGTTACTGAAGGAGGCAACATTGCAAGAGCAGTTGGATCGTTGGATGGTTGGCTGTAGAGGGAGTGGGTGGGGGTGGGGAGGGTAGAGCCTCAGGTGTGGGTGGGCTGAGAGAGGATGCGCAATGTCTTCCTTTGAGGTGGTGATCATCCCCTGTCCTGAATACCCTCTTTATTCTTTCCCTGCTGGTCCTCATAGCATTAGAGATGACAGGAAAAACGGGGTGCCGTAGGGGGAAGAATGAAGGCTCCCTTTCTCCTTGTTACTCTCGTAGGGTTAAAGTAGGGGAGAGGCAGACCAGCCAAATAAACACCACCAGCCACATAAACAACCACCTTTGAGCCGAGGAGGGTTCTTCACTGGTGGGTGTGGTCTTTTCTGGCTTGAATATTTCTCTGAATGCTTTTCCTTCCTGTGAACAACTGCCACCGGCCAGTCACCCAGTGGGATGTGCATGCTGCCTGCCCCACATACACCTAGATACAAGGTGCAATGTAGGGCAGTAAAAGCAGAAAATTACTGCTGCTTTTTCTGGGCCCCTTGACTGAGGAAAGTGTTGCCAGTAAGCCTACCTTTCCTTCTTTACTACCATTTTGGCAACACTCACTAACACCCTGGGAAACATTGAATTTTCTTGCATGTGCTTGTGTGTATGTATGTCTCTAAGTATATGTTTGAGGAGAGGATGGATGTTAAAATTTAACATATACCATCAATTCTAAGATATAGGGGAGGTTATTCACATTTACTCACGTCCCAGCTCTGAACTTGAGATGCTTCTTACACGTGATATTGTTTCATAATTTAATTAATAGGTTTTTTTAATACTACTTCAGTGATACATACAGTTATAATAAAATAGGAATCCATCTGGTCATTACTGACACCTTGATGAAACTGATGAAATCTGGTAGTCAGGAAGTATTTCTCCCCCTGTGGAGCCCAAACCCCTTCTGGAAGTCTCCTCTTCCCTATGCCACCCCAAAATTTCAGTGCAAATTTTATTCTTCTGAATTATTGTAACTCAGATCTAAGGCGTTAGTATTTGTACTGGCTGCCACATGATCTGCCCAGGTCACTCTGGCAATGAAACACTTAGAAATGATGGTCAGCAGCTCTCAGATGAAGAGACCTGTGTCCCCAACTGGGGCCAGGCCACATCCAATGACTGAGGAATGACTTGGAAGGGACATTCAACTCCTGAACTTCCTGGAGGGTCGGTGGAGGTCTTTGTTGTGACTGCTTTGCAGTTCAACTTCTTCCTTTGCGCATGATGCTTCCTTTGCCTGCTGACATGTGTGTTCACTGCTAAGCATTTTCCTGCAAGCTCAGCTCCGTCCCAGAGCCTACTTCTCAGGGAACGTAACCTCAATAGTTGGCACCAGGAGCAGCCCGAGAAACTCTAATATGGGATTTTGGAGCTGGATCGCCTGCTAGTAGACTGGAAATGGGGTGAGGGTCTGGGTTATTGTACCAGGTAAACCCTATTCACTAACAGAGGTAGAGAGCGAGGGTGATGGGTCTCTCTATAGAAGGGCGTGGGCAATACATGGAAGAGGACGATGATGAATGTAGATTGTAGCTTCCAAGAACAACTGAAGTGGCAGGGGCTGTGGTTGGTGACACTAACCTTCCTCTTGTAAGTTTCTATCAGGACAAGGGGCCCAACAGAATCCTGGTAGGGCCTTTCTCAGAAGCCATTGTGAAGCAAGGGAATATGGACAGCACAAGAAGTGGCCTTTTGTGAATGTAGTACAACCCCCAGGACCCCCTCCAGGATCAAAGCACTTGTCTTCTCAGCTGCTGGGAATGCTGATGGCCAACACCTCTCACCTGAGTCCCTCTCAAAGCTTTGTCCTCAGCTGAAGGGATCTTGCCCAAGGTTAAGCATGAGGTCAGACTGCCTCCCACAGTTGTTCACTGTTCCTCTAATGCCTAGCCTCCTCCTTCTGATTTGGAAAACTTTTAGGGTCATATTTAGCTACATTATTAGGTCCTTATTAAATAGAAAATACTATTAATTTTGGGTTTTAGAGTGAGCTTGACAAAAACAGTGTACCATAATGGTCAAGAGCAGAAGGTTAGAAAATCCTGCACTGGGTTCGAAGTCACTTTACGTGTCTGTCCCACAGCATCCTGTCTGAAACTGAGGTTGTTAATAATGCTTTCATCTCACAAAGATGTTGTTAAGTTTTGACTCTGACAATCAGGTATCATAATCTCTAGACATGTGATAGGCAATCATTCAAGGATAGATATTATTATTATTAGCTCTCCTATCTTAATTCTTGGGTACTGTCTTCAACTTCTCCAGACTGGGCGAGGCAGTCTGTGTTTTTCTCTGGAGAGCTGAGTGCAGTTTCTTAATCCTCTAAGTAGTGAGGTCTCAGTAAAGTACTTTTTAAATTCTTACTTTGTCAAAGGACTCCATGAAGATAGGGAAAAGTCAGTCCATGGGATGAAAGAAAATATTTGCAATATTTATATCTAACAAAAGATTGATGTCAGACCAGATAAAGAACACTTACAAATTAACGTGGAAAAAAAATAGTCAACTCAAGAATCTGTATGATAGAAAAATGGACAAAGGACCTAAACAGAACATACCCACTGGAATGGCTAAGATACAAGACCCCCAAATGTTGGGAGGATGGACAGCAAATGGAACTCTCTGTAGCACTGATGTTAATGTAAAGCAGTGTCTTCATTGGGGAAAACTGGAAACATGTACTTGAGCCAAGCTTAAGCGTCCCCAGTGACCCAGCAGTTACACCCATGAGCATAAACCAAAAGCAATGTATGCATAGTCTCACCAAAAAATATTTAAGAACATTCATAGCAGTACTTTGTTTAACAGCCCCCCAAAAATTTTTAAAAATGGAAATCAGTCAAATACTCATCAACATTAGATAGGGTAAACACATGACTATATAGTCACACAATAAAATACTAGGAGAATGAGAATGAATACTCAATAACCACATAAAACACTAAATCTCAAAAACCTAATGTTGAGAGAAAAAAGCCAGACACAAAACATACATGCTGTTGAATGCGAGTTTTAGAAAGCACATCTCAGATAAAATTAGCCTATACTGGTAGGTGTGAAATGGTGGCCACCCTGGGGGTTCTAGTGATTCACAGGGGGCAAAGTATTGGCTTCTGGGTGCCCATAATGTTGTTGTTGCTGTTGTTTGAATCTGGTGTTAGTTACGTGGATACATCCCATTTGTGAATATTCATTGAGTTTTAGATCTCTGCCCAGTTTTATGTATTTATTGGTACCTCAATAAACATCATTCACACATATATCTTCTGCGAGGAAGCCACATTTCTTTGGCTTCTCGAATGCTTACACACTGCAGAGACAAGGAGGAAACTGAATTATATTTGAGTGCCACCATCCTCCTCCTCATCATCATCAGTGCCAAAGGAAGAGAGCTGGGAGGCTGGTGTGCATGGAGAGGAAAATCACACAAAAAGGAAACAGAACGTTCAAAGGAAAGATTTGGGATTTGTCGTTGAACACAATGCTTTGTTCTAATTTCTTAGGCCCACCAGGCTTTCTCCAGGCCTCGGAGCACCGAGCCAAGGACTTATTTTGGTGGCTGTCGCTGACATATGCAAACAGGCTAAAAGCTTTCCCCCGGCTTCTTAATGTGTTAACAAAGCTGACTTATGAGCGGCAATTTATTTTTATCAACATTTGAAGCTTGATAGTGCAGATGATGTTGATGATGACAGCATATTGATGAGCCAAATTATATACTAGGCTTGAGTGTGAGTTGGGAAGGAAGAGTCACCCAGAGGATGCGATGCCTGGGGATGACTCCGGCTGTGGTTGGGTCCCTCCCTTCATCCTCTGGCAAACTGTGTCAATATCCCTTAGCCATTGCCTACCAGGGACCAGCTACTGCTCTTCTTCCCTTTTCTCAAGATTTCTGCTTTCTCCAGCGCCTCACCTACATCCAGAAAATGACTTGTATCTGACAGGGATTATCAGTGGCTAAAAGCTGAAACATCAACCTTTTGAAAAGAAAGAAGACTTCTGGTTCCCTCTGCAGGAACCTTGCATCAACCCACTGATTCTGCAATGAACCCCCTGCACCCACAGTTGACAGGGGCATCACCCACACTTTTATTTATACTATCTTCATGGATATGAAGGACATTGACTGTCTCAAAAATTTACTTCTTAAATGTATACCTCTAAAACAAAGATTCTTTCAGCACATTTTTTTTTTTTTTAGGTTCCAAGTGTTAGGCCAGAAAAACACAGGTCATTCCTTCTTTTTGAGTCCGGGTCCTAGAGGCAGCTATTTTTGTATGAAAATCAGAACAAAGTATGTCATTAGTAGCCTTGTGACCCTATTGGATTTCACAAAACAGGGGCTCCTGGGTGGCTCAGTCGGTTAAGGATCCAACTTCGGCTCAGGTCATGATTTCATGGGTCATGGGTTCGAGCCCTGTGTTGGGCTCTGTGCTGACAGCTAGCTCAGAGCCTGGAGCCTGTTTCAGATTCTGTCTCTCTCCCTTTCTGACCCTCCCCTGCTCATCCTGTCTCTCTCTCAGAAATAAATAAAACATTAAAAAATTTTTTTAAAAAGCAAAACAGAAAAACAACCATTAGAGTCCTTCAAAGGTCACTTAGAAAATGATTAATTCACCAGAGGATATTCCTAATGAAGAGCTCATGATAATCCTTTTTTAAGAAGAAGAAGAAGAAGAATATGATTAGAAAGTTCCTTTTCTAGATGAAATCATGGTCTCAAATGCATCTGGTTTGAGAAAACATCACAGATGCCATCACACTTGTAATATTCCTTCCATTACCACTTACCCATGAGTTTAACCACCCAAACCCACCACTGGCTTTTTACGATATTCATCATAACTTTTGTTTTTCTCTTCCACGCATGGCCAGGAGAGCTGAGGATTTTTCAAAATATTTATTTACTTTGAGAGAGAGAGAGAGAAAAAAAAGCATGAGTGGAGGAGAGGAGAGAGAGGAAGAGAGAGGATCCCAAGCAGGCTCCACGGTGTCAGTGCTGAGCCCAATGCAGGGCTTAATCTCACAAACCGTGAGTGAGATCGTGACCTGAGCCGAAATCAAGAGTTGGATGCTCAACTGACTCAGCCACGCAGGTGCCCCAGGAGAGCTGAGGATTTTAAGGAAACACACCCATTCAGTCTTTTGAACTTAATCCCATGAGTGAGGAGTCTCACACGTATTTTTGGAACCACTGTTGGGAACAGAATCCTTTATAGCACCTGAGTGAGATGTGAGAGGTAGTATCACTTCAAGAGCTTGGCCATGGCATTGGGAGGCCTGACTAGTTCTCATCTGGTGAGTGATGTGCTCTTGGATCTGTCACTTCACACCACTTCCAGCTTCCTCCTTTGAAAAACAGGGGAAATTCTCCTACCTTACTTCACGTTATTTGAGAATATCATGAGGCATGCAGAAGTGATGTATAAACTGTAAAGTGCTAACCAAATAAGGAAAGCCTGTTAAAATTCTGCATGCTTTTCCTACCAGGCCCTGGCTCCTCACTATCACTCTGTCTCCATCACTTCCTGGGGAGAAAAACAGATTATAGCTAAGAGAAAAGGGGAGCACCAAGAAATTCTAATCTTAACCTTCTGCTCAATTTCCATTAAGGGTCATTCATCAATATTAAAGTTTGAATTTTAATTTTAAACACTACAGTCCCAGGGAAAAGAAAAGATCTCTTTTGTCCTTAATTCTGCTTATTAGAGAGCAGACACTTGGCCACCCCATGGGGATGGGAATTCGGGAATCTATATTCTTGGAGTCTTGTTTTCCCTTGACAGCCCAAACATCCATTAACAAGGGCCTCCTGGTCTCAATGTTTGGAGAGACTTCAAGAGAGGTTTATGTGATGTAATAGCTAAGTGATATTCTTCGAAACTTTCATGGCCATGAATTCCCTGTGTTTCAGGATGCTGTGTGCTGTTGTGATGTAACATTTATTTTAATGGCCCCAGAGATGCACTGAGCAATAGTGTAGCAAATTAACACCATCTTCCTGCCTGCCTGCAACTGTAAAAGGCAATTTGAACCACATTTGGTGTTTATAATTATTCTGTAATCCAATTTGCAGAACTGCAATGATTATTGGGTATGTAGATAATGTATAAATCTTAAGAGATTTTGGTTCTTTTTAGGAGACCTACATACCCACTTGGGTACTGGAAGAAAGAAGTAGTAGTTACCTGACTGTCTCTGATTTGATTCTCTCTAGATTATCAGGGGAAAGCAGCAGAGAAATTCATGACAGTAAACGGCAAAGAAGTTATTCTACTATCGACTTCTCTCAGGGAAAATAAAGCTCACTGTGGAGACAGAGGCTCACTTTGGTCATTGGGACTCATTAGCATTTTACCCATGGTAGACTGTACTTGGCCTTCTGAAACCTTACATCAGCTGAAGTTCATCCCAGGACAGCCTGTGATAGGGAGCTGTCCTCAGAAATGATTAAATCTTTCAGAAGCTTCCCAAGCTGAAAGAGCAGAGCAACTAGGTAAACACACCCTGCATCTCTGTCTTCACACTGAAGGCAGTTGGTCTGTAGAATCACCTAGTACAGCAGTTACCTTCATACAAGCAGGGAATATATCTTTGTAGCATTAGGCGTCTGAGATTGGGGGAGTCGTTTATTATAGCAGCATAACTGTATTCATCTGCTCGGACTGCCGTAGCAAAATATAGACTGAGTAGCTTAAGCAAGAGAAATTTATTTCCTTCTGGTTCTAGAAGCTGGGAAGTCCAAGATCAAGGTGCCAGCTGATTCATTTCCTGGCAGATGGCCACCTTCTCTCTGTGTCCTCACATGACAGAGAGAGTGCAAGCCCTCTAGTGTTTCTTCCTATAAGGGCACAAATCTCATCATGAGGACCCCATCCTCACGAATTCATTCAAGCCCAGCCATCTCCCAAGGGCCCCTTCCACAAATACCATGTGGGCTTCGACATGAATCTTGGGGGAACCACAATTCAGTTCCAAAGCAATAATCTATAACTTATGCTGATTAATTCAGTAATGGTTTGGGGATTTCTTAGGCTCTTCATACCCTCTAACTAGGGTACATGAAAATTTAAACATCAGCTTTACCTTTGCAAATGCAACTCTTGTCTTCCTTCGCTGTACTGGAAACGACCTCAGTGAACTACTCCTAGCATTATGTTCAGGGAAGCATGTCATTAACTATCTGCTAAGTTTCTTTTCTTTTTTTTAATATTTTTATTTATTTCTAGGAGAGAGAGAGAGAGAGAGACAGCGTGAGCAGGGGAGGGTCAGAGAGAGAGGGAGACACAGACTCTGAAATAGGCTCCAGGCTCTGAGCTGGCAGTCAGCACAGAGCCCGACGCGGGGCTCGAATCCAGGAACCGCGAGATCGTGACCTAAGCGAAAGTCGGACGCTTAACCGACTAAGCCACCCAGGCGCCCCAAATATCTGCTAAGTTTCTAATGCCCCTAATGTCCCACTCTCTGAGTGTTTCTTTTTTTTTTTTTTTACCTAATGTAGTTTATTTACAATCAATAAATGGTTGTGACACTTCAATCCTTTTTATAAGATTCAGTTGCCCATTGTTTAATTAAAAAATTGGGGCAGAATTATGAACACATATTGTTAATAATAGACCCAGGTATAAACACATAAATTAATTTGGAAAAATTTGGCATAAAAAGGCTTATGTTCTCTGAGTGTTTCTCTCACATTTCCTCCTCTCAGCTTCTACTCTGAATGGAGGAAAGCTAGTGTGTGCACATCTAACCAGTTCACCCTTTCTTTGTTTCCTTCTCTCTATAATTAACTAAGATGAACAAAATAGGCTTTCCATTGTCTCTTCCTGTCTAGCAAAATTTCCCTGTGTCATATTCTTCTCATTCCCAAGGAGCTTTTTGTTTTGCTGTCTTCCTCCGGGCCTTACGGCAGGTACAGGGAGAGAAACTGGCTTACTGATAAGGGAAAATAGAAATATGGTATACATGCTTCCATTGTGTGCTTGTAAGTGGGATTATTTTATTCATGTAATATTTACTACTAAGTGATGAGGTACATCAGAGAAGGGATTGGGTCTATTTTCCTCATATTGTATCCTTATACTACTACATACCCTAACGCAGAAAAGGAGAGCTATACTTGTCCTTCTAAATGGAGATGGGTCTACATTAGGTAGATGTCCTAGATCTCAGGCTGCCCTCTCTTGCTGTACCACATCCAAGAAGTCTTGGCCAAAGCTTGTCTCAAATACTACTCTTTCCATGACCTCTTCAGCTAACATCAATAACACATAACAATTAGTGTGACAACACTCATCTTATTCTACTTTAAATTAATTCTTTCTATGACTATTTCCTTAACTAGTTGAGGAGGGCAGACCTCTGCATTATTAAGCTTTGTTTATCCCTCCCTCTCCTTACCACCCCCAACAGTGCCCAGCTCATTGACTGTAGTAGGTGTTTAATAAACAGTTATTGAATTAAGATGAATTCCCACTGTTATTTTCTTTTTTTATTTCTTAAAAATAGAAACTATAGAACTGCACACTATTGCTACATGGTTTTTTGGTGTATCTATCAACAGCATCTTTGATCTGTTTGCCAGCCTGACATGTGAGGATGTCTAGCATAGTTCTAGCACAGAAAGGGCTCAAAAACTATTGTGTTGATAAATGGATCATGAGGCACACAGGGGAGAAGAAATTTGCCTGGAGTCCCACAGTGACCATTGGAAGCCACACTCTTATGTGTCATCTAGCTCTGGATCAACGCCTTTTCCTCATTCAACATTCTTCAGTTTAGCAAGCATTTACCTTAGCTGAACAGAGAATAATGATAATAAAGACCGAGTCACAAGACTGGTTCTGTATGAACACCTGGCCTGGCCAGAGACTGAATCACACACCATAGCCAGCTCTCTTATAAAGGCAAGTTCCAGGGACGAGAAATTTAGGCAAGAAAGTGGCACTTTCCAATGCATACACCACAGATGATACATCCACAGCATTACTTTTGTAAAAGAAGCCATCTTCTTCCTACTAAATGTAAAGAATTCCCAAGAAGAACATCGGCTGGAAATCCATCCATTAGTAGGTAGTTAGACCTACTAACTAGCCTTGGGTGGCTGGATCCCTACTATTACTATGGAAGTTCAGTCTTTACACTCACATCTGTGCTATCAAAAGAGCTTCTCCCAAGACAAATATCATATGTTTGCATGGATAGGAGGATTAGGAGGAACTTAACTGAGGAACAAGGGGGAGAAGAAGGGGGGAAATGGTGGGGGAAAGGGAGAGAGGCAAACCATGAGAGACTCTTGAATGCTGACAAAAACTGAGGACTGATGGATGTTGGGGGGGGAGGGGCGGATGAGCATGGAGGAGGGCACTTGTGGGGATGAGCACTGGGTGTTATGTGGAAACCAATCTGACAATAAACTATTTATAAAAAAAAAAGAGCTTCTCCCTTGTCCCCACGAAAATGGTGACATGATTCTTCAAACCATCCTCCACACTGATTTCAAGAATTCAAAAATTTCAAGAATTTTCCTTGAAAAACAAACAAGCAACCAAAGGACTCCATGTATCTGATTATGAAAACAACTGAATTTATGGTTTAAAAAAAAAATACAGGATTCCAGATCAGAAAGGAATCATCAGGGGGCCTCATTTGGTCTCTCACCTCATGGTATAAAACGTACTCTGTGACTACCTTTCTGGTTGGAACTCTGCAGTGAGAGGAAACTCTCCGCTCCCAGAGGGAGCCAGCACTTTCCATCTTTGAGTGCACGTGGCTACCCAAAGAGTCTTCCTTGAGGAGCAAGTATGATATCCAGAACATGTAAGCATGTGGACTATTTCAATCCCATATTCTGTTGTCACCCTCAGCAATTAACAAGATGACATCAAAACATCACCACAGATCAGGAATTTCCAAATAATTAGTGGAAACTGTTGGCAAAAACCTCAGCTCAGAAGTTCCTTTCCCATGAGCAGCAAGGCACACTTATAAGATTTGCCCTTCTGCATGAGCACACGGCACGATGTTTGGCATCTCTTTCAGGTAGGCATCAAAGAAGAGCCATGGCTCCTTGTACATAGATGTATGTGTAACAATAGAAATAGAAACTTCTAGAAGTTTCTATTCTAAACTTGGAAGTGTGGATTGTTGTCATAATGAAACATAAACCCTGACTTCAAGTAATTTTGGACAGAAAGAGAACTTTCTGACCTTGGTCCATCCGACCTGATACAAGAAAGGGACAAGGCTGATATAGTCAGGCACGGATCTGAGAAATGTGGAGAAAAGAATCTCCAGACCAGACCGACACAGAAGCAAACCCTTTGGGTGCAAAATCTGACCCAGGTTTCCCCAGCTTTAGCTCCTGTATTCAGCAAATGCTTATTGAGTGCCTACTATGTGCCAGGAACTGTTGAACGTCCTGAAGATTCAGCAGTGAACAGGGTAGTGGAAGAGTCTCTGTTTTCAAGGCCACCCTCGGGCAGAGGGAGACAGGAAACAAACAAAATCTACACGAGGAAAAGATCAGATTATGACAAGTGGTTTCAGCGAATCAAAATGGGGGGATGCCTGGGTGACTTAGTCGGTTAAGCGTCTAACTTTGGCTTGAGTCATGACCTAACAGCTGGTGAGTTGGAGCCCCGCATTGGGTTCTGTGCTGACAGCTCAGAGCCTGAAGTCTGCTCCGGATTCTGTGTCTCTTTCTTCTCTCTGCCCCTCTCCCACTTGTTCTCTCTCTCTCTCTCTCTCTCTCTCTCTCTCACTCATAAATAAACATTTTCCTAAAAATGAAGGGATATAATAGGGGTTGGCTTGGTGAATACTTTAGTTTGCAAGATCAGGTAAAGCCTCTCTGAGGAGATGACATAGAGCTGAAATGTTAGGTCCAAGAAGAAATAAGCACCGTGGAGGTCAGGGGGAGGGATCTTTCAATCAGAGGAACCAGTTAATGCAAAGGTCTTATCATGGGAAGGAGGGCCCACAGGGATGGGGGAGGCAAGGTCAGAGAGGCTGGGGACAGATGATGTGGTTGAAGACCCGGACTAGGCATCACTTTCCTCACAGTGACAGTCCCTGCACGATACCATGCAGGAGAGTGACACGGTCTGGTTTATGCTTTGGAAAGACTTTTCTGGCAGCCCTGTGGAGCGCACATGTGGGAGAGGAATTGGTTCAGAGTGGGAGCGGGGAGGCCTGTCCACGGCTGCCACAGTCGTTGGGTGACAGGCTGGTGGCATAAACCAGGGTTCCAACAGGGAAGATGAAGAAGGATGTGAGCTCCAGATAGATACATTTTGGAGACAGAGGCAACAAGACTTTCGGACAGATTGAACACAGAGAAGCGGAGCCTGAGCAGCCAGGTGGACGATGGTGTTCTCTGGCGAGATGGCAAAGACAGGTAAGGAGCAGGTAGGTTGGCTTCAGCCCACCTGTATATGTCCCACTGTCCTAACCACTGCCACAGCCAGAGCCCGCATAATGACCTCCGAGCCTCCAGCACCCCAGCCTCTACTTCTCCTGGGGGAAACCCCTGTCCCACCTGCCCCACCCACAGAGGCATCTCTTCTTGGCCCTTCTGTTACTGAGCCTGACTCTCTAAGGAACTCAGGGGCTGCCCTGCTGTTTCTTCCCAGAGCCTCTGAGTTGGACTTGGTGCAGAGCGCATGCGCCCCTCCTGGAACACGGGGTGAGAACGGTTTCTGGGGAGCCCGCAGGTACCCTCACACTTGCTGTTCCAGGCAAGCACACAAAGGAACAACTAAAATAACAAGTGACTCCCTTCCACACCTTTCTGCCTGCCCCCCACCCACCAGGACATGCTTCCATTCCGTGACACCATGAGTCAAGACAGATGAGGTGACAGGTGCCCACAGTTATTCAGCTTACTGTTTACACTAACCCCAGTCAGAGTTATGGACACTGTAGGCTCAGTGTAACCTTTTTATATAGAAACTCCGAAATTGCCCAGGAAGATACCATCCCGTGTATGCTATGCAAATCCCTTCCAAACTTTGGCCCAGCAGTTTCCCTTATAAAAGAAATAATAACTGTAGTAGTTAATGTTCATTGAGAGCTCGTTATGAGTGTGTCAGGCATTTTGCTACGCACATTATATGGATGATCAATTCCATCCTTTCAACATGCCTGTGAGTAGATACCATTATTATCATCATTTTACAGATCATTGGACTGAGACTCTGAAAAGTTAGGTTACTTTTTTTTATTGTTTTAGATAGAGAGAGCACACATGCAAGTCAAGGGAGAGGGGCAGAGGGAGAAAGAGAGAGAAAATCTTTTCCTTTTTTTTATAATGTTTATTGACTTTTGAGAGAGGGTTAGTAAGGGAGGCGCAGAGAGAGAGCCGGGGACAGGGCATCTGAAGCAGGCTCCGTGCTGACAGCAGAAAGCCCCATGTGGGGCTTGAGCTCATGAACCATGAGATCCTGAGCTGAGTCAAAGTCAGATGCTCAACTGACTAAGCCATTCAGGTGCCCCAGAAAGAGAGAGTATCTTAAGCAGGCTTTACTCTCAGTGAGGAGCCTGATCCAAGCTTGATTCCATGACCCTGGGCTCATGACCTGAGCTGAAATCAAGAGCTAGATGTTCAAACAATTGAGCCACCCAGGTGCCCATGAAAAGTTAGGTTACTTTCTAAAAGGTCACACAGCTAATGGGTCATAGAGACTGGGCTTGAACCCAGTTCTGTCCTCAAAGTCACTGTGCTACAAAAAACAAAACAAAACAAAAAACTAACACACACACACAAAACGACTAGCACACGAAGGTTATTACATGAAAAGACATTCACTGTGTGTTGTTTATAATAGTGAGGAAAGAAAATAAAACATCTGATAATCTTCGAGGACTCTAAATTGGGTAAAACTCATCTGATAGCTTGCAGCTATTAAAACATGAGTTTGAAGTAAATAAGTATTGTGGGGCCAGTCTCCTTATATAATACATGAAAAAAAGAAATTACATAATTATAGCATTGGGCGACATTTCTAAGAAACCGTACCTATAAGTGTGCCTTAATAAAGAAAGAGCTTACACCAAAATCCCAACAGTGATTTATCCCCTAGATGGTAGGATTATGGGCTATTTTATTTTGTCTTTTCTTTTCTGTATTTTCCAGTTTATACAATGATCGTCAGTAGGAGTGCCACGGGCGATACAAGCACTGTCTCATGTAATTCTAACACTCGCATCCCCAGTTAACAGGTAACTTGCCACAGTGCATAGGTGGGAAGTGACAGAATTTTACATTAGACTGACTCCAAAGTACACAAAATGAACTGTCCTTACATGCAGTCTCTAAACTGCTTTTGTGGTCAGAAAAATAAAGCCACCAAAGAAAAATGGCCATAAAGAAAATTAACTAACCCCCACATGAAATGCATGCGTGGAACAATACGCGGGTGGAGTGGGCTGGGGTCCAGAGGGGAAAGTAGACTTGGGCCAGCCTTGAAAAAACAGATTCCTCTTTAATTTTCCTTACAGAATTGAGCTCATGATAAACCTTAAACAGAATTTTGTTCAAGCTTTTGGCTACTGGGGTGAAGTGGGGTGCTCCAGAAATAATCTGAGGCACCCCTATAGGAGGGGGGCTTTGACTGAAATTCACTCTGGCTGTTTGCGTGAGGTTCTTTAGACCATGACAGAATCACACTCCACAGCGTCACCAACGGAACTCCCCAAGGGTGTGCTGTTTCAGCAAGCATGAAGGGCTCTCTGCAGAGAGAAGCGCCTGGGTGGCTCAGTTGGCTAAGCATCCGTGACTTCGGCTCAGGTCATGATCTCGCAGTTCATGGGTTCAAGCCCTGTGTTGGGCTCTGTGCTGACAGCTCAGAGCCTGGAGCTTGCTTTGGATTCTGTGTCTCCCTTTCTCTCTGCCCCTCCCCTACTCACACTCTCTGTCTCTCTCTCTTTCTCTCAAAAACAAATAAGCATTTTTAAAATTTTAATTTAAAAAAGCTTCATTTAAATTAAATAGCAAATGTAAACATAGCTTCAGAATCAGTCCAAGAGGCCTTGACAGTGCGACTTTGGTGGATAAAAACGTGGTCTTAGATGAGGCTGGAAAAGTACTGCCTATGAACAGAGCCTTCAAGAGAGCTATAAAGAATATTTATCTGTGAATATTTCTGGAGTTATAAATATTTCTTTAAATGATAATGAAAATGATTCCTCCTGCCTGCTCAGTTACTGTTGCTGCCTTTTCTTATAGACACAGAGGTCTCCTCTGGTCATCTGTCTGGAATTCTAGAAGTGGAAGAGTGGGGACTTTCGGATGATATCTTCTTGTTTGCCCACAGAATGCAGTGTTTTCTGCTTTGCCTAGCAGACCCCTGAGCTGTGCGGTTCTTCAGCCAGGAATCGTCAGCATAAGCACCTAACATGTGCAAGGCACGACAGCCACGTAGAAAAAGGGAGTGGGGACTGAGGAAATTAATAAACCATGCATAATTATAAAAAGCTTTAAGGGTGCCTGGGTGGCTCAGTCCGTTAAGCATCTGACTTCAGCTCAGGTCATGATCTCACCATTCATAAGTTCAAGCCTCGCATCAGGCTGTGTGCTGACAGCTCAGAGTCTAGAGCCTGCTTCCAATTCTGTGTGTGTGTGTGTGTGTGTGTGTGTCTGCGCCTCCCTGACTCATGCTCTGTCTCTCTCAAAAATGAGTAAACATTAAAAAAAAGTTTTATAGATTCCTTCCCTCCTTCATGCAGGTCATGACCAGGTTACCAGCAGCTCAGTGAACAAGGATTCTGTGCCTCATGGTACAAAATGAATATCCACCTTTCCAGTTGCCTTTTATCATTTACCATGTTAACAGATGTCTTGTCTGGTTAAGACAAAGCCCATTCAAAAATACCTAGTCTAAAAAGACACCACTTTGCTTTTGAATCTAGTGTGTATAGACAGTGGATGAGCTGGGGTGGGCGCTCACTCCTCAAGGCCGCTCCTCTGTCGCTTGTGAACTGATACCCATGGGGTTTGCCCCTTCAGAAGGTGTGAAGCCGGGGGCCTCGGATCTATTCCTTAATCATATTCTTAGCTTTCATCACAGATGACATCAGGGGTCATTGACAAAACTCCAGGGAGGTGACAAGGCCATCCGGGATTGTCCGGAGGCTAATTATTTAGGCTCTCTTATCCCTTACCTCCCCTTTCCATGTCGTTTTGCTTTTTCCCTCTTTTTGTTCAACAGCTGTCTCCAGAGACAGGGGAGTCAACTACTTTCCTGAAATGTCAATTAAAATTTTGTGTAGTATGAAGGGGTTGTAGCAAAATAGAATTTAGGGATCATCATTACACATGCAGCTTGAGTATTTCACGCATGATAACACTTTGTCACAACAAATCCCATTATATCTATGTAATATTATTATCACCTCTGTTCTACAGATGAGGAAGCCAAGGCACAGAAAGATTAAACAACTGATCAGAGGCCATATAGCTAGTCTGTGATAAAGCTGGGATGTGAACCCAGTTAGGCTAGTTGTAGAATTAACCTCCAGGCTATGTTACCTCTTTTAGAGGTTACAGGGAATTTGGTTGTATTTTGCATTTATACCTGCTCCTAAAAATTAGAGCAATTTGTGAATTTCCTTGTTTTCTTTACAACAACCCTCTGTCTGCTCTTCGGATTTATACAAGCTGCAAGGCCTTTATTATAGCAGTTGAGGGGGGAAGCCAAGTGAACGCGCTACCAGGTGTGAAGCCCCTCTCTTGGTTAGCTGGCCTGACAGAGTGATTGATGGTACTGAGCGTAACTCTGACAGCAGCCTGACTGGGCAGCCACAGGCAGGGAAGCTTCTCTCTCTCGTTCTGGATTGACTTTCCGGAAGGAAAAAGAAGGTATACTTAAGATCTAGCCAGCCTTCTGCCTGATCCCCTTCCCCATGGAAGACCTGACAGTCTGCTCTTCAATTTCAATCTGGCCTCCTTTTATTAGAAGCCGGTTAGCCTTTCCAAGCTTCATGACTGCCAATTCATCACCACATCCCCTTGCCATGTTCTCACCTGCTCAGAGGATCTTGCCCACCAAGTGGCTCTGACCCCTCAATCCTCCAGATCTCAGGATGCACAGCTGGCCACACTGGGGCAAAAGAGAGTCCTGCCAATAAGAACAGACAAGTGAGGGGCACCTGGGTGGCTCAGTAGGTTGAGCGTCCGACTTTGGCTCAGGTCATGATCTCACAGTTCATGAGTTCGAGCCCACATGGGGCTTTGTGCTGGCAGCTCTCTGTCTCCCTCTCTCTGCCCCTCCCCACCCTCTCTCAAAATAAATAAGTAAACATTAAAAACATAATAATAATGGACATGTGAGAGGTGGATAAAATGGTAGCCCAAATCAATTCTAAATAATATGCTAATTCTGCTCTCTTGTAACTTACCAACTTTGAACGGAGCAGTCATGAGAATCTCTCACTTGAAAGCATGATGAATGTGGCAACTCACTTGGAATCCAACAATAGCACACCACGCCCAAGTGTAGAACTGAATAGGTGGGCGTATGTCACTTTAACGCAAGATCATTAAAAGGCAAACCAACAAAAAGCCAGAAAACCAATATTACTGCACTCCTTTGGTCCAGGCATTTTGACATACATTGTCTCCTCCAATCTTCATAATAATCAAAGATGGTAGCTATTACAGACAACATATTACAGATGAGGGAAGTAACGATTATCAAATGTAAGTAGCTGGTCAGGGTTACACTGTTAGCTGGTGACGGGCAAGATTTGAACCTGGGGTTTTGACCTTCATTATAGCAATCTCTTGAATTCAAAAGTCTTTGTTTGAGCAAGCGTGAAACCTTGGAAAAGGGTTTATTTAAAATGCTCTACAATCAGATGACATTTTTAGATGCAATTATTCTCATGAAGAGTAGATTAATCAAATATAATCATGGTGGATAATCTACTTGATTAGCCTTAGCCTTCCCAATTTCAGATAAGCTTTGGTAGAATTCTCCTTGCCCATACAAACTGGCCTCCATGATTAAATGCGATGCCGCCAGACTGCTGTGAATCAGAGTCTACATTCACTGAGCTCCTCATCTAGTCAACCATCTATACTGTGTGTGTGTGTGTTTTTTTTTTTACTCTGTATACTGAGATTCTTGCCAGAAGGCCCGTGAGGGTAATTCTAACTAGCTTTATTTGGAGACCATTACCTTGCCAATGTCCCTCGTCTTCACTGGGATTCTTCCTGGTTCAGTCTCATGTGTTTATCTTTGGCCAGTGCTGGATTTGTAATAACCTCCTAAGTGGTGTATCTCCAATTTCTGAATTTTCATGCTATTAGTTGTATTCCAAAACACTCTTTCCCCTACCCCAAACCACAGGCTACACCTGTGGAGAAGTTGAAGTTCCTTAGTATGTATTTAAAACTCTCGAAATTCTTGCTTTAATGTAATTTTCTAGATGTGTTGCTTTCCACTTCCCTTCATGATACTTGTTTTAACCAAACTGGCCCCTTGCTGTTCCCAGGACATATCTTATCACTCCTGCTCTCTGCCTCTTACCACATGCTGGGCCTGAAGTGACCTTGTCCCCCTCTTTGGTTGACGACACCCTAGCCCAGCTCAGATCTATGTCCCCTTCCAAGTCCACACAGTCCCTCCTTCATTGTTGCTTCCCTTGTATTTCAGGGTTTTTTTTTTACTATTACAGCATATAATAGTTTCAGCCTTGACTTACAGCTGCTTATAAATAGGAGTCTGTCTCACCATTTGTAACGCTGTAGGGGAAGGAACATTTCTCATTCACAGTTGTATCCCCTGCAAAGCTAAGCACAGTACCCTGATAATCATAGGTATTCAGTAAGTGCTTGAAAACTTAAATATATTCTAATAAANTTACTATTACAGCATATAATAGTTTCAGCCTTGATTTACAGCTGCTTATAAATAGGAGTCTGTCTCACCATTTGTAACTGCTGTAGGGGAAGGAACATTTCTCATTCACAGTTGTATCCCCTGCAAAGCTAAGCACAGTACCCTGATAATCATAGGTATTCAGTAAGTGCTTGAAAACTTAAATATATTCTAATAAAGTTAATTTCTGAGTATGTGACAAAGGTTATGAAATCATTAAAACTGGATGTTTTAAGAAGTAAGAGCTAAAATTATTTTTAGATTCTGCTCTCCTACTGACAGAATGGCATGTTTGTTCAGGTTATTTCTTTAATGTAAGTCCTTCTGGAACACCAAATATCTCCATGCAGAGGAATTCACTGTAATCTGCCCCTTATTGTAGATACCACACTTTGCCTGCCTACTTGATGAGTATTTCAGCAGCCTTCAGATAAAAGCAAAATAATTTGACCCAGCCTAAGGAAAAGCCATTATAATGCAGTGCTATGATCTTCTTGGTTTGCAAAAACTATGAGTTGTTCTTTTTTAGTCACAGGACTCTCTAAACTGTCAATAAGATATAATTCATGTCACAAAATTGATTATTGGGAGCCCTCAATGCTCAGCCTTTGCTTTACTCCAAATTCTCTCCTTCCTATTTTCCACTTCTGATAAAAAATGACTTGCTTGAATGATAATATATATGTATGTATATCATATCAGATATGATACATATTACACCACATACACATATCTATTATATATTATTTTATATGTATCAGCAATGGAAGAAACTCCGAAGAATGGCAAACTTTGCAAGGGAGTCATGCATTTTCAGTCCAAGGTGATCTTAGAATGAATGTGCAAGTTCTAGGCAAATCATTTGTAAAATTAACTTACGGTCTTTGGGGCTGAACTGTGTCCTTCAGGAGCACACTACGTACTTGTGTGACGTAACCCAGCAGAGAGCCCTGTTTGGTCCGGACTTACAGATGAAGAGGCAAATGAGGAAGTTGAAATGTGTTCTATGAATAATAATGGAAATGATAAAGCTGTGGAAAATATGAAGAAGAGGTCACCATAGTGGATTAAATAACAAGAGGACCCTTCTTCAGGCAGGGTTTTCAAAGTAACCCCTCCAACTACAACCTACCTTCTTACCCAACGCAGTGCTCAGGGAGGTCTTTTCTACGTCAGGCACCCACACTGTATAGTCCCAGCTGGCCTGGGTACCGACTTCTCTATTGCAACTACTACATATAGTGACTACACATAGTGATGATGTATAGTGACTATGCATAGCAACTACACACAGCAACTTTACCCCTCCCTCCGTCTGTGGTCAGGAATGTGACACTTGGGTGTGACTCTGTCTGTATCTCAGGGGTTCTTCACCTTCTGTGTCATGGCCCCTGAGTAAAATCTGGTTAAAGGGACTCACCGTACACTCAGAAAAATGTACATACATCCCCAAAGCTTTGTGTGTGATTTGGGAGGTTCACAGTCCATGGGAGTCCATTAGAAGTCCTATAAGCTTCTAATCCCTTTGGACAATAAACTCTTTGAGGACATTGATGCACTTTATTCATATTTGTATTACCAGTGAACCTAACATATGAGAAACACTTGGCAAATGTTTGATGAACTAATAAAAACAAGAAATTTGGACGTTACTTAGGAGAAGAAAGAGAGACTATCTGTTCTATTAGTTATGAGTGTCTATTACTTTAGCTCTTACAGCTGTTGGTCTCTGGCACCACTGAGTCAAGAAGGAGAAATAGGATAACTCCTATTAATTAATAACTGGACATTTGAGCTGGCTGTAATGGAGGCTTCTCCAGCAGGAAGGTTGGTGCTTTCATATCAAAGTGAGTTTAAAAGAAAGGTGAGCTTCTCTAGGATGCTTTTAAAGCAGTGTTCTTCTTTGCAGTAGGACAGAGCAGCATGAAGTGGGGGTAGCCAAGTAGTGATGGATGAGCCTGAAGTTGACCATGGCTGTTGCCTCCATCACACATGGGGGTCTGCAAACCCCAGACCTCAAAATGGACTCTCTGTCCCCAAGGGCTTAAAGCCCTAATCTGAGACCAAACGCCAGAACTGGAAAGAACCCCAAATCAGACGCACACTAGGTGACCAAGGCAACAATGGGGGCATGGGGAAAAACCCACATGGCAGATGGGGTAGGGGCTACATTTAGAGGGTTTGATGGTGAGACATGGAAGCCTGTCCCAGGCATCCTGGAAAGCAGGACAACAGAGAAGAACAGCAAGAAGAGACGTGCCCTCGTCACGACTGTCAGTTTCCACTCTCCGCTTACCTCTCAGGTCTGGACCCTATCCTCAGGGTTAGGAAGGAGCAGAAGTCACCCCAAAGACCCAAGGGGGTTTGCCAATGTCGTTCCGGGGTTAAGGTTTCCTAGAAGCTCATAGCTCAAAAATCAAGTGTGGGATGCATCCAAAGAAGAGTGTGGTCTGAGGCAGAAAAACTTTTCTTTCTATGGCCTTCTCTACTTCTCTCTTTCTCTCTTCACCATCTTAACACCTCTCAATTACTTTGTTTTTGTTACTTTTCCAGGCATTTGGTATATTGGGAATGGAAATACCCTGGTGCCACTTGCATGTTCTGGGACAAGTCACTTCTCATCTCTTAGCCACGTGCTATCATTTGTGAAGTAAGGGCACTAGACTAAAATGTCTAAGTTGTGATGATCTACAGAGGGCTAAGCCTATCTCTGTCTCCTCTTCTATTTTTCTTATCTCAACTTTTGGACACTGGAGAGGACATCTCTTAGTTCTAAAGTGTTTTTTATAGCTATTAAAGCATAATATTAATAATAAAAATAGCTGTGGCAGATTGTGGTTTCCAAAGATGACCACCACCATACACCCTCCCCCATGTCTTCTTACTACAACATGGCATTGACATTCCTTCCGTCTGGTGGTGAGGTCTGTGTCCCTTCCCCTCGAACTTGGAAGGAAGAGTACAGAGGAAGTGAGGCTGGACCAGTTCCTGGACCCGGGTCTTCAGAAAATTGCCACTTTCAATCAATCCCTGTCTTTTGGGATTCTGACTCACGAAAGCCATCCACATGCTGGGAGAAGCCAAGTCGCCACATGGAGAGGCCCCATATGGGTGTTTGGATCAATAGTCTCTATCGAGTGCCCAGCCAATAGCCAGCATCAGTCACCAGAACAATGAGTGAAGAGGCCATCAGATGATCCTGTAGAGATCAGACTCTTGCCACAGAGTCCCCCTGTCTGAGCCTGCCCAGCTGAGGCTTCAGACACTGTGGAGCAGAGACAAGCTGTCCCTTCTATCCATTTCCCAAGTTCACGACTCACAGAATCCAGGAGCATAATAAAATGGTTGTTGCTTTACGTCATTAAGTTAATTCAGCAATGAATGACCAGAACAGTAGCTAGCCTTTATTGAGTGCTTGTTATATGCTTAACACTCATTCTAAAGGCTTCAAGTCGAAGAGCTCTTTTGACGCTCACAGCAATCCTATGAGGTAGGTACTTTATTCTCACCCTTCACTGAAGGGAAACTGAGGCATTGAGAAATTTAACAACCTGTCCTTATTCACACATCGGAGAATCCAACAGCAATAGCCCAGCCCTCAGGCCCTGCACACTTAACCATTATGCTATCATGCTACTCAAAAATGGGATTTTTGAGAAGATACAAACATATTTCAGCCATGGTTTACATCTGTAGGAAACCAAATATCTGGTATCTTGAAGCTCAGCTAAGTAAAAAAGTAAGAAAAGGTGATTTATAACATCTTTTAAATATTTAAATGTCAAGGGACCCTAAGAGGAGTGCTGTTACCTTTTTTCCTAGAAATACAGAAAGGAGACCCAAAGAGGTCGTATGCAGTGTTTGCATACATGCAGCTGGCTGGGGAAAGGTTGGGGTTTGAATCCAGGGCGGTCAAAGTCCAAAGACTACATCTATCCCATTAAAGTGACCAGCCCACCTGCTCACTAGACCGTGTGGGCAATAAACTTTAGAAGGGTGAGGAAACAGAAGAATAGCATAGAGAATGCATTTTATTTTCTTATAAAAAAAAGTCCTAGTTGCCGGAATAAAAACATAGCAGCAGACCATAATCTCTTTGAGGGATAGGATTATACTTCCTTTTTTTTAAAATTTTTTTAAATGTCTATTTATTTTTTTAGAGAAAGAGACAGAGCACCAACAGGGGGGGGGCAGAGAGAGAGAGAGAGAGAGAGACCTAAAATCCGGAGCAGGCTCCAGGCTCTGAGCTGTCAGTACAGAGCCTGACATAGGGCTCGAACTCATGAACCGCAGGACCATGACCTTAGCCATTGTCTTAATAGAACACTTAACTAACTGAGCCACCCAGGCACCTCTATACTTCACTTTTGAGTCCCTACTACGTTACACTGTTGTGTGTGGTGCATGGCGGTTTCTTAATAAATGTTTGTTCAATGTATGAAAATGACTATTTTATCATTGTTATATGCTAATGTGGATTCTTATTATTCATATTTATTACTTATAATTTATATGTGTTAACATTCATGTATTCAATATTTTTTTTAGTACATCTCAAGTAATAGTTTACCCTGTAAGGATATAGTTTTCAACATGAAACACAAGGTTCCTGCTCTCACGCAACTTAAATTTGAATTGGCAAACAAACAAAAAAGTGTGTGTGTTTATTATATATGCAAACTATACACATACAATATGGTAGAAAATGACATTGAACTTAAGAGCTGAATGACTAGGAGATGCCTATGTAAATTTTAGGAGGAAAAAGCATTCCTGGAAACAGCTCATGTAAAAGTGTGATTAAGCAATTTAGGAAAGGCGGGAGGCTTCTGGAATTGGGAATGAGCCCAGTATGAGGGAGGAACAGCAAGAAAGCCAGGAGGCTGGAAAGAAGGGGGAGAGAGTGCTACGAGGGGTCAGAAGTGAAGCAGGAGCCAGGTCACACAGGGGCTGAGGATAGTGGGAAGCCACTGGGTGGCTTCAAGCCGGGAGCTGTGTGATCCGATTTACAATTTGTAAAGGTGACTAGATACTGGGTGGGGAATGGACTGAAGGGCCAAAATGGTTACATGGAGACCTGTTTAGAGGCCACTGCAGAAAGCCAGGCAAGAGATAATGGTGCTTTGGAAACAAAAATGTTTTAATTAAAAAGTAAAAAATAACCACAAACAATAAAATAAAAAAGATTAATTTAAAAAATAAAAATAACAAATAATAAATAAAATTTAAAAATGAAAAAATAAATAAAGAGGGACACCTGGGTGACTCAATCGGTAAGTGTCCGAATCTTGGCTTCAGCTTAGGTCATGATCTCACAGTCCGTGAGTTCAAGCCTTGTGTCAGGTTCCACACTGGCAGCGGGGAGCCTGCTTGGGATTCTCTCTCTTTCTCTCTCTCTCTGCCCCTCCTCCACTTGCTCTCCCTGTCTCTCTTTCAAAATAAATAAGTAAATATTTTAAAAAAAGAAAGAAAGTGGTGCTTTGGACTAGTATGATGGCAACAGCGATAAAGGGAAATCAACAGCTGTTAGATACTTCCGAGAGGCAGGGTCCGTATAACCTGCTAGTGCATTAACTCTGGGGGATGAAAGAATGCAAGGAATAATGGGAGGCTTCCAGTTTGGGGGGAAGCACCTTGGGGTGCTGCTGCTTCAGTGGGGTACAGGAGATGGTGCTGGTGGGGAACAAGTTGAAGGGAAAAGAAGAGACACAGAGAAGTACCAAACACGTTGCCAGGCACTAACCGAGTACTTAGTAAAATGGCTGTCATTTATCTAAAATGGGATCATGTGTAGATAGTCCACAGCTCTTACGATATCCCTGCAAGTCACTAGCATCCACA
The DNA here is from genome assembly GCF_008692635.1 of Crocuta crocuta. Taxonomy (NCBI): domain Eukaryota; kingdom Metazoa; phylum Chordata; class Mammalia; order Carnivora; family Hyaenidae; genus Crocuta; species Crocuta crocuta. The sequence continues at coordinate 236,939 of NW_027532830.1, forward strand.
TTTAATTAGTGACCCTACTGACTTTAAGAGAGATTAAAGACTGTGCCGAAGGTGGCTCAGGTAAGAGGACTGAGGATTGGAACCCAGATGGTACAACTAAAAACATCCTTTTTTTATTAAGCCACCCTGCCTCCCAGCCCGTCAGTTTATCCCCTTGGTCTTCATCCTGTGTCTCAGGTTTTAACTAAATTTGCTGCCCCCTGCTGTTGATGCAATGTAACCACCTGTAGTTAGGAAGAATTTTTCCAGAAGCGGCCAAGTTCTGTTAAACTCAACAAAATGTATTGAACACAAACTAATTACAAGACTCTACGGAAGGAGTTTGTGGGGAATTTATATGAAGAGGAGACAGGCCCTGCCTTCAAGGACTGTAGAGGTAGCTGACTCTTTTTGAGCAGAGGAGTGAAATCTTTTTGTTTGTTTTTGGGGGTTTGATTGTTTTGTTTTGTTTCAGAAAGAGAGACAGAGCAAGCTCAAGCAGGGAAGAGGAGCAGAGGGAGGGAGAGAGAGACTCTTTTTAAAAAATTTTTTTAATGTTTTATTTATTTCTGAGAGAGAGAGACAGCATGAGCAGGGGAGAGTCAGAGAGAAAGGGAGACACAGAATCTGAAACAGGCTCCAGGCTCTGAGCTAGCTGTCAGCACAGAGCCCAATGCGGAACTCAAACCCACGAACCACGAGATCATGACCTGAGCTGAAGCCAGACCCTTAACCAACTGAGCCACCCAGGCAAACCGAGAGAGAGACTCTTAAGCAGGCTCCGCACTCATTGTGGAGCCCAACACAGGACTCAGTCTCACGACCCTGGGATCATGACCTGAGCCAAAATCAAGAGTTGGATGCTCAACCAACTGAACAACCCAGGCATTCCAAAGAGTGAATTGCTTTAAGAAGCACGAAGAAGAAAAGAGGGAGGGGAACCCCCAAAGGATGTGGGGCAGGCAGGGATTAGGGGCCACGTCTAGGACACAGGAGTATTTGACATGAATCCTGAAGGATGGGCAGACATTGTGGGAGAATCGGTACTTCCAAACCAATGCCAAAGCTTGAGTGAGAGTAGAGTGGGGTCTCCGGGGCTCTAGAACACAAGGCAGTGACTGGCAGTGGTCAGAGCATGGACACCACAGCAAGAACACCGCAGTCAGGCTCTCTCACTGGCCACTGTGTGACTTCAGGAAAGTAATTTAACCTTTTTGAGACTCAGTTTCCTTTTCTGCAAAATGGTGATAATAGCAGCATTTACTTCATAAGGTTCTTGTGAGATAGTAATGATTTAACGCATCTAACGTGCTTAACACAGTTCCCAGCTCATGGGAGGTGTCACCTCCACATAATTGTGAGGGATGGGAAGTTGGAAAGTTGGAATCAAGTCTTGGAGGGCGTTGAATGCCAAATTGTAGCTTTACAACTTTGTTCTCTAGGCCACGGGGATCCATCAAAGGGTTTCTGAGCAGGGGATTGACATGAGTAGCCTTCCAAAGATACTTCTGGCCTCCACATGTAGAGAAATAAAAAGCAGGTGACCAGTTAGAAGCCATCAAACTTCCTCACTAAGGCGCCTGGAAATTTTCCGAGATCGTGTGAATGTGTGTTTGCCTTGTATTTTCAATCATTCACAAACGTTATACCTACACAACGCAGTGAGTTGAAGGGTGATTTAACATGTTGGGAAGGGGCTATGAGGTGGCTTTATGTACTGAGGGAAACATCTTAATTTTTCTAGAAATGTTTCCACGGTAGAAATTTATGTAGTGTAAAATGTCACACTAACTAAAACTGGGGCTCATTGGAGAAGACAAATTTCTGTGCAAATATTTTTCCAAAGCAGGGATAAGGAAAGGAGGACAGAAATAGTATCAAAAGGGCAAATAGAAAATAACTTAAAAAAAAAAAACTTTCCAGGGGCACTTGGGTGGCTCAGTCGGCTAAGCATCCAACTTCAGCTCAAGTCATGATCTTGCAGTTCGTGAGTTCAAGCCTTGGGTTGGACTCTGTGCTGACAGCTCGGAGCCTGAAGCCTGCTTCAGATTCTGTGTCTCCCTTGTCCTCTCCCCCTCCCCTGCTCATGCTCTGTATCTCTTTCTCTCTCTCTCTGTCTCTCAAAAATAAACATTTAAAATTTTTTTTAAAAAAGAAAATAACTTTTCATGGTTTCATTGAATATGCAGATTACCCCAGAAGCAACCCCACAACTCGTGCAAATTCTTTCTCCCAGGTTGTCTCTAAAGAAAGAGAAAAAACTAGAAATGTGAGATCTCTGTGCTTCCTCTTGAGCTTTAAGAAGATTGGTATCCTTTTCTAATTGGTGTCTTTTTTTTCTTTCTAACCTGAGTTAATGAGATGATTTGCTCATAAATGTTCTGTGAGCAACTTCAACAATAACTCACAGGAAAATTGCTTCAACAAAAATTAAGCAATCCGAGTCAAGAAAACAACACTTGCTGTCTTCAAAGAAATCCCTAAAACTGCTTCTTTTTTTTTTTTTTTTTGAGCTTCATAGGAAAAGTGAGTGTTCTGAGTTCCAGAATCCATAGTATTACTAAAGCTGAGGAAGTTATGAACAGAAAAGAAATACATGTACCCGTTTGACCCAAGGACTAGATTTGATCTCATATGGCACCTGAGGAAATGTTGATTTCTATTATAATTATTATTGTCTTGGTTTTTGTTGCTGTTGCTGTTTTGGTGTGTTTGTTTGTTTGTTTGTTTGTTTAAGCAAGCATTTACTGTATTCTTTTAATATGCCTCTTCCTAGACAGGGAAAAAAAAACCATGCCTTGATACATTGGACTGTGACCTAATTCGGGCAAAAACAAATCTTATTACCTCGTCAATTTCCAGCCATGATCTCTTCTTTTAATTTGAATTCAAAACATGCAAAGTGTTGGGAGGGAATTGGATGCTAACAATTATGTTGGGATGTGAGGTGTTTGATTTGCAGGCTGTGCCCTCAGCTACCACTGGTTGAAATCACCGTGACTCTTTTATCGCCTTGATGAATGATGGAAGTCCCGAGGGAGGTGGCTCCTTTGCAATCTGCTTACTTAAGCTCATACTTACATGTTACTTTTTTAATGTTTTCCTGTTTATTTGGCCTGCTGTTATCCAGTAAGATAATAGCCTCCGCTTTACCACTCCACTTCTGTGTCTGTGATCATAAAAAGCCTGACGGATCAATATGAGGCTTTTAATGTACTTTTCCTGCGTTTTTCATTAAAGGTTTGCAGGCAGAGTATTAAAATGCAGTTGAGACATAATCTCTTTCTAGCATTTGGTTCCCAAGAAGAGGGCTTCCCAGGGAGAGTAAAGGTCTACACGTGGTGGCTTTTGTGAAGTAAAGCAATGGAGCCTCAGTTCAAGCAATTTTATGGGACTCTTGTTTTCTGGGGGATTAGAGATTGCTGAGCAGATGTCTGCGCAACTTCCATGTGCATTCAAAAGCACTGTCCTTGTTTTAATGTTTCTTCTTTTTTTAATGCTTACTTTCGAGAGAGACAGAGCATGAGTAGGGGAGGGGGTGGAGTAGAGAGGGAGGGAGACACAGAATGGGAAGCAGGCTCCAGGCTCTGAGCTGTCAGCACAGAGCCCGACTGAGGGCTCGAATCCACAAACCGTGAGATCATGACCTGAGCCGAAGTCGGATGCTTAACCGACTGAGCCACCCAGTTGCCCCCTTGTTTGAATATTAATTCTCATTGTGAGGCAAGACTCAAATCAAAAAGGGTTTTTCCAGGGCACCTTAGTGTGTGCTCGGCAATGGTTAACAACAGGCTCGGGGAGATAGCCCTGATTTGTAGCATTCGCTGATTTCTAAGGTATAAGTACAGCCACCAAAGCCAGTCTCAAGCTACCAAATGATACCACTGAATGCGGCGTTGGTTGGTGCTCCTCCACCATATAAATATAACACATGTGGATAACTAAGATAATGGGTACCAGGAAAATGTAGGAAAATAACTGGAAGCGACAGGTTTTGAATTCTTTTTTTTTTAAATCTTTTAAATGTTTTTATTTATTTCTAAGAGAGAGAGAGACAGTGTGAGCAGGGGAGGGTCAGAGAGAGAGACACACACACAGAATCCGAAACAGGCTCCAGGCTCTGAGCTGTCAGCACAGAGCCCGATGTGGGGCTTGAACCCACCAACCGTGAGATCATGACCTGAGCCGAAATCAGACTCCCAACCAACTGAGCCACCCAGACGCCCCATGAATTCTTACCTTCATTTTTAACAAAATGCATTTAGTTGTGTTTACATATGTTTTACTAATGACTGGGTTTAACAAGCAGCTTGCAAAATTCCTAGAACCTGAGCAATGGGGTCTGACTGAGCTGATTCCAATGGGCTGGTGCACATGCTTTACTGAGCAAAAAAGCACCTTTTTCTGGGTAAATGGTCCCTTACACGATGCCTCTGGCCCTTAGGGGAGAGATGCCTGTAGTCATTTTCTGGAAACTGGCTATATTCACAGAACTCACTCATAAAGCACAGTCAGCTGTGGCAGAAGGCTGTGCTCACGACGCAAAGGGCACACCACCTGGGCCGGGCATCAGGAGGACTCTGGAGGCATGACCATAACCCAGCAGGTCCTCAGTGGCATTTTACTCCCATAGAACATGGAAATTGTGCAGCAAGCATTCAATAATTCTGCCTTTGAAAGTCAACTGAAAGTTGAAGTAGCATATTATGCAGTATACTGTTTGCTTGTCCTATTCTTTTTCAAAATTTTTAAAATGTTTATTTATTTTTCTAAAAGAGAGACAGAAAAAGAGGGGAAGAGGCAGAGAGAGAGGGAGACACAGAATCTGAAGCAGGCTCCAGGCTCCCAGCTGCCGGCACAGAGCCCGACGCGGGGCTCGAAGTCAGAGACTACGAGATCATGACCTGAGCTGAAGATGGATGCTTAATCGACTGAGCCACCCAGGCCCCTCCTGTTCTTTTAATGGGGGGGAGGGGGGTAATTTAACTTTAAATCAGTCATAAGAGTGTTCCACATTATTTATTCTTTCTTTCAGAATACATTTTCACACCATTTACTAAAGTAAACCTGTCTTTGGTAATTTATTTATGTGTTCATTATTCACATATTTATTGGGTCCCCATGGCATGCAAATTAGACAAAGGATATTCAAAGACAAGTAAGCCAGTCCCTTCTGTCCTGCAAGTTATAGTCTAGTGGAGAGACAAAATACATATGTATGTGTGATTTAACATATTAAATCACAATTTAATATAATAATTTCTGAGTATAGTGTTGGGGAGCCTGGGAGGCTCAGTCCATTGAGAATCCAGCTTTTGATTCCAGGCTCAGGTCATGATCCAAAAGCTATGGGATCAAGCCCCATATCAGGCTCTGCACTGAGTGTAGAGCCTGCTTCAGATTCTCTCTGCCGCTCTCCCCTGCTCCTCTCTCTCATAAAATAAAATAAAATAAAATAAAATAAAATAAAATAAAATAAAATAAAANGAATTGAGGGACTAAGGAATAGTTTAAAGAAGTACCCCCAAGAGATGCATGATGAAGAAAGGACCCTAGATTCCAGGCTGTTTCCTGCATATATTCCCAGCTTCTGTTGTGGTGACACTCCATTGGTAGTGGCATCTGAGTTGTTCAGTCCACACTCTTTGTAGGAAGCGCTCAGTACTCAGTGTTCTGACCTCATTGGAACTCAGGTTAGCCTTCAATCACAGCAGAGACTGGAGCTAGCTAAAGAAAACAGGGTTGTTTCAGGGATACAGGCAGCCATAGGACAGCCATTTTGGAAAGCCATAGAGATTTTATTTCCTTTTCAGGGCTGNCCTTATCCATGGCCTATAAAGGCTGCCTTAGCTTCCTCAGTAACACCTTAGCTCTCCATACGTTGTATCCTTCTGTCCTCTCCCCGTCAGTGCTAACCTTGGAAGGATTAGGAGCTTACTCAGTCCAGGCAGCAGGGACCAGGGCTGGCAGAAGACACACTATCCAGAAAATGACTGTTTAGGACAGTAGGAGGTCCAGCCAGGAATCTCCCAGAAGGAAGTGTGGATGGGTAGGCATTGTGAAATATTGTGGACAGGCCCCAGGGAATGTCGGAGAAGAGCACTGGAATGGAAGTCAGTCTGCCCATGTACTTGGCCTTGCTTCTCTGGTTGCCAGTTGCAGACCTTGAACAAAAGGCTACTCTTCAACCATGGCTTTCCTCATAGGAAAATGAGATTGTACTAGTACTTGCCCTACCTACTTTTTCTAAGGGCCATATTGAAAATAAAGGCTTACCAAAGTGCTAGGAAGACAACTAAGCACTGAACAAGGTAAGGTGGTTAAGAGAACTTATGTATGTACGTTTTCAGAATCAGTCACAGCATGGGCAAGTTCAGAGGCAAAGCATGGAGAAACTGCCACTAAAAAATGGTAGGCGGAAGGAGAGGGGGCCAGACTGGGCAGAGCAGAGCCTGGAGACATTGGCTTGGTTCTGGAGACACTGGCTTGGTTCTGGAGGCACTGGCTGGTTCTGAAGGCAGGAAGTACCTGTGTGTGCTCCAGGGGTGGCCTCTCTCTGCTTGCTGTTTATTCAACTACTGTTTCTCCCTTTAATTCCCTACGTCCATCTGGCCCAGAGACATTCAGGAACAAAAACAAGCAAAAATGGTAACTTCTGCTTTTCTTAAACTTCTGGCTTATTTTTCCTTGAGATAATGGCTCAGAGAGCCTGTAACCTGCTTGACTAAAGATAAAGGGAAGATGAAAAATTTCATGTCCTAATATATTGTCAAGGCCCACATTCTCCTTAATGGTCAATAATGATTTAGGAACCAAGTGGGACTGATCATCACTAATTCCATTGGGAAACACTGGGAAGGCAAGAGCCAACCAAAATTCTAGCACGTTGAATTATTTTGGGGGAAAAAAAAGAGTTGTTAGAGATCTTTACTAACGTAGAGGTGTTTTAACCGAATGGCAATCCATCCTCATGCACCTGGATTTGCAGCAGTGATGATAATGGTCTTTGTTCCTCTCGGGGATGTTGAAGAACATGGGGATGCAGAGAGTGCAGTGATGGGAGCTGAGATCAGTGGTCTGGGGGCCACCAAGTGCTGCTTGGACAAAGGGCTGGAGTGCCCCCTGCTCTGAACAATATGATGACATGGAAGGACTGCTGATTCCATGTCACAGTGTTCTTGGGATGGCACACAGCATACATCCAATCTCAGGACAACTCAACAAATGGAGAATAAGACCATGNAACTACTGTTTCTTCCTTTAATTCCCTACGTCCATCTGGCCCAGAGACATTCAGGAACAAAAACAAGCAAAAATGGTAACTTCTGCTTTTCTTAAACTTCTGGCTTATTTTTCCTTGAGATAATGGCTCAGAGAGCCTGTAACCTGCTTGACTAAAGATAAAGGGAAGATGAAAAATTTCATGTCCTAATATATTGTCAAGGCCCACATTCTCCTTAATGGTCAATAATGATTTAGGAACCAAGTGGGACTGATCATCACTAATTCCATTGGGAAACACTGGGAAGGCAAGAGCCAACCAAAATTCTAGCACGTTGAATTATTTTGGGGGAAAAAAAAGAGTTGTTAGAGATCTTTACTAACGTAGAGGTGTTTTAACCGAATGGCAATCCATCCTCATACACCTGGATTTGCAGCAGTGATGATAATGGTCTTTGTTCCTCTCGGGGATGTTGAAGAACATGGGGATGCAGAGAGTGCAGTGATGGGAGCTGAGATCAGTGGTCTGGGGGCCACCAAGTGCTGCTTGGACAAAGGGCTGGAGTGCCCCCTGCTCTGAACAATATGACGACATGGAAGGACTCTGCTGATTCCATGTCACAGTGTTCTTGGGATGGCACACAGCGTACATCCAATCTCAGGACAACTCAACAAATGGAGAATAAGACCATGCTGTGAGCTGGCGACAGCTCCCTGTGGGGAATAGAAAGACAAACAAGAGGGGTTCCTGACTGTCAGAGTTTGTGGCAAAGGACAGAAGCCATGGAAGATGATTATAGTACAAGGTAGGGTGTGCAGTACTGAGCCAGGTGTCCAGGGAGTGCCGTGGGCACACAGGCTGGGTGTGGGGGCAGCCGTAAGGCAGAGCAGGGAACCCTCAGCTGGACAAGTCTCAGAGCCCCCATTTCCTGACCTATAAAAGACTACTAAGCAGTTCTTCATAGATGGCCTCTGTGAGAACACCTAACCTGGAGGTTGGTTACAGAGTTGGTATTCGACCATCTCTCTCTTGCCCTCTTTAAAATGCTCTTAATAATGACAAACAAGAAGTCATTAACCCAAATAATACAATTAGAAGAAAATCTGACTTCTGTAGGTTTTAAGGCTTTTTTTAATGCTTATTTATTTTGAGAGAGAGAGAGAGAGAAAGAAAGAAAGAGAGAGTGCACACAGGAGAGGAGCAGAGAACAAGAGAGAGAAAGAATCCCAAGCAGAGATTCAGTGCAGAGACACATGGGGCTCAATCCCCAAAACCATTAGATCATGACCTGGACCAAAATCAAGAGTTAGACGCCCAACCGACTAAGCCACCCAGGTGCCCCATTTTAAGTTTTATAAAAGAAAATCTATTTCAACAGAAGAACGGCACCTGATTTGCCCTTTGTTATCAGACCACGCCTGGAGTGCTCTGCTCAGGGGCCCCCACTTAGAGGAATGGCCACTAAAGGGAACATAATCAAAGGAGAAGCAGAACAGCTTAGTAAAGACCCAAGTAAATGCAGCGTGGTGAATGCAGAAAACTCCTGAAGCTATTTAGGCTGGAAGACATGGTTAGAGGCAGGAGAGGCAGAGGATCTTTGGCTGCGATATGAACTTCATTGCAAGACAGAGTCAATGCCATGTGTGTTCTTGTGGAGCATGGCAAGGGCTGGTAGGTGGAAGTTCCAGGGAGGTAGGCTTGGCTCAAAATAAAAAGAGGTTTTCCAACAAGAAGTCATATCCCAAAATGAAATGGTCTGCCTCTTGAAGTAGAGAGTTTCCCAGGTCAGGAGGTGTTTAAGCCAAAACTTAAGACCATCAGTGAGGCGTTTTCAGATCAGTGGTTCTCAACCTCTTGTGTGGTAAGAATCACTGTGAGATTTTTTTTAATGTTTATTTATATTTGAGAGAGAGTGAAAATGGGGGGGAGGCAGAGATAGAGGGTGACAGGGATCTGACATGGGCTCCAGTCTGACAGCAGAGACCCCAGTATGGAGCTCAAACCCACAAACCATGAGATCGTGTCCTGAGCCGAAGTTGGGTGCTTAACCGACTGAGCCATCCAGGTGCTTAGTCTCACTCACTGTGAGACTTCTAAAAATCAGATTGCTGCTTCCAAGTCCCTGAGTTTCTGACCTGGTGTGTCTGGAGTGTGACCTGTGCAGTTGCCTTTGACCAAGTCCTCAGGTGCCCCTTGTGGTATGTAAGGTTGGACCAGATAATCCAATTTTCTAATTTGAGAGTCCATTGTGATACTCATAGAAAAAATGAGGTTCCCTGTATGAATTTCAGTATCACCAAAATGAATTTGCTCTGTAAAGCATGTGTATAAAATAACTTCATGAGTATGCTATGGAAAATCAAATTTCTGAAAACATCAGTTGATGTTTGTGGATCATCGAAGGACCCATAGAGATGTTAAACTATATAGATTTTAGTTTTAAAGTAGAATCACTATAAAACTGTAAGATTTCCTGTAAAAGCTCATTATATGACTGTTAATGCAATGGAAGAATGGATCTAAGCTCTGTTTTTCCTGAATCTAGACTGCTCTTTTCAATTACTCCGCTTACACAGTGTTTCCATAGCAAAGAGTATAAGAGGCCAGAGGACTGATGGGAAGGAGAATTCCCGTGATCAGCAATGGGATGCTGGCATTGGCCTGCTGTGTAGCTCAGTCACACTGCAAGCAGGTCTGTTTCCTTAGAGGGCTGTCTTGTCCACAGGGGAATTCTCCACTTGCCTCTGCTGATGCATAAACCAAGGATTACCAAGATCCAAGGCTTCTTTGTATGGCTTTCCACTAAAAACCCATATCTATGTACAAAAGGCAGCAGCGGTTTGGAGTATTGTTGGCTGGACCAAATGGATACTCAGTAGTCATTACCAGAAATAGGCCTTTGGCTCTTTGTCAAGATCTCTAATAGTTAACACGTATGTATTTTAAAAACATTTTTTTAATGTTCATTTTTGAGACAGAGAGTGTGAGCAGGGGAGAGACAGAGAGAGAGGAAGACACAGAATCCAAAGCAGGCTCCAGGCTCCGAGCTGTCAGCACCTAGCCCAATGTGGGACTTGAACTCAAGAACCGTTGAGACCATGACCTGAGCCAAAGTCAGATGCTTAACCAACTGAGCCACCCAGGCACCCCATTAACACTTCTGTATTGTGGAAGACTACATGCTTTGGAAAGATGAGGCATTATTGTATGTGCAGGTATTAAAAGATATTCATTGAACAACATCTCATTGTAGGACCATGTGCATTTGTGATCCCATTTCCAGAAAGAAACTATATACCTATGACTGCACCTGTATATGCAGTTTTAGGAAGATACAAAACCCTTCACGGTGGCTTCCTCTGGGGATAAGGATTGGGTATGTGTATATGGGGGGTAGTCTTCCATATTTTATGGATTTTTTTTTTTTAACTGAGAGAGACTGTAAAATTCCAGGGAAACAAAATAGGCAGCAACTTGGAGAATTAATTCAGATCATCACTCTCCTGTCCTGATAGGCATGGTTTAGAAAGGTATCTATAACCTGCAAAGAAGATTTAGGGAGATCAGAAGTGATCTAGACCGGTGACCTAAACATTGCAAATTTTCCAAATAGCTACTTAACGTGCCTCTCACTTTGATGTCTGTGAACAATTTGTACATATGTGTAGTTGTGCTTATGTAGTATGGTTAACAAAGTGCAAATAGAGCAGTTGTTGGAAATGTACTAATTGTACAATAGAGCTGTACACTGAGGGGAGCCCACACACCGAGGTAACCCATCTACACCAATGGTGGGTTTTGTCAGTGTCCAAGCTCGCCCTCTGCTGGCCATTCTGGGGGAAATCACCGCTGTTTTAAAACAACAGTGTCCTCTCTGACTATCGTCTAGACCATTCATTCATTCCAAGGTTATTAATTAGTCACCTGCTATCTGCTGGGTGCATATATGTATCATACACTATACTTTAGTATCTATTGTATGATTCTATTCACTTTCTGGTATGTTTAAGTATTTTCTCATTAAAAAATATGTAGTAAAAAATGTACATATTTTTGTAGTAGTGTACATATTTTTGGTAGTAGTGTACATATAGTATAGAGAGGAAAGCAAATCAGAAAAATGATATGATAAAATTTTATATTTGCAGTGTAGGCCCTGACAGTTGTGGGTTTTGTTTTGTTTTTTTCTTTTTTGTAATGCAAGTGATAAGGCAACCATTTCAAAGAGGCATCAACTTCGCAGTTTGTCTGGAATAAACACATTGCCAGCCAGTCTGTCCCTCTCCACTGAGGCTCCTTTATTTCAGAGGTCTGGGTGGATTTGGGTAACTGACCATTTGGGCCACTTGTCTTCTCTCTTCCCCATGCTTTAGATCCCCACGTTTTAAATTCCCAAGCTTTAAGCTCGCCAATAAAGAGTAAGCCTCCGAAACCTTAAGTCACTCCCAACCCCAATAAAAGCATAATCCCTGACCGGTGAGCTCTCTCTCCCTCTCCCTCTCCCTCTCTCCCTCTCTTTCTCTCTACCTGCGACCTCACAGTGTGATCCCAGTGTACTGTGTAATTTCCAGGTCTTCTAAGTAATAAGTCTTAATTTTTTCAAGCTTCCCTGATGGTCATTACTGAAGGGTATCTTGCAAACCTAAGAACCATGAGGGCTGGTCCAGTCATAACCTTAGTTTAGAAAAGGGAAATGTCTGTGGGACATTCATTGGGTCCCAGGTAAGTGCTCCCCAGACATTTCCAGCCTATAGCATTCCCTTCAATAGGCTGAGACTGGCACAAAACAATATTTTAAAGGAATTCTGGTAGTTTTTTGCAACAGTAAAACAAGGTAAAGGCATGTAATAAGTTCCATAGCATTTTAGGACCAAGGATGGCTTAAGAAATATTTAGTTCAACCCCCTTTAGAGTCAAGAAAACTGAGGTTCAGAGACAGGAAATTAGGGGAAAAGACAGAGCCAGCACTAAAATTTATATCACCTCGTTTTTTGATTTGCTACATTTGCAATCGAAGACAGAAATAATCAAAAAGAAAAAGAACCAAGGTGCTGTGTTCTGGCTTTTTCTTGTTGCTGGATTTTTATGTTTAAGCCAGGATCACTGGTTTGGTAAAAGAAACACATACAAACGAACACTTTATGTAGAAACATATATTTAGGGTTCATCTACATAGACATAAATATGGCTGAGGTCAGAGAACAGAGGAGAAGGAAGAGCAGGGGTGAGTTGAGAAGTAAAAACGAGGAAAGCTGATCCCATTCCTTTGCAAGGCGTGTGATTCAGGAGCTCCGGAGAGAACGTGCCTGCACCGACCCAGGGCTGGAGACTGGCAGAGCTCAGGAGACTCTGGTGAGAGAGCCCGGACCTCACTGGGGGCGCAGTATGTGAAAGACAAAAGCACTTGGTCTTGTAGTCACATTCTGCAAAGGTTGTGAAGTCCTGGTCTATTGAGTCTTTTTTTTTTTTTTTTTTAAGANAGCACAAGCCATGTCCCCAGCAGGGTCCCCAGTGAGATGTCATGCTCCAAAGAGCCACCAGGAGGAGGTGCTGAAGTGTGGGGAAGGATTCTGCCTCTTCCATGCTTTCCAGTCCATTCTAATCTTTACCCCATGGAGAAGATCATGTGGTTCTGGCTGTACCAAAGAGGCCACGTGACTTCTGTGTTATTCGTCCTGCCCCACAACTGCCTTGACTACCCCACTTTGAACACACTCCTACTTTATGCCAGGTGTTTCTAAGCACCAGATGAAGGGCTTGGGTATTGAACAGTGTGTAGGACAATGGCTATTCCATGGACACTCTCCTTTTCATTTGCTTTTTAAAAAAATTTTTAATCCTTATATATATTTGAGAGAGAGAAAGAGACAAAGCACGAGCAGGGGGAGGGGCAAAGAGAGAGGGAGACACAGATTCTGAAGCAGGCTCCAGGCTCCCAGCTGTCAGCACAGAGCCCAACATGGGGCTCAAACTCACAAACCACAAGATCATGACCTGAGCCAAAGTCAGACACTTAACCGACTGAGCCACCCAGGCGCCCCTCATTTGCTTTAGTGCTTGGTCAGAAAGACCACGATGGCATCTGTGATGATGACCCAGCGGAGAATAAATTAAGTTCAAGTTTGCAATTATGGAAACTATGATCCAAAGCCTCAGAAAAAGTGTCTATGTCACCCTGTAGGGTGCCTGTGGCTCAGCTGATTCTAAGAACCGGAAAGGACAAAAACATGCTGATATACATTACGACCCATACACTTCATTAATGAGACAGGATTGGAAATAATGCCGCAGAGTTTATTGACCCTTAATTTTACAGATAATTCTAACCATGGGCTGTCCGGATGTCAGGCCAGAGCAACAAATGAAAGGGGAATACTGCTGGCTACAGACTCGGTGACAAGAGCCGTAATAATGACCAGCACAGGGAGGAGACATTAAAACCTCATTATACCATTTGAGCAGTAATTAAGGTGCTTAATGATGAGAATGAGTCATAAAATCCAGTTAAGTTATATTCATTGCACACTGTTTGAAAAATGAGGCAAGAGTGTGATAAATTTTAGAAATATTTTGACCAAAGACCAAAGTAAAAAGTAAAGGAACTGAAAGTAAATAAGGATTTCCTTACTTGTGTAAATTTCAGTGTCCTCAAAATTCTGTTTACCCCACAATGCCTAATCACCACCATCGTGTGAAATTCAACCGCAGATCTTGGTACTTGGCACGGGCTATGTGCTAGAGCTGAGGCCTCACAGCAGAGTGAGAAGGGGAGGTTGGTTGGGATAAATACTTGACCAGAGTTGAGAACAGGATCAAAGTTAAGAATGGGACCTTCACTTTTTTTTTTAGTCTTTTTTTTTTTTTTTTTTTTTTANAGGGATGCTGAGCATCGTTTCATGGACCTTCACATTCTAGCATTTACCTAACCTACTGTCTTACACTAAAGTCGACAGCCATGTTTAAGGGTGGAAAACCAGACTTTTGTGCTGGAGGACCAGAGCTTTGTTTTCCTGGATTTTTACTGGCTTCTTAGTATGGTAATGGCCTTGTAGTGAGGGAGGAACAGAAGAGGAAAAGCACTACCTTGGAGACTTAACCTTTCCTAAAGAACATTTTCATCTCATCTGAGGAAACAGAGCACAGAAAAAGGATACCCAATAAAGTCTCAGGAATGAATAAATGAATACGTGAATGAATAAATGAAGGGAAACAAATGTGAGTCATCCTCCCTGGTTTTGCAGATTCTTAAGCTCTCAAATGAGCATCATTGACCAACTTCCCAATCACATCATTTATGATGGGATAATGGTCAAATCCAATGTGAAAGAATCCACGGAAAGAGCCACCATTTTTGAAGATAGTGGCACCGTGGAGAATACTGATATGGTCTTATTTGCTACAGGGTATACCTTCTCACTTCCTTTCTTTGAAGATTCTGGAATATCACTGATGATCAAATATCCCTGTAGCATAGCACATTCCCACTTCACTTGGAAAAACCAACTTTGGTTTATATTGGCTTAATCCAGCCGGTGGGAATGGCCATACTAACAACAGAACTTCAAAGGCTCTATTTACAGTTGAGAGGACAGTGGAAGAATGAATTGTGGTTTCTTTGTTGTGGGTAGATACCCTGAACCAAAGGAGTATGAAAACCAAGCCAGTTTAAGTTAAAAGACTGGTCGATTACAGGGGCGCCTGGGTGGCTTAGTCGGTTAAGCGTCCGACTTTCGCTTAGGTCATGATCTCACGGTTCGTGGGTTCGAGCCCCGCGTCGGGCTCTGTGCTGACTGCCAGCTCAGAGCCTGGAGCCTGTTTCAGTCTGTGACTCCCTCTCTCTCTGACCCTCCCTGCTCACGCTGTCTCTCTCTCTCTCTCTCCTAGAAATAAATAAAACATTAAAAAAAAATGAAAAAAAAAGACTGGTCGATTACAATCATTATTACTATTCACTAATTTTTTTTGTTTAAAATAATTTCATCTTCCAGCCAAATTTTATTTAGCTTAAAGTAGTAACAAGAACAGATTTTCCGTTCCTTGCCTCCCTCCTTTCTCCCTTTTCTTTTCTTTTCCTTTTTTTCTTTTCTATTTTTTTCTTTCATTCTCTCTTTTTCCTTTCTTCCTTCTCTCCCCGCTCTCCTCTCTCTCTCTCTCTCTGTCTTTCGAAATCAGAAGGGCCTGGGAAAAAAAATTTGAAGAAATCCAATCATACCAATGTTACATATGTAAACAACTTTCCCATCCTTGCATATGCTTTCTAAGCTCCACACACAGTCCAAAAATAGCCAGAACCAGCAGCCAGCACCTATATTGTACCACTACTGTGAGCTCCATCTAGAATTTTTATTCCAATTCTTTCTGGAATGAAATTTCTCCTGGATTCTTTTTCTATCTATTCTATGGAACCAACGGTAATTGAGGAACCGACAGTAAGTGTGTAATGTTTTCCAGCGGTTCCGGCTAACTCCCATCTCTATTGCTAACAGAAAAGTCAAGTGTGCGTTTTCTTTCTAGACTCCCTCTCTTAGGTTCTTTCAACTACCTTTAGAGATGCTTGGCACCAGAATTCCTACTGTTTTTTTTCTTTCCCAGATACTCTGTCTTTGCCTAGACCCTTCCTTATACCACGCGTCCTTCCATGTAACCAAACATGTTGGCCTCCTTTGAGGATGTCACAACTGACACAGTCTGCAGAAGGGAGGCTTTGGGGAGAAGGTAGGGCCCTTCACCAGCAGGCATTTACTGGAAACAGCATTTATGGGCTTAGGGAGGTGGGGTCAAAGGAAAGTAAAATCTCTGAGTCAGATTTTAGACACAGCTTATAACAGCAGAGAGACAGCTTCCAGGACCTTTCAAAGGAAAGACTGAAAGCTCATTATTGCCTCCCTTATGCTTACTCTGCCCTGGTGCTAATATTCAGGTATAATTTGATTATCGTCTGAGCCAAGAGAAATGAGAGAAACAAAGCAGAAATTCACGTACGAGACAAATATCTGAGTGCTTACAACACGTCAGGAACCAAGTGACTCAGATGGGATCAAGGTGGCAATAACATGATTCCCACCCACGGAGAACAGCCAGCTGACAGTAATTAAATGTTTACCAGCTGACAGAAAGAATCTTTACACAGCTAAGTCCACAAATGTGTCCCAGGAGAAAATTTGAAAGCGACAGCAATAATTTGAATGCTCTAAGTAGGAAACGACCTAAGGCTACGAGATATTATTTCCTAGGCTTCTTTTTGTCTCCTTTGGGAGGCTTCTATGCAGGTCCATTTTTAGGTTTAATAAAGAAGGAAAATAGGGGCACCTGGCTGGCTCAGTCGGAAGAGCATGAGACTCTTGATCTCGGGGTTGTGAGCTCAAGTCCCATGTTGGGTGTTGAGATTACTTAAACATAAAATATTTCAAAAATAATAAAATAAAGAAGGAGACTAACCTCAACCCTTAGAACAGGGTGGAAAGAAAGCCAAATTCAACCTTCCACAGCCAGATACTCCAAATGAACTCTTAGTTAATTGTGGGAAATGCTTAAATACATGTCCGCTCCATGCCTACATGTGTGGTGAAATCTATGTAGGCTATAAACCATGGTCCACAAGAGGAGGGACTCGAACCTCGTCTGGAAGATAACACTTGTCTGTGCAAAAGGAAAGAGAGGCCAAGCATCCCAGGATCAAGAGTGGCCCCAGAAGTTGCAAAGTCATTACAGTTTCTATCCTCTCTGCACAGTCACGGAAAGCCATGTGGTTTGTTCTTAAGTATCTCAGGGCCCTTGGCATGGGCTTTGGAAGGATTATATAAACCACGTGGACAAAGTTGCCTCTCAGGTACGAAGGCAATTCAGTTTGCTATCTCTCTTCATCGTCGACCCCAATCTAAGCTCTGGAAGTTTTCTTTGGGTCATGTTCCTCATAGCAGTACCACCAGCAGGGACCAGGGAAATAGGACCGGGCCCCAAAGCCATCCTGACCCACAGAAAATAGATCCTCAATCCCATGAAGAACTCGGTGGTCCATGAATACACTGGCCAGTCTCAGAGGCAGCCTGGCCATCTCAGTGTTCATGAACACCTGCCCTCAACACGACAGAATGGGCACGCCTGGGTGGCTCCGTCAGTGAAGCATGGGACTCTTGATTTCGGCTCAGGTCACGACCTCATGGTTCGTGAGACGAGCCCTTTCTTGGGCTCTGCACTGACAGTGCTGAGCCTGCTTGGAATTTTCTCTCTCCCTCTCTCTCTGCCCCACCCCTGCTGGCTCGAGTGCACATACTCTCTCTCTCTCAAAATAAATAAATAAACATTAAAAAAATAATGACAGAATGGAGCAAACGTTACAAAAGCCTATCTGTCCCTCTACTTCCTGAGGTCAACACCACTGCCTTTGGATGACTTCATTCCCCTCACATGGCTTGCTCCCAAAGAGGCATATCTGTTCATCAAAGATCACTGAGAGAGGAGGTTGGGGTAGTTGTCATTGTCTTCCTCTGTCATTATGTATTCAGGGCTCACAACACACACTGCACTGTCCCCAGCATGGACGATCATCCCACACTGTTTGAATTTCGGGGACAGAGGTGTAGAGAATAAAGAATGTTCAATACGTGGGGCGCCTGGGTGGCTTAGTCGGTTAAGCGTCCGACTTTCGCTTAGGTCATGATCTCGCGGTTCGTGGGTTCGAGCCCCGCGTCGGGCTCTGTGCTGACTGCCAGCTCAGAGCCTGGAACCTATTTCGGAGTCTGTATCTCCCTCTCTCTCTGACCCACCCCTGCTCACGCTGTCTCTCTCTCTCTCTCTCCTAGAAATAAATAAAAAATATTAAAAAAAAATAATGCATCTCATGGAATTCTATGTGACCAGTGTCTCCATTCAGCAAGAACAATTAGATCATAGTTGCTTTGACCAAGAATCTCTACATATCTATTCCTAACTGAGAGGAATTTGGAAGATACCCACTCCACTTAGTGTATGGCAGGCTTATTATGTAATTGTAATTGTCCATTATCCAGCAAACTCTTAAATAAATGAACATTTATTTACCTACCATGCTGTAGCCACTGTTCTAAGTATTTTGCTTATGTTACTTCAGATTAGTCAAAACAATATACACAGGGGAAGAAGTCTGTCTTCCTTCCTTCCTTCCTTCCTTCCTTGCTTCCTTCCTTCCTTCCTCTCTTTTATGGAAGATGTTAGCCTGGATTGCCTGGAGTTATATAACTAATAAATGGTGGTTCAGCATTTGAACCTAACTGATACCAAAGCCAGGGTTCTTTGCTGTACATCACACTATCTTCCATTCATTCTCAAAGGATATATTTCAGGAGTTTATATACTGGGATATTTACAACCCTACGAGTGTGACATGTATTTTCTTTATTGTCGGTTACCTGCTGAAGCCAGTGAATTGTGATATTGTACACAGGCAAAAGATGTATTTTTCTAACAGCACATAAATATTTATAACAGAATGCCTATTTGAAATTTCCTTCTCCATATAATTTACAAATTGCATATTCCAATGATCTGAAGCCAGAAATATTTTTAAATCAAATTCTATTTCCTAAGATGAAAATGTTTATCATCTCAGTCCCTTTAGAACGTTTGAGTAGAAAAATGTACATTTTAAAGAATTTTTGGTTAAAAGCCTTTCTTTGATTGATTGGTATGGTATATATCAACTCCCAAATTCTGGCTTTCAGTAGAATCTGAGGTATGAAAGTGCAAAATGTATTTGCACATTATAAAATATCTGGAAAAGCATCTATAATTCTATCAATATCATTGTAAGATTCATCCGTTTTGTTCATCAAATATTCCTGGTTTTCAGGGGCCCTGGGTGGTTCAGTTGGTTAAGCATCTGACTTCAGCTCAGGTCATGGTCTCACAATCCATGAGGTCCATGAGCTCCGTGAGTTTGAGCCCTGTGTCAAGCTCTGTGCTGACAGCTCAAAGCCTGGAGCCGGCTTCCAAATGTGTGTCTCCCTCTCTCTGTGCCCCCCCACCTTCTCTCTCTCTCTCACTCTCTCAAAAATAAACATTTTTAAAAAATAAATGGTTTTCTCTCTGATCACATAGTAGGAGTTAGCTTCTTGCCCCCTTGGAAGTTAGGCATGACAGTCTGTCTTGCTTTGGCCAAATAAATGTAAGTAGAAGTGACATATGTCACTCCCATATAGAATCTTTAGGATATAGTGCCAATCACACCTTTTCTCTGTCAAGGCTGAGATAATTGAGGAAATAGGTGTGAAGATGGGAACCATTTCAGCCTGGATCCCTGAGTGATTACAATGAATAGTCTGAACACATAGTATGAGCATTTGTTGTGAGTTACTGAGAGATAGGGATTGATTGTTACTATGGCATAACCTGACTTATGCTGACTGATACACAGCAGGGTTTCCATTTCTTCGTGTTCTCATCACACTTCATGTACATAAACATACAGTTTTTTACATGGACATGATCATAGTATACACACACCTTTCTTTGACACTTTTCAAAACATACTGTAAACATTTCCTCATCTTTTTCTAAACACTTTTTCAAACATGTTTGTCACTTTAATGATTGTATAATAGCCTATTATATCAACATGCAATTATTTATTAACTAGTTTTTACTATTATTTAAATTGTTTCTTTTTTTTTATTACAAATAATGCAGCTAAAAGTAACTTTGCACATGTAGCTTTTTTTTTTTTTTTTCAAAATTATTTTCTCAGGGGGCTCCTAGGTGGCTCAGATGGTTAAGCATCTGACTTCAGCTCAGGTCATGATCTCACGGCTCATGGGTTCAAGCCCCACATCGTGCTGCATACTGACAGCTCAGAGCCTGGAGCCTCCTTCGGATTCTGTGCCTCCTTCTCTCTCTGATCCCTCCCCTACTCATGCTCTGTCTCTGTCTTTCAAAAATAAATGTTTAAAAATTGTTTTAAAATTATTTTCTCAGGATAAAGGAAAGAAATCATTGTTGGCCTTCCAGTTTTATTGTATTTTATAGTCAAACTTACAGCATACTTTTCTTTAAATTGGTATAAGGATTTTAGCAACAATGAAATTGAGAAAAGACTGGTCCTTATGTTGTCATCCTTTGAAATTACAGTGCTAATTGGTTCAAAAGAGAACATACAGAATATTCCGTGTTCACAAAGATGTCCTTCTGAGATAAAATCAGGTCACACTCTAAACCTCACATCCTGAAGAACTACTTGATCCCAGCATTTTTTACTCACTATGAGCGACTTAAATTTATGCAGATTTCAGCACTAAAGACAGCTGAATTGTTTCTGCTGAGACCAAATTAGCAATGTTTCATCCACATGTTCAATGAGAGAAGCAATATTTCTATAGAATCTTTCATTGGTGGTAAACATGTTTATACTACATTAATCCTAAGGAAAATCAGACTGGCTTGCCCAGCCAGGAAACAAACAAAAAAACCGCTCAGTTTTCTTCACTTTACATTGATCACTTTGATGAATAAAGCAGTTTTATTTCTTTTAATGCATAGACTATATATCTGATTTTGTCTGTCACTTTTATATTCTCAGTATTTTATATTTATCTAACACTATTTTCCAACGCACTCAAAGTGCTTCTTAGATATTATCTCATAAATGCTTTGTAGAATGATGAAGTCAGCACTTTACACAAGTATTTGAAACACGCAGAGCCACCGCTTGGGAAATCTTTAACTACTGCCAACCTTCTTCCTCTTCTGTCCCCCTCTTCTTCCTCCCTTTCTCTTCCTTCCACTTGATGTTGTATTTTTAGGTTTCTCCTATGCTTCGGGGTCTAAGAGATAAAAACACCACACCCAACACCCTGACGGTAAACCCGAAGCTTCACAAAGAGGTGGAGATCTTGCTTTCCTAATGCTCACCACTTATGCTGACTGATCCACAGCCAAGGTTCCCAATTATAAGCCAGGCAACCACCAACATTACCCGATGGGCACTCACACCATGACTTCCCACGCTGGGCATTACCTTCAGCAGCTTAGAGATGAGGAGCTGAGTATCTAAATGGGGTCCCTGAGTAACTTCACGAGAACTTGGGTTGGTCAGATGATCTTTTTTTAAATTAATTTATTTAAATTCAAGTTAGTTAACATACAGCGTAGTGTAGGTTTCAGGAATAGAGCCCAGTGACTCCTTGCTTACATATGACACCCAGTTCTCATCACAAGTGTCTTCCTTAATGCCCTCACCCATCTAGCCTATCCCCACACCCATCTCCCCTCCAGCAACTCTCAGCTTGTTCTCTGTATTTAAGAGTCTGTTCTGGCTTGCCTTCCTCTCTGTTTTTACCTTAATTTTCCTTCCCTTCCTATATGTCCATCTATTTTGTTTCCTAAATTTCACATATGAGCGAAATAATACGATATTTTGTCTTTCTCTGAAGTATTCCTCTTAGCATAACACTCTCTAGTTCCATCCACGTTGTTGCAAATGGCCAGATTTCATTCTTTTGATCACTGAGTAATATTCCATTGTATGTATAAACCACATCTTCTTTATCCATTCATCAGTCGATGGACATTGGGGCTCTTTCCATAATTTGGCTATTATTGATAGCACTGCTGTAAACATTGGGGTGTCTTTCTAACACCAGATTCTTACCTGTAAAATAGAATTAGTCACCATTCTCAAAGAGGGGCTGGAAGAATCAGATGAATAATGGAGGCAAAAGTGCTTCGAAGTCATCTAGGTGCATATATAACTGCATCAATCTAATTGATGGTATTAATAAATGCTCTACCACCACAAAAGAAATCAAAAGATTACAACAACAAAAGCTTATTTCTCCAAACAAACAAACAAAAATCTTAGGTTATGTCCTACTGTAAGAGAAAAAAACATGGCAAAAAAACCCCACCATGATTTATGATTTAGAGAAATAGAAGACATTTTGGGCTGACACATCTTTTTAAATGTTTATTTATTTTGAGAAGGGGGGATTTATTTTGAGGGGGGGGCCGTCCCGTGCTGGTGTCTAGTGCCCCTTCAGATTCCTCCGCTCTCCCTCCTTCATGATGGCTCAACTCCTTTGATGCTAGCTGACCAGTTTGCCTGCCGTGATAGCTTCTCCACTATTTACAGCATAATCTTTGCAAAACCCAAAATCTGACCATGGCACTGTCTTATCTGAAAGCTTCCGCTGGCACTTCTTTGTTGATGGGAAGACTTGTGCATGGCAGGTGCTCTCCCCTTAAGGCCCTGGAGCCACCACGACCCCTTCGTTCTATGTTCCAGGATGATGCCACTCACTTGCACGCCTGGACCGCTGCTCACATCCACTCCTGTATTTGTGCAGACTTCTGTTGGCCTGCCTCTTAGCCCGGTGATAAATCTTTACTGAATCTTAGAAACTCAGCGCAGCTAAGTTTCTTTCTTTTATTTTTTTAATGTTTATTTATTTATTTTGAAAGCGAGAGAGAAAGAGAAAACAAGTTAGGAAGGAGCAGAGAGAGAGAGAGAGGAGGAGGAGAGAATCCCAAGCAGGCTCCGAACTATCAGCGCAGAGCCTGACACGGGGCTCGAACCCACAAACCACGTGATCATGACCTGAGCCGAAACCAAGAGTGGGACACTTAACAGACTGAGCCCCCACCCGCTCCAGGCACCCCGAGCTAGTGTCTCTTCTAAGAAATCTTCTCTGCCCTTGCCTGCTTTGGAGTCAAAAATTCCCTTTGCTTTGGTCCCTTTGGTTCCTTATATGTATTTGTGTGACTGCCTGTAACACACAACACTGCAATTATTACTTAATGCCTGTCTCCCAAGTAGAGCAGAGGCTCTCTGGAGTGTGGACGGTGCTGGGTTATCCCTGAGGCTCCAGGGATGCCTGCATAGTGTCCATAGTGCACAGTCAGCCCACAGTGAAGGCTTGCTGACCGGATGACGGAGGGACACTACTTGGGAAAGCCACCAGAGGACAGACTAGAGTCCGTGAGATCCTGGAGACCAGAGCCCAATACCTAAAGTCACAGCCATGCGGTCAGTTTTGTCTCCACCACCAGCCAGAGAAGAAAGGAGACCAGAGAGCAGCTCCGGAAAGTGTGTGAGAGCGGACAGGCCTCGCTCCCGCATGGGGAGCCCTTCTGTGCTTTAGGTCTCAAGCTCGTCTCCGGGACAGAGGACGGTCCCGTCACATTGGACACCTGTGACACACGTGCAGAGCAATGTGGGCCACCTTCCCCCACTCAAGGAAATGGAATTCTGTGAATGCACTGAGATTGTGCTTTGGAGGCAGATGGCTGACTGACTCAGGCCCTTAACTGTATAACTCGAGAATAATCTACTGCAGAGTGAGGGTGTTGCAGAGGCTTTGTGTGTCAGAAGGGATGAGCAAAGTCTTAAGTTGCTGTCCTGCAGTTCTTACGTCGTCCCCTTGCCTGAGCCCCACACAGCACAGACAGGCACGTGGGGACTTCCTGGGATCGTCCCCGCACAAATGCGCACTGTGGGCAATCCGAAGGTCGTCTTTGGGTGAACCAGGTGGAGAGTGCTTTTGCCAGCCATCCTGCTTGTTTGTCCAAGACCTACAAAGGTGCCAAGCTGGAAAAACGGGCTGACTCCACCTGTAGTGAGGTAAGCCTTTGCAAAACCGTAGCCCCATCTTCTCGGTGTGACAGAGACGCGTCGAGTCTTTGGCTCTGCCAACAGTGTAGCCATGAAACCAAAGCTCAGATATTAGAGAACAGGAATTCAGTAGCCTTCTTCTCAAAAGATCAGCTTGTGGATTTCCTGTGCATTGTGTGGTCATTCAACTGAGGAGTGAGGCCCCAGCTCGATCCTCTGCACCCCCCCACCCCCACCTCCCACGTGTCCGCAGCTCAGGGCTCTGGCCTCAGAGCTTTCCGGAGACAGTCCTGAGCACCGTGTTGAAATGCCTGAGCTGCCCACGGTTTGGGACACAGAATATCGTAATCGCTGCATGGAGAACAGGGGAATGAATGAAGAAAAGTTTCGAACAGAAAGGCGGAGAGTAAAACCTGTAGACAGTTTCGGGTACAGAGGTGTAGAGAATAAAGAATGTTCAATACGATATGTGTGGAAATTATTTGGTTCAACTTGTTCATTAGGTAGATAAGGCCATAGTAAGGAGTCCCACTTACTCTTGGTGAGGTGAGAAACCACTGGAAAGCTTTGTAACAAGTGACTTTTGAGTTCCCCAGTCTGGCGACAAATGGTCCCCATTTGCCTCTGGCCACAAACTGCAGTAAAGGTAGTGTTTCTCACATTCTAACATAGGGAGCTGGTTAAATGCAGGTTTTGGGGGGGCCAATAGGTCTAGAAAGGCCTAAGAATCTGAATCCTAAGAAGCACGGAGAAGATGTAGATGCCTCTGGTCCTCAGGCCATTCTGAGGAACAAGAGACCAGGAGACTGCCCCTTTTTCAGTATACTCTGCATGGCAATCGAAGAAGGTTCGAAAAACATTGGCTTATATTTGTTTGGCATATCTTTCCCCATACTTCAGTTCTGATCTGTTTTTTAAAATGTTTATTTATTTTTTAGAGAGAAAGACACAGACAGAACATAAGTGGGGGGGAGGGAGGTGGGCAGAGAAAAGGAGATACAGAATCTGAAGCATGCTCCAGGCTCTGAGCTGTCAGAGCCTAACACAGGGTTCAAACCCACAAACTGAGATCATGACCTGAGCCAGAGTCAGATGCTTAAACAACTGAGCCACCCAGGCACCCCTCCATTTCCACTTTTAAAGGATGAACAAGGTGGGGGGTGGGGTTGCCTGAGTGGCTCAGTTGGCTGAGCGTCCGACTTCAGCTCAGGTCATGATCTCACAGTTCATGGGTTTGAGCCTTGTGTCAAGCTCTGACAGCTTAGAGCCTGGAGCCTGCTTCAGATTCTGTGTGTCCCTCTCTCTACCCCTCCCCTGCTCATGATCTGTCTCTCTCTGTCTCTCAAAAATAAATAAATGTTAAAAAAGTAAATAAATAAAGGACAAACAAGGAAATGGGGTTTAGTTGTTGAGCTGAGGGCAGCTAGGATCCAAGGAAAGATATCAAATGAGTAGACGATCAGGGTTAGTTTTGCTAAGCCAAGATCAGGAACACTCAAAGTCAGGTAAGCATTCTAATCTAGGAGCACCCAAAGGCAAGATCATTATCATCAGAGTGGGGTTTGGGATTTTAAATACCAGGCCACAAATGATAGAATCTTTTTTTGGTATTCACCCAGATGCAAGGATTGACTTCTGGTGTTCCACCTGTCTGCTTCTCCAGAAGGTTCTAACACTTCTAGTTGGTAAATCATCAAATACTATTGTATACCCACTATGTAGGCACCTGTGACACAGCAGTGAACAAAGGAGAGATTCTGTCCTCAGTAGAACAGTTCACACACACACACACACACACACACACACACATACACGTACGCATGCGCACACACACACACACACGTGCACTGCTTACATACCATCTATACAAATGATGGACTTGCTAGAGCAGCCCCGTGTGAGAGGAGGGATTGAGAAACGGGTGGGGTCTCCAAAATCTTTTGCCTTTGACTGTCACTGAGTTTACTTCCTAACGAGAAACCAGATCAGAAAGTGGAAAGCTTTAAAAAGCCTCCTCTGGAGGGGCGTCTCGCTGGCTCAGTCGGTCAAGTGTCTGACCTCAGCTCAGGTCATGATCTCACGGTTCATGAATTTGAGCCTCTCATGGGGCTCTGTGCTGACAGCTCAGAGCCTGGAGCCTGCTAAGGATTCTGCCTCTCCCTCTCTGTCTGCCCCTCTCCCACTCAAACTCTGTCTCTCAAAAATGAATAAACGTTAAAAAAAAAAATAAGTAAACTCTGCATTTGAAAAAAAAAAAGCTTCCTCTGGAGCTTTTTAAAAATCAGCATTATTCAATTTAATCCAGCCTTTTCTTGCAAATATAGAGTTATTGCTTGCAACATGTAAAAAAATATGAGTATTTTCTTCAATCTGTCTTGCTATGTTTTGTTTTGTTTTAGAGGCTGTTCCAGAGTTTATAAACTATATTTTAACTTATTGCACTCTGCAGTAGTATTTGTCATACACATATAACCCTGTGTACTTTATTGTTCTCCCTGTACTTTTTTCTTCTTGTCATACATTTTACTTCTGCATATATTTTAATCCTCACACTACATTGCTATTCACTTTGCCTTCAGCCACGTATTATCTTTTAATTTTTTTAAGTTTATTTATTTATTTTGAGAAAGAGAGAGAGGGCACAAGCAGGGGAGAGGCAGAGAAAGAGGAAGAGAGAGAGATCCCCCAGCAGACTCCACGCGGTCAGCATGGAGCCCCATGCATGGCTCAAATTCACGAACCAGGAGATCATGACCTGAGCCAAAATTATGAGTTAGACACATAACCAACTGAGCCACCCAGGTGCTACAACAACGTATTATGTTTTAAAGGTATAATTTAATTACACAAATATCTTTTATATTTATCTCTGTATTTATCATTTCTGGTGCTCTTCACCTCTCAATAGGAGAAATAGCAAAGAATTTGTGGCTATTCATTTAAAAACAACACACGCATCATGAAAGGGACTGCTAAATCAGAGTGAGAATCAGGGAATTTGAAGTTAAATAATCAAGCGTTTCCATTCCGGTTCTACCATTTACTGGACAATTAATCTCCTTTAAGCCTGTTTCCTTGTCACTTTTTGATAGGATTAAATGAGATTATGTTTTCAAAGTGCTTATTTGCAATCCTTGGCACATAGATAATGCTCACTAAATGATAGTTCTCCCCCACCTAAGTTAAATCAAAACACTTAATACTTGGGGCGCCTGGGTGGCACAGTCAGTTAAGCGTCTGACTTCGGCTCTGATTATGACCTCGAGGCTCATGAGCTTCAGTCCTGCATCAGGCTGTATTGACAGCTTAGAGCCTGGAGCCTGCCTCAGATTCTGTGTCTCCTTCTCTCTCTGCCCCTCCCTCTCAAAAATAAATAAACATTAAAAATGTTGTATTTAAAAAAACACAATACTTACCATACAATACAAAATACTGTAATAATCCATGCTACAGAAATATCTTACATGGTACAGTTTTGAAGTCAATTTTTAAGGAAAGTAATAAACTTTTGGAAGTGCCTTTTCAGAAACAGCAAACAATACTCGGAGGCAAAAAAAAAAAGGTGATTTGTATATTAAGGCAAGAAACAAGAAGACTAAAGAAAAGATTTCCCAGTCAGAGTTCTGGGCAAAGGACAGCAAAAAAAAGAGCTCCCTCTCTAACCTAATGCATATCTCAGGGTCATGGCATTCCTTGTGGAGGTTCCCAGGGTCTTGCATAACAGCCTTCCAGATACTACAACATGGAATGTTGCCCTGTTTATAAAGCAGACCAGAATCTCACGGAGTCCAACTCTTCACAGAAATGCCTTTTTAAAGTATTAAATGTGTTCAGAATGGGGGGAAAAATCGAAGCTCAAATAAAGCAAAGTGGCACATGTCAAATGGGGATAAAAGACAGTCTATGTTAGACCTTAAGTAAAAGTTTATATTTAGCACAAGGAAGAATTTGACATCACCACTGCACCCCAAAACACACACAAAAGCTGCCTGTCTTAAATAGGTAGGAGGCAAGTGTTAGTGGGAGAAATATGGGCTGTGGATCTTTCCATGTGCATCAAACTTTGGTGAATGTGCAAAATTAACTTTTGTCAAACTAGGAAACTATATCTTTGGGGCCATGAAGATCAGATAGACATAGAATTTTCATGTACTTAGAAATGAAAAGCACAGTGCAACAGGGAGTCAGCACCCAAGAAATATGATCACAGGTCCCGCAGACATGTGTTTCATGTGTGTTTCACGATGTTTCAGTTAAGCAGTAACATTTTGCTGAAACAGCATTGCACTGTTGACAGGCAGGCAAGTGACAGCAGCCTGCTTAGAAGGCCACCATGACACTCCAGCAATGGCTTGCCTCAATTTATTAAATCCTTTCATCTTTCCAGTATCATTTTAAAAATTCTAGTCCTAAAATGTGCCACAAACACCTGAAAGTTGAAAATCACTGGCAAAGATTTTGCCTCCTGACAGTCTTAGGTTTCTAATGAGGTTTCTGCCACATAACAATTATGAGGCCCAGAGGACTTTGGCCATATTACTTAATTTTTCCTCATCTGTAAAGTCGGGTTAAAAATAGCTACTTCCAGAACTCTTGTGAGGTCTAAATGAGATACCAAATGTGGGGAAATTGTCTACCATTCAAAGTATCTGAGACACGGCAGGTTCTGTTTTATGTGATATAGATCTGTAAACAACTTGGTAGCTTATAAAAATATTGATTTTTGATTCCTCCCTGGAGCAATCTGCTTGAATAAATATAAAGAGGAAACTCAGAAAGACGTTCAGCATTTATTTAAGTCCCTTAGTGATTCTGATGCTCAGCTAGATATGAAAACTACCAAAATAGGTAACCTTCTAAATTAAAAAAAAAAAAACAATTTGTAGGTTACATTCTGTTTTTGATAATATCTTTAAGTGTAGCTTTTTGTCTAAGCCATTTCATAATTCTGTGCATTGGTATTCATATATTATCATTCCTACTTTACACATTTTTTTAAAAAAAGAGGCATTGCTCAGACTCACGCAAGTAATGGCAACAAATAGAGAGATGAACAATTCTTCTGAAAAGTTCAATGCTTTTCCTGCCTGCAACGTTCCCAGCTGCTTCGTTGTGGATATGTCCTTTCCGTTGGAACATTTAATAGATGGATTTGGTTGTCTTTAAGGTAAAATGCATAATATGACTATCAATCATCTATAAATTATAACTTTATAGTCAAAATGTGTCTATTGGGGTGTCTGGGTGGCTCAGTTGGTTAGGCATCTGACTTCGGCTCAGGTCATAATTTCACCGTTCGTGGGTTCAAGACCCTCATCAGGTTCTTTGCTAACAGCTCAGAGCCTGGAGCCTGTTTTGGATTCTGTGTCTCCCTCTCTCTCTCTCTCTGCTCCTCCCTTGCTTGCACCCTGTCTCTCTCTGTCTCAAAAATAAATAAACATTTAAAAATTTAAAAAAAAATGAGTCTTTATACATGTGTGTAAATCGATTACTGAAGATGTAAGAAGTTTAGCTGCCAGTTTTACCTTTCTGCTTTCACTTCAGAAAGTCACAAAAGTAATTGAAGATGTTGATTTTAGGGACTTTACCTTCTCCAAAATCATGAAACCTCTAGTTCAGAGACTTTTTACCTTGTCTGTTCCTAATTATTTATAATAATCACATTGCCTGTTAAATAGACTCACTGATTTCAACTAACTGAAGAAATATTGGCAATGATTTTAAAGGACTAATAAGATTTACCACAAAGTTATTAAGATGTGTTATAATGTCACAATTCATTACCATGAAATAGAAGGCACAATTTTATTAGAGAACTTTATTATATTATATAAGCTTCCAATCTATTTTTCATCACTTATAAAGCAAAACTTGAGTCAGCACCTGAGGACATGCCTACAGGAATCTGGGGTGGGTTCAGTTCTTAGAACCCCTCCCATAATTAGATGCACCATAAGGCAATTCAGAAGTTGTGGGGGGGGGGTAAATTTTTTATTTATTTTTTGAGAGAGAGACAGAGACAGAGCATAAGCAGGGAAGAGGCAGAGAGAGGGAGGGAGAGAGAGAATCTCAGGCAGGCTCTGCACTGTCAGCACAGAGCCCAACATGGGGCTTAAACTCACAAACAGCGAGATCATGACCTGAGCCGAAGTTGGACGCACAACTGACTGAGCCACTCAGGTGCCCTGGAAGTTGTGTTTCTGACTAAGGACACGAGCCAAAACAGAATGCTCAAAACAAGGTAGGTGGACAATTTTCCGTGGACTTCAGCATTTCAATCATTGTGTGTCCTCAAACTTTTGGTTTCTGAACTCATTCGGTAGAATTTCACTGTAGGTCTGATATCAAGTGGGTCCCTGGTAGGCTATGTTTGAGAGCAATCCTGGGTCCTCACTCTGCCTCCTTCTTTCTACCCACTCAAAGATTTCCTTCCCTTGCTTTTGGTTTTAGATCTGTTCATACCCAGTTTATTTCTAGGGGTTCCTTAACTGCAGAGTGTGATATAGAGCCTTAAAAAAAGTAAGTTAGGTCCTTCTTATTTGTTTTGAAATCTTTCAATCTGGGAAATGGCCAGGGAGTAACAATAATAATACAGGTTCAGGGATCTCATGGTCAAGATCCCAGATCCACGGCTCCTGAGTTCACTGGGAAGTTTAGTGGCCTCCCACTCCCTCAAGAACATGGGAGCTCATCAAGGTACACTGCCTTTCCCTGAGAGCACTTTATTTTCTATCAATTTTATGCCATCCTTCAATTATCAGTTTTGACTGAATAAACACTCAGTGAGTATTTACTGCCACCTCCTGTGTGGTAGCATTATCCCAGGTGCTGCGAGAAGGGAAGAAGTACTCAAACGCCTTGATCTTTGAGCTTCTTTTTTGATCACTTAATTTGGTGTTTAAGGTTCCTAAGATTTTTATAAGTTCACTATGGACAAGAATCTTTTCACATTTTTGCATCTCATGTCCCTTTAAGGAAGATGAATACTTTGGATACTTTCCCCCCAAAAAACACACACATTCACACATGCACAACTTTTGCGTACATCTTCAGGGGGTTCATGGACTGCTGAAGTCCACCCACGACACCTTGAATAGCCATGGGTTTCAGATTCAGAACTACAGACATGGATGTTTCTGCATATTATTTTCTGAATCTCACAGAAGAAGTTTAAACCAAAGGAGATAGAGCAAGAGGCAGGGAAGGAAGGGTTGCAACAAGAAGATGATGAACAATTTTTTTTTTTACAAATGTTTATTCATTTTTGAGACAGAGAGAGACAGAGACAGAGCGTTAGCGGGGGAGGGACAGAAAGAGAGGGAGACAGAATCTGAAGCAGGCTGGAGGTTCTGAGCTGTCATCAGCACAGAGCCCGATGAGGGCCTCAAAATCGCAAACGCTGAGATCATGACCTGAGCCGGTCAAAAGTCGGACACTTAACCAACTGAGCCACCCAAGTGCCTCATTTATTTTTAATGTTGACTTATTTTTGAGAAAGAGACAGAGCATGAGTGGGAGAGGGGCAGAGAGAGAGACAGTCAGACAGAATCCGAAGCAGGCTCCAGGTTCTGAGCTGTCAGCACAGACCCCTGATGTGAGGCTTGAACCCACAAACCATGAGATCATGACATGAGCCAAAGTCAGACACTTAACCCACTGAGCCACCCAGGTGTGCCCTCCCCTCCCCCCGCTTTTTAAAACAGTGTTTTATCTGAGCTTCTAGTTGATGTTCACCAACTTTGGCTGTTCTGCGAACCGTGCATTGATTTACATCCTGAGGCCAGTTCCCTATCACATAGGGAGCTAACTGGTTGACTCAGCTCTGTGATGAATCCAAAGGTCTTATTTAATTTTTTAAGCTATAGCACCGTGCAAAATTAATAAAGAGCAAAGAGCCAGTTACAAATCGACAGAGATCAAAAAGTTACAAAATGAGATTACATGTAATAATAAGTTAAAATTTTGAAACATATAAATGAATAATCCTTAAAGAAAATAATAATTTTTAGTGATAATCTTTAATAATAAAGGTTATTGTACATGAAAAAGTATAAGACAAAAGTTTAAAAATAAAAATTATCTCCAAAAAATAACTAGGCTCAAATGATTGCCCAGGAAAATTGGTATTATTTTTCAATACACAGATATCACCATACTATGTAACTGTTCAAAGTTTAAGGTAAATGCAGAAACTTCCTCATAACCCCAAAGCAAAGAGTATAATTTTGACAAAGACAGAACCAAAAAATAAGCAATAGACCAATATTAGTTGTAATTTTAAACCATTAACAAAGTTCAAGAAATAAAATAAAATACAATTTAAAAAAAATTTTTTTTTTCTAGGAGAGAGAGAGACAGCGTGAGCAGGGGAGGGTCAGAGAGAGAGGGAGTCACAGACTGAAACAGGTTCCAGGCTCTGAGCTGGCAGTCAGCACAGAGCCCGACGTGGGGCTCGAACCCACGAACCGCGAGATCATGACCCAAGCGAAAGTCCGACGTTCAACCTACTAAGCCACCCAGGCGCCCCTAAAATACAATTTTTAAAGATTAAAAACATTTTTAATGTTTTATTTATTTTTGAGAGAGAGAGATAGAGACAGTGTGAACAGGGGAAGGTCAGAGAGAGAGGGAGACACAGAATCCGAAGCAGGCTCCAGGCTCAGAACTGTCAGTGCAGAGCCTGACGCAGAGCTTGAACCCACAGACCATGAGATCATGATCTGAGCTGAAGTTGGTCACTTAACAACTGAGCCACCCAGGCACCCCTTAAAGATTTTTTAATACTAGCATATCATGACCAAGTTAAGATTTAATGTGGAAATGCAAATATAGTTCAAATGGAAAAACTATTAATATAATCCATTACAGCAATAGATGAAATTAGAAAACTGTATGATTATTTGGGGTGCCTGAGTGGCTCAGTCAGTGAAATGTCTGACTTCAACTCAGGTCATGATCTCACATTTCACGAATTCAAGCCCCACACTGGGCTCTGTGCTGACAGCTCAGAGCCTGGTGCCTGCTTTGGATTCTGTGTCTCCTTCTCTTTCTGCCCTCCCATGCTCATGCTGTCTCTGTCTCTATCTCTGTCTCTCTCTCTCAAAAATAAAAAATAAAACATTAAAAATTTTTCTGAAAAAAGAAAGTATATGATTATCATAGTTGCTTGAAAAATGCACTTACTTAGTCGCACCCGGGAGGCTCAGGTGGTTACGCATCTAACTCTTGGTTTTGGCTTAGCTCAAAGTCTCACAGTTTTGTGAGTTCAAACCCCACATCAGCCTCTGTACTGACGGTATAGAACCTGCCTAAGATCCTCTGTGGCTCCCTCACTTCCTGCCCCTCCCCCACTTGTGCTGTCTCTCAGAATAAATAAAGTTCAAAAAACATGATTAAAAATTTTTTAAAAGATGCATTTAATAAAATCAATACTGTGTCCTGATTAAATACACACATACACAGAACTATCTAGAAAGAAAAGAAATTTTCCTTAATATGATATAGCCTATATTTCTCAGATCAGGAGCCAGTACCATACTCAAACACAGAAGAGTATGCGTTCAGTAATTGTTCAGTAATTGGAAATTGTTCTGAAAATTCTAGGCAATTCAGTAAAAGAGAGAAAAAATACAGGAATGCTTATTAGAAAGGGAGAAGCTCTATTACCATTTTGATTCTTTGATTCTCTATTTGTATTAACATCAGAATCACTGAAATATTGAGAATGAATAGGAGTTTAATAAATGATTGAAATTATATCCTTGTATGAACTATTTAAAAGAATCATATTTATGGTTTCCTATGTAATATGCAAATAAATAATATATATACAAGTATTAGCTGATATGCCAGCAATAAGTTCAAAAACACAATGGAAAAATTACTATTGCCAATAATAATCAGATGTGCAACTAGAAATCAACAATAAAATTTGTGAGCCCATGGAAAGAACCTTTTGTGGTAGGATACAAAAAGAATATGAATAAAGGTTCCATGTTATAAAGATGTCAATTATTCCATAATTTAAGACACATTTGAATAATCTTTTATTTCTAGGAGCTGTGAACAATTAATCCAAGTTTCACCCAGAAAAATACATTTGATTTTAAAAAGTAAAGAAAATATTGAAAGAGAAGAGTAGTAATTGGAGGCTGCACAGGGAATTATCAAAAATCTTTTAAAGCAACAATATTTAAATAGGATGGTTTTGATAGCAGAATATAAAGAAGCATGAACAGAGAAGAAAATAATGATCTACAATAAAATAAAACACCTAACTATTGAGAGTATTATGAAAGTGGCAATTCCAATATGGTAGGGAAATGAAGTCCTGTTTGATAAAGTGGACACAAAATACCAAGTGATTATCGAAAGAAAGGATTGTGTTGAAGTATTGCTTCCCACCATGTCAAAATTGAACTCTGGAAATATCAAGAAGCTAAATAAAAACTTAAAACCATAAAAATATAATGAATATAGATGAATAACTTTATAATCTTGAGATAGGGAAGACTATGAGGATGATATAATAACCAGGAACTATAAAAGAAAACATATATTTCACTTGGTAAAAATGGGGGCAAAAATCTATGTAATTTTTAAAAGCTAATGGCAAAACAAGAGAAAATATTTGGAAAATGTATGAGAAGAAAAATGGTTTCTATTTATAACATTAAATGATTTCTTTAAGCAAAAAGAACACAAAAATGTAAAAATGACATTCATCAAACTCACTAAAGAAAAGTACAAGTGGACCAAAAAATATATGAAAAGAGTTTAGACTCACTGATATTCAGAAAATGCTGGATTCCATTAAGAAAATGAAATATTTATGTAATTAGCAAGGAGGAAGGAAAGAGTATCTTCAAACGTTTTAAATCATAATG
The DNA here is from genome assembly GCF_008692635.1 of Crocuta crocuta. NCBI lineage: Eukaryota > Metazoa > Chordata > Mammalia > Carnivora > Hyaenidae > Crocuta > Crocuta crocuta. The sequence goes on from NW_027532830.1 coordinate 271,605, forward strand.
AAACTGCTTTAATCTTTATTTGAAACAATATATCAAAGATCTCAAAAACTGTTCTTCAAATGCCTTTTGACTCAGCCATTACAGTTGTAGGAATTTAGCTTAAAGAAATAGTCAGAAATGGGTACAAAATTATGCATGAGTTATGTTTTTGACCAATCTCTCCTATTCCCTATTCTAATTTTGGTGATGATCCTCTATCAACCGAAATACGTTTATATTCAGGGCAGCTGGGTGGCTCAGTAAGTTGAGTGTGAGACTCTTGATTTCGGCTTAGGTCATTATCCCAAGGTGGTGGGATCAAGTCTTCGTTGGGCTCCATGCTGAGTGTAGAATCTGCTTAAGATTTTCTCTGTCTCTCTCTCTCTCTGCCCCTCTTCCCTGCCCGCACTCTTTCTCTCTCTCTCTCTCTAAAATAAAAACTAGTTCCATTATAGGTATATACCACATCTTCTTTATTAATTCATCAGTTGATGTACATATGGGCTCTTCCCATAAGTTGGCTATTGTTGAAAGCACTGCTATAAACATTGGGGTACATGTGCCCCTATGAATCAGCACTCCTGTATTCTTTGGATAAATTCCTTGTAGTGCTTTTGTTGGGTCGTACAGTAATTTTATTTTTAATTTTTTGAGGAACCTCCACACTGTTCTCCAGAGCAGCTGCACCAGTTTGCATTCCCACCAGCAGTGCAAGAGGGTTCCCATTTCTCCACATCCTCACCAGCATCTGTTTGTTTCCTGAGTTAATTTTAGCCACTCTGACAGGTGTCAGGTGGTATCTCGATACGGTTTTGATTTGTATTTCCCTAAGGATGAGTGATGTTGTGTATCTTTTCATCTGTCTATTAGCCATCTGGATGTCTTCTTTGGAAAAGTGTCTATGATATGTGGAATTCGAGAAACTTAACGGAAGACCACGAGGAAAGGGAAGGGGAAACAATGGCTCAAACAGAGGGGAGGCAAATCATAAGAGACTCTTAAATTCAGAGAACAAACTGAGGGTTGAAGCGGGGTGGAGGGGAGGGGAAAATGGGTGATGGCATTGAGGAGGGCACTTTTTGGAATGAGCACTGGGTGTTGGGTATAAGCAGTGAATCATGGGAATCTACTCCTGAAACCAAGATCACACTATGTATGCTGTATATTAGCTAACTTGGAAATAAAGTACATTTAGGAAAACAAAAGTTAAAATAAAAATAAATAAATAAAATAAAAACTAGTTAATTAATTAATTGATTAAGAAGAAGAAATATGTTTAGCTTCATTATCTATCATCCCAGGAGATGAAATGTTTCCCTATGTTTGCCAAGTTTCACTATAGATCCATTTCCAAGCTGTATACTCTTAATGAACTTGCTTCCAGACTTCTTCCTACCTTTGATTTAATTAGACTTTGTTAAACCAACACAATTACTATGGTTAGAAGACTTTGATATCATGACAGTTTCTTACCCGAATCCCAGCTTTAAAATCCAAGCGGAAAGGAGAGAGACAAGGGGAGGAGTTTTTGCAAATTAGCATAAAACTCACTTCGTAGGGCTACTCAGTATTAGGAAGAGCAAAGAAGCAGCCAGTAGTCTCCATAGGAAGGAAGGATTCAGAGCCCATTTCTTTACCTTGGCACCAGGAAACTTCAAGAACAAATCTTTTATTTTTCTTCTTGCTGCAGGTTAGTTTTATGACCTTTATTTCCTCAAAGACATTGAGGCTTAATGAGATTTAAACATTTTTGTTTTATGCCATATAAATGCATGATTAGAAAATATCTTTGTGTTCTATATATGCACTTTTATTTTTTTAAAAAAGGCTAATTGAGGGTGTTATGCTGAGTGAAATAAGTCAGGCAGAGAAGGACAGCTACCATATGTTTGCACATATAGGAGGATTAGGAGGAACGTAATGGAGGACCGTGGGGGAGAAGAAGGGGGAAATAGGGGGGGAGAGGGAGAGAGGCAAACCATGAGAGACTCTTGAATGCTGAGAACAAACTGAGGACTGATGGGTATGTGGGGGGGAGCGGAAGGGGGGTGATGGGCACGGAGGAGGGTACTTGTGGGGATGAGCACTGGATGGAAACCAACTTGACAATAAACTATTTAAAAAAATAAAAATAAAATGGTGATGGGCATGGAGGAGGGCACTTGTGGGGATGAGCACTGGATGGAAGCCAACTTGACAATAAACTATTTTAAAAAAATTAAAATAAAATAAAATAAAAAGGCTAATTGGAATTTTTACAAAGAAAGGAAAAATGAACTAAGAATTCATCCAAGAGCAACTCATTATCATTTCCAGCGAGGAAGAAGACAGGTTGAAGTTAGTGTTGGCTATACATATGGAGAGAGATTTTGCCAACTGAGATTTAATTTGGGTTTGTTTCAGATGAGAGGCTAAATAGACAGAGGTGACAGGGCACTGGAGGTTAAGGGGAGCTTCTAGAAGAGCAACAGGATATAAATGATCAAGGAGACACTTACAACACACTAAACACAGATTTCACATGCTAATCTCCTGTTATTTCAATAGCCAAAGAAATCAACTACCCTGGAGAAAAGTGTTTGACCAGATAATTTTGACATCTGAAAGGTGATTTTTCAAGCAAACGTATATATCCCAATGGAACATAATAGCCTTGGCATTAAAAAAATGGACATGGAGTATTTGGGTTTACTTTTCAAATTATTAAATGTGAGATTCATTATCTATGTATTTCTGTTGGTAGCAATTTCTTTGTTAATATAAACTCATTCTGCTACTTTGTGATCTAGGGTGTTGACCGATATTACAATCCTGGAAGTACTTGGAAAACCTACGCATTAACTGTGTACTCAGAGAGGATTATTTAAGTACTAGCTGCTGTCACTGGGTAAACTCATTGCTTATAGCCTCTGGTTACATTTTCAAACAGTAGCAACACATCAAATGGTACGGGGTTATGTTAATAAGCCTTAATTTAGAAGAATTTACCAAGGAACTCCAGATTAAAAAATAGTCTCATATTTTAATAGCTGCTCTAATCCACTATAATATAAATTTATTAAAATGCAGTACAGAATTCCTGGGGTACCTGGGTGGCTCAGTCGGTTAAGTGTCTGACTTCAGCTCAGGTCATGAGTTCAAGCTTTGGGCTCCGTGCTGACAGCTCAGAGCCTGGAGCCTACTTCAGATTGTTTCCCTCTTTCTCTGTCCCTCCCCCACTTGCTCTGTCTCTCTCGCTCTCTCTCTCAAAAATAAATAAACATTTTTAAAAACTTTTTTTTTAATGCAGTACAGAATTCCTTTCGGTTTCTCCTTCAGAGAGATATTCAGGCTAAAGAACAAAGATACANCTCTCTCGCTCTCTCTCTCAAAAATGAATAAACATTTTTATGTTTTTTTTTTTAAAACTTTTTTTTTAATGCAGTACAGAATTCCTTTCGGTTTCTCCTTCAGAGAGATATTCAGGCTAAAGAACAAAGATACAGGGAGAAAATCACCAGATGAGAGTTAAGGAGACCTCTCTTAAGAAAACCGTATTTCAGGGGCCCCTGAGTGGCTCAGTTAGTTCAGCGTCTGACTCTTGATTTCAGCTCAGCTCATGATCTTGCAGTTTATGAGTTCAACCCCCACGTCAGGCTCTGCACTGACAATGTGGAGCCTGCTTTGAGTCTCTCTCTCTCTTTCCCTCTCTGCCCTGCTTCCTCACGATTTCTCTCTCTTTCTTTCAAAACAAATAAACAAGCTATTTTTTAAGTTTAAAAATCTATTTCAGAAAGAAAGAGAGGGGAGGGAAAGGAAGAAAGGGAGAGAGGAAGAAAGAAAGGAAGAGGGAGGGAAGGAAGAAAATTCTATCTCCTCTTGTTTCAGCTGAATAGCAGAGGATGGAGCTACCTCATAGAGCAGGCAGGGAGAGGAGAGCGTTGTCCTTGGCATCACTTATAGGAACGTGTTGTGACATCTCTGAGTACCTATTGATATTGTCTGTATATTTTCTTTGCTCCATCCTTTGAAGAAGTGTGCTGCCTGATTTGACCCCTGATCCTGATCCTGACCCTGACACTGATGCCTAATACTTCATCTCCAACCTCATTATACCCTCTACCCCTTCAGCACCCACTCACAAATCTCCCCTTGATTTTCTTCAAAAATGTCCAACATGTTTCTGTCTCAGACTCTCCTCCTGGAATTCTCTTTCAGATACCTACCGGTCCCCAATCCCTGCTGAAATGTCATCAGGAGCCCTTCCTTGACGGTGTCATAGGAAACGATACCCTGCATCCTGTATTCCACAGCTCCTACTCTGCTTCATTTTTCTCCATAGTGTGTATCATCATCTGGCTTACTATTTATGTCTCCCTTGTTTACTCTCTACCTCCTTAGAATGTTCTCAAGGAACTGTGTTAGATCTGTTCACTACTGTATCTGCCCAACTAGAGTAGTACACAGAGCAGATACCACGAAACGTTTAGTGAAAGAGCAAATGGCAGAACGTTAATCTTCAGTATAAAGACAGTTAGACAACTTTTGTGAAGAACATTTACGTGTATGTAGCTTGCACTCTGGCCCAACAACAGTGGGATGAGTGATATTTACTTGATGAAGTACTCTGTTGGAGTTTTCTTTTTCCCACTCACTTCAAACCCTGTCATAGGGTAAAAGTGGGCATTTTCTGGCTTATGTCAAAAGTAAACTGCCAAAGTAGCCAACATGAGTGTTTCGGCAAGCAGATCGTAGTAGCAGAAGGAATTAAAAGTCAGTTTGTGCAAAATTTGTGTATGGAGGGGTGTGTGTGCGTTTGTGTGTGTTCAGTTTTAGGAATCAAACTAATTTTGAGAGAGAGAGAGAGAGAGAGAAAGCGCACGAGTGGGGAAGGGCAGGGGGACAAGGAGAGAGAGAATCTTAAGTGCACAAAGAGCTTCATCTTTGACCTGACCTGAGCTGAAATCAAGAGTCGGATGCTTAACCAACTGAGACACTGAAGGGACCCCAAACTTTTTGTTTAAGCAATCTACTTTGTACTTGAAAATGAGAAAGTCTTGTGTGAGAAAGGGTTTTCTGTCACTCAGAGAGTGTTTGAACTGGATAGCGGCTTTGAGTAGGACATTACTTAAATGCTTTAGCTAGCCATTTGTGGGGGGGGGGGAGGAAACGCCTAATGATCTTGCACTATAGAAAAAAAATACATGACAATAAAAATCTGAGTTTCCTAGCAATAAATTCCCTGATACAAGGAAAAATGCCAGGAAAAAGAATTGCGGTGATTGGTCCTGGGGTCAGTGGATTGGGCGCCATTAAGGTCTGTCTGGAGGAGGGATTGGAGCCCACCTGTTTTGAAGAAACCAGTGACATTGGAGGACTGTGGAGATACCAGGTAAGTTCGAATAGACTGTTACCACGTGTGTGATGATATCTTTTCCAGGTCTGGGAAACAGGAATGCAAAGATATCAGCAGTAAACTATCCTCAACTACCAGCATAATCATTATTATTTTTATTAATGCCTGCCTACACCTGTGCATTGAATCCCAATCTTTCCTTCCCCCAAGGATGATACTCCAACAGTCCTTCCTCCTTACAGAGTCTAACTTCCTGAAGGAGAAGCTCTCTGGGTAGTCTGATGCCTACTGCATGTTTCCACCAGCATTACCTGATGAGCATACTAGCATTTTGAGAAAACTGCTCTCACTGCTGTTACTAATCAAAGTTGTCAAATCAGATGCACTTCCTGTGCTAAATTTTCTTGCTTTCTCAAGGGGATCTAAAAACGTCAAAAACCAACTCATTTAAAAAACTCTTTCAGTGTGTGTTTGAAACACTCTCAGTGTGGATGACTGTGGTTCTATTCTCAATCCTTTGGTCTTTTACTTTTTACAAGTCCCTTAGGATTCTTCCTTAGCACCAGACATTGGCTTTCACCCACTACATATATGCTACTGCTTGATTTGTAGATTTTGATCTTCATCCTAATAATATATCTGTATTAGTAAGGGCAGCTAACACTAACTGTCCCACAGACAAACTCTGAAATCTCCAGAGCTTAGCAAGATAATGATTTCTGTCCTGCATCATAGTCAGATGTGACTAATCGGTCCCTCTCCAACTTAGAGTTATGCCCAAGGTAGAAATACAGCAGCTCTTCACTGCCTAGGTCTAGCCTACAAGTGGCTGCCTGCTTTTGATAACCTCTGGGATGTACCACCAACACCTAGTTGACTTTTTAGGTCTTCCTTCCTTCCTTCCTTCCTTCCTTCCTTCCTTCCTTCCTTCCTTCCTTTCTTTCTTACCATTCCCTGTATTACATCCCTTGTTTCAAGTATTGGGAAAGTTTCCATGTTCCTTTTATTCTTTGTTTTTAAGTTTATTTATTTTGAGAGAGACAGACAGACAGAGTGAGCAGGGGAGGGGCAGAGAGAGAGAGAGAGAGAGAGAATCCCAAGCAGGCTCCATGCTGTCAGCACAGAGTCTGATGCAGGGCTCACACTCACGAGCCATGAGATCATGACCTGAGCAGAAACAGACAGTAGGACGCTTAACTGACTGAGCCCCCCAGGCGCCCCGGTTTCCCCGTTCCTGGCGGGGCCTTAACCAACACAGACAAGTCCCCAGGAAAGCTTCTGCAGCCTCCAGGCCTGATCTACAGCACCCTGTGCACACAGTCTATTAGCTCTATCACACTACGCGCATTGGTTGATTTTCTGTGTAAGGATTTTAAGCATTTTTTTAAAGGCAATTTTCTTTTCTTTTCTTTTTTAATGCTTTATTTGTTTCTGAGAGAGAGAGAGACAGAGAGAGAAAGACTGTGAGCAGGGGAGGGTCAGAGAGAGAGAGAGGGAGACACACAATCTGAAACAGGCTCCAGGCTCTGAGCTGGCTGTCAGCCCAGAGCCCGACGCGGGTCTCGAAACCACGAACCATGAGATCATGACCTGAGCGGAAGTAGACACTTAACCGACTGAGCCACCCAGGCGCTCTGGTTTTTAAGTGCATTTTATGTGCATTATTATTATTATTATAACCTTCTCCCCAATTGTGTTTTCTGTGTACATTAAAATGACTATATTTGGGGCGCCCGGGTGGCTTAGTCGGTTAAGCGTCCACTTTCGCTTAGGTCATGATCTCGCAGTTCGTGGGTTCGAGCCCCGCGTAGGGCTCTGCGCTGACTGCCAGCTCAGAGCCTGGAGCCTGTTTCAGTCTGTGACTCCCTCTCTCTCTGACCCTCCCCTGCTCACGCTGTCTCTCTCTCCTAGAAATAAATAAAACATTAAAAAAAATTAAAATGACTATATTTTAAGATTATAATAAATTCTTCTAGGAGAAAACAACATATTTTAAGTGGTAGTGTATTTTTTTCTTAGCCTTAAATCACTTAAGTGTCTAGCCTTAGTTTAAAAAAAAAATCAGGAATGGCTGGTAGCACACATAACAGATATTATGTATTGTGTGTACAGACTTGTTATAACCTGAAAAATTAGCATGATATTGTGCTTCGCAGGATTGAATTAGGCAATGTATATATAAAAAAAACTCTTTAGAGGTGCCTGAGTGGCTCAGTTGGTTGGGTGTCCAACTTGGGCTCAGGTCATGACCTCACAGTTCATGAGTTTGAGCCCTGCATCAGCTGCTGACAGCTTGGACCCTGGAGCCTGCTTCAAATTCTGTCTCCCTCTCTCTCTTCCCCTCTCCAGCTTATTCTCTCTCTCTCCTCTCTCTCAAAAATGGATGAACGTGAAAAAAAATTTTATAAACCGTAACATATCATAAAGTGCTAAAATACAATATACCTATCTGTGTGTACATAGATAAGTAGATAATAAATAGAGAGATTCTGAAAGATTGAGAGACTAAGACCAGAAGTGTATATATCAAAACATTTAAAGTGATCATCAAATTGACAAGGATGGAAAGAAAAGGGAATCTTCTTTTTTTATTTTTTAAATGTTTTATTTATTTCTGGGAGAGAGAGAGAGACAGCATGAGCAGGGGAGGGTCAGAGAGAGAGGGAGTCACAGACTGAAACAGGCTCCAGGCTCTGAGCTGGCAGTCAGCACAGAGCCCTACGCGGGGCTCGAACCCACCAACCGCGAGATCATGACCTAAGCGAAAGTCGGACGCTTAACCGACTTAGCCACCCAGGCGCCCCAAAGAGAATCTTCTAAAATTGTTGATGGGATGTAAACTGGTGCAGCCACTCTAGAAAACAGTATGGAGATTTCTTAAAAAGTTAAAAATAGAACTACCCTATGATCCAGCAATTGCACTACTAAGTGTTTACCCAAAGGATACAAAAATATACATTTGAGGGAGTACATGGATCCCAATGTTATAGCAGCATTATCAACAATTGCCAAACTATGGAAAGAGGCCAAATGTCCATCATCTAATGAATCGATAAAGATATAACATATATATACAATGGAATATTACTCAGCCATCAAAAGAAATGAAATCTTGCCATTTGCAACAGTGTGGATGGAACTGGAGGGTATTCTGCAAGCGAAATAAATCAATCAGAGAAAGACAAATACCACATGATTTCACTCATATGTGGAATTTAAGAAACAAAACAAATGAACATATGAAAAGGGAGAAAAAAGAGACAGGGAGACAAGCCATAAGAGACTCTTAATGATAGAGAACAAATTGAGGGTTGATGGAGGCAGGTGGGGGGGGATGAGCTACATGAGTGATAGGCATTAAGGGGGTCACTTGTTGTGATGAGCACTGGGTGTTGTATGTAAGTGATAAGTCACGAAATTCTACTCCTGAAACCAATATCACACTACATGTTAACTAACTAGAATTTAAATAAAATTTTGAAAAAAAGAAAATGATCATCAAGAATGATATTTGTCTGTGATTTTTTATAAAATTGTAATAAACATTGGCTGCTTTTGTAATTAGAAAAAAAATCATCAATTTAAAAAAAGGAGGGCAAAAAAGAAGGCCAAAAGTAGTAATACTCTATTCTTTTCTATCTGTCACTGCAAATAGCGTCAGCTTCTTGAACACCCTCTGACCAGGACTCCGACCCCACTGAGTTCAGTGGGCAGAGAGACAGCCCCAACTTCCTCTACTTATTTTCACTCTCTGATATTCTACATACATTTTTCTTTTCATGTTATTTCCATCTTTTCATATTCTCCTTTTTGTTCTTCAACAAAATTATTTGTTATTTTTTTAACTTTTTTTTTAATGCTTATTATTTTTGAGAGAAAGAGAGCAAGTAGGGGAGGGACAGAGAGAGAGAGGGAGAAAGAGGATCGGAAGCAGGCTCCAAACTCTGAGCTGTCAGCACAGAGCCCGACGCAGGGCTCGAAATCACGGACTGTGAGATCGTGACCTGAGCTGAAGTCAGCCACTTAACTGACTGAGCCACCCAGGTGTCCCAGTTATCTGCTATTTTAAACTAAGACAAGGTATCTCATCTCTTCATGAAGGTAATTGAAAAGCAGCTTTACTTTCTTTGAAGAAATTCATCCCAGGAGTGTCATAATATGACAAATAAAGATATAGATGTTTTTTTCTCTGTTACTCTTGTATTCTAAAAGAAAGGAAGTATTCTCCTTCTCCTGGCAGGAGGAGACTAAGCGTGGCAAAGCAAGTATCTACAAATCTGCCACCACCAACACTTCAAAGGAGATGACAACCTACAGTAATTACCCTTTCCCCGATCACTTCCCCAACTACTTGCACAATTCCAGAATCATGGAGTACCTCAGGATGTACGCACAACACTTTGACCTAATGAAGTATATCCGGTTTCTGGTAAGTGGAGCAGGGAACACTCAGCATGTGCAGAACCTTCTGGGCAGAGTCCAGAACCAGGCTAAGTGAGGGGCAGCAAGGCACAGCCATTCAAACTTGGAGGTTAGCAATACATGCCTCTCTGGTGAAGTCAGTAGGACCTTCCATCCTCACTTCCTTCAGGAAATAGTATGATGGGTTGGCTGAAAATGCCAGATGTTGGTGTTGGCTCACCAGCAGCCACATTTAGGACCACAGCTGGGGACATGCTGGCTTACATCTCTACTTAAAAAGGTCTTGGTAGGAAAACCAACTATAAAGAAACTCTTTCAGAAAACCCCAAGGGAGAGTAGCTATAACCAACCTTACTCATTGAGGCCAAAAGTTCTGGAACAGGAGGCAACCAGGAAGAGAGGCCAGAAATCCAAGTTTGTCTCATTCCCAGTCGAAGGTGCACAGCGTGAGGAAGCGCTCTGACTTCTCTTCCCCGGGACAGTGGGACGTCCTGGTCGAGACCACAGGAAGCAGGAATCCTACGTCTTTGATGCGATTATGGTGTGTAGTGGCCTTTACACCGACACCATCCTGCCACTCCAGAATTTTCCAGGTATGTCATATAGAGCGTAAGGCACTGGCGATGTGGGGTTTTATCATTGTTGCTGCTGTTATTCTTGAAGAAAGTTCATAACTCAGAACGCCACCCTATTTTCAAAACAAATATTATTTTTTCTGATTATAAAGTAATGTAGGCTCTTACAGGGTCCATTCAAATAATATTACAAAATCAAAAATTAAAATTACTAATACTTTATCACCACTAGTTCTGGGCTATTCAGAGAAGAGTGTTACATTTTTCCACAACTGGAAAGCAAAATGTGGGAATTGTGTGTTGGTAATAGTTGGGAGTAAATATGGGGATCCTGGCTGGCTCACTTGGAAGAGCATGTGATTCTTGATCTCAGGGTCATGAGTTCGAGCCCCATGTTGGGTATAGAGATTAGTTAAATGAATAAAAACCTTAAAAAAATAGTTTGGAATAAATAGAAGGATCAAAGCTACAGAAAATATATTAAGATTTAGCTATATATATATATGTATATATATGTATGCATATATATAAAGATTTAGCTTTATATGTATATAAAGCTATATATATTAAATTTATTGTCAAGTTAGATAGGCTACAGTGTACTCCTGGTTTGGTGGGTAGATTCCCATAATTCATTGCTTATATATAACACCCAGTGCTTTATTCCTGAATGTGTATGTAGGTACATAGCATGATGAATATAAATAGCCATGTACACATCTTAGAAGCTGCTGTAATGCTATGCTTAAGAAGCTTAAGCACCTTACATATAAGGAATGGTGCAGGAATGGCTTACCTGCAAGGAGCCTCCCTGTTTATCTCTAGGAGCAGGATGCGTACTCAATCTTCTCAAACGGGGCTGAACCTGAGACTCCTTTGGGGTTCTCAGACGATTCTAGGTGCCCCCACTTTCATTATTGTATGTGTCTGTTTCCCAGTATATGAGAAGATAGAGAAGGTTTAAATGAGTCAAAAGAAATCTATTGACTAGTTGATTAGAAATTTAAATATTCCTGTATTCATCCATTCAACAGTCATTCAAGAAATATCTATTGGGCACCAATAGATCCAGAGGTTCAGCAGAGAACGAAACAGGCAAAACCTCTGCCCCCAAGGAGAATGCTTACAGCAGATAGACACAGACAAAAATGGGATAAATATGGGGAGGCAATAACTGTGGGAAAGGGGAGCGGTTTGGGGGTGGGAGTTTCAATGTAAGGTTAGATGGAATGGCCAGGTAAGGTTTCCATGAGAAAGGGATATTTGAGCAAATGCCCAGAGGAATTGAGGAAGTGATGCAGATATCTAGAGAAAGTGCCCCTGCAGGAAGAAGACCAGGTGCAAAGGCCTTGAGGGGGGAGTGTGCCTCTCAGCTCCAGTGTGCTGGGAGGAGCAGATGGAGTGGGCAGGAGATGATGGAGAGTGAAGCGTGGACCATTGTTTGCACTCCGGCTTTGACTTTGAGTGAGGTAAGAGCTGTTAGGAGGGTTTGAGCACAGGAAGGACACATTCTCCTCTCTTTAGAGAATGCACTCAGAATATTCGGGGAAGGAGGTAGGAGAGATGGAAAGGGAGAGAGTAGGGACGAAGCTCTTGTACTAATTTAGGTGAGAAATAATGGTAGTTTGGACCAGGTGGGTGGCAGTGGAGATATTAAAAAGTGCTTGGGTCTTGAATATAGTTTCAACATAGAGATGATAGAATTTGCTGATGGGCCAGAACTGAGATGTGGTAGAGAGGTATCAAGGGTACCTCTCATGTTGTTGGTCTGAGCAATTGAGTTGCCATTTCCTGAGACAGGGGAGAATGCGGGAGATGCTGATTCTGCCTGCGTGGGGAAGAAAGATGGAAGAGACCACAAAACAACAAGGCTGAGAAGATGTTCATTGAAAATGGGAGAGCATGGGCTGGGATTGAAGATAGTTAAAGAAGAGTATTGAACCGATTTCTCAAGTACTTACTATTTAGGAACATTTTAACAGATCTGATACCATTCCTATGAGCTAAGTGAAACCATACACATTGCAAACGTCACTAGGAGCAAAAACAAAAAACAAAAACACTGAGCTTCATGCCTATGTTTGTCTGACTTCAAAACCCCCCTGCAGTTTGGCCGACAGAGCAAAGGATTCATTTTAGAGTTGAAGAGATATATTTTCTCCTGGGGAAAGGAGACAGAAAAAGGATGGATGAAAACACGGTAACTTTTAGGTGTTGAGAAACTCACTTAACTCCTTTGTTGTTACATAAAAATGAGAAGAAAGGTGATCTTCAGGAATGAGATGACTTGCAGTGGCTCCACAGAGAGGGGGAATAACTGATGAGAAATTTTATGGACTACAGAACTTGGAAAGACAGAGTTTAGGAACAGTTAGATCCATGCCAGGATTTCACGAAGTGAGGATTGAAGAACTGCTTCCAAAGGAAAGCTTAGATCTTGGATCAGGTTCTGTAGGGAGAAAGGAACAGGGCAAGGGCTGACCCACAGTGAGGACTGACTAGGGCTGTCCAGCATCACAAGAGGAGCAAATGAAGCCCATACATGCAGCCCCCAGTGTTCTTTAAAAGATGAAGTGCTGTGAAATCATCCAGCTTTTATGGCTTTGCCATATGAGGTTTCTACTTAAGTCAGAGGAAATTTTGAGGCAAAAATATGAAGTTCCTACATTAGTTTAGTTTCAGGTCCTATAGGTAATGTTGGCGTGTTTGTCCCCAGTAGGAAAGCAGAGTGAGTAGTGCTGGCAGGAAGGGTGTCCCGGGCCCAGCATGAGATGGAAACATCTAGACAGGGGTGAAACTTGGGTTGGGAAAGCAAGGCAGGAAAGTGGTCCAAAACAGTAATTGTAAATAACAAGGATGAAGGAAAAGGAAGGTGCATTACTTAAATAGGAGCCAGCTTACTTTTGAAGGCTTGGCAAGGAATAGGTAAGTAAAAAGAAGGCAGAAATCAGATGTCTAAGTTATTTAGAAACCTGGTAATGTGTTTAAGCATGGGATGTATAATCTAGAACAAAAATGTTTGACGATTTATTCTGATGACGTTGGGCAGACAGTCCACAGGCCAGCCTCAGTAAAACAGCAAGTAAGAGGTTTAAATAGGATGGTCTTTGAATCCAATAAAAGCTTTAAAAAATAACATGGGGGCGCCTAGGTGGCTCAGTCGGTAGAGTGTCTGACTTTTGATTTTGTCTCAGGTCGTGATTTCAAGATTCATGGGAGCAAGGCCTGCATCAAGCTCTGTGTTATAAGCATGGAGCCTACTTGGGATTCTCTCCCTCCCCCTCTCCGCCCTTTTCCCTCCCTCTTTTCTTCAAACAAACAAACAAAAGTAAAATAATCACCAATGCTTGAGTAATTCTATTCTTGCCCACAGGAATCAAGAGATTCAAAGGTCAATATATCCACAGCTGTGAATACAAGAGTCCAGAGAAATTTCAGGGGAAGAAAATCATCGTGGTCGGCATTGGAAATTCTGGAGCTGATTTGGCAATTGAGCTCAGTCATGTAGCTTCACAGGTTTGGTTCCTAAAATTCTCTTTTTTGAGATGCACTGCCCTCTGAGATGTTGGCATTGCATGAAGTGTGTGTCGTACGTACCCACACACTGCTTCAATCCTGATTGTTAATTACCTTTTCACACGTGTTTTCTTGGAAGACATCTTGATAATACCTTTAAAAAATGAGAATGAAATAAAAACAGATATTTCAAACTTTAGTGACTGCCATATTATTTTCACCCGAGAGTGTTGGCTTCATTGGTGCAGCCAAGAGTTTAAAAAAAATGAACCATATCAGAAAGTCACTTTAAATCCCTTTATTTTTCACTGATATGACACTTGATACATCTCCCGACTCTGATTCCTTCCATACTTGGTTTTCTTGGGATACATATTAACCAGGTACATATTCCAAATTCTATAATATCAAAATTAGCAGATGGATGGGATCTTACATGTCAATCTGTTGATCTCTAGTCTTCTTATATCATTGTGTTTGTCCAGAATTTGCAATGTAAGAGATGGCAGGCATCAAACACTGTTTTGGAGGAAGAGCAAGAGGGTTAGTGAGACCCAAAGGAAAGCTGAGGGAGATTTCTGGAACTATGAGCCACAAGTCAAATGTGTCTGTTTGTATGGGTGTTTGTGATGATATCTGTCTGTCTGTCTTTGAGAACAGAGGCACTCTAAGCTAACGGGGCAAGAGAGTTCTTATTCATTTCTCATGAGCCAAATGAGAGATATCTTAAAAACTGAGAAAGGAAAGTGCTTCTTACACTGTGAGGCATCTATTTTTTCCATTTATTTGCATTCTTTCCCAGGTGTATCTCAGCACAAGGAGGGGTGCGTGGATTTGGAACTGGGTCTGGGATAATGGGATGCCCATGGACACTGTTCTCTTCACTCGTTTTAAGACCATCCTCAATAAATTTTACCCTACATTCTTAATCAACAGATGGACAGAGAATAAGTTAAATGCTCGATTTAATCATGACGTTTATGGCTTGCTACCTAAACATAGGTATGTTCTAGGTTTCTTAGGTTCTAGGTTTTAATTTTCCTGTCTTTTACCCTGGGGTAGTTAAGTATTTCCTTCCTTCTTCCTTCCTTCCTTCCTTCCTTCCTTCCTTCCTTCCTTCCTTCCTTCCTTCCTTCCTTCCTTTCTTTCTTTCTTTCTTTCTTTCTTTCTTTCTTTCTTTCTTTCCATTGGTAAAATGCAATTCCTATTTCCTATCTGTTATGAGGTATGAATGTGCAAGCACAAAAAAAATTGATTATGTGTACAGTGTAGATAAATTTAATAAATATTTCTGAGCTTCTACTATGGTCAGGAAGGTTTCTAGAATGAGGAGTAGAATAAGGAAAGGTTAAGTGGAGTCCTAGCTCTTGCTGGACCTCCTTTCTAGTAGAGGAGAAACCAACTAGGGGATAATGCAGTGACATGGAGCAATATGTGCTATAATGAACAGTAAGCAGAGTTGGGAGGAGGAATCTTTCTTTGGATGGGGTGGTTCTGGAATAAGTGTGTGATGAGAGAGCATTTGAATGGGGACCTGAAGGAAGTGAGGAGGCAAGCACTGAAAGAATGCCTAAGATAAGAATATCATTCCAGGCAGAAGAAACACAACTCCAAAGGCTGGAATGAGCAAGGAACCCAGTGTATAGACTGCTGGGGGAGGGGAAGTGGTAAGAAATAAGTTCACAGATGTAGGCAGGAGCCAGATCACAGAGGGATTTTTAGGGCTAGGGCATGGTCATAGCTTTTAATTTCATTTTTAGTGAAACAGAAACCCATCAAGATATAATTCTACACTTTAGGGGTGCCTGGGTGGCTTAGTCGGTTAAGCATCCGACTTTCCCTTAGGTCATGATCTCGCAGTTCGTGGGTTCGAGCCCCGCGTCAGGCTCTGTGCTGACTGCCAGCTCAGAGCCTGGAGCCTGTTTCAGTCTGTGACTCCCTCTCTCTCTGACCCTCCCCTGCTCACTCTCTCTCTCTCTCTCCCCTAGAAATAAATAAATAAATAAAATATTTAAAAAAAAGATATAATTCTACACTTTAAAAGGATCATTGAGGTTACTAAGTGGAGGGGAAATTATAGGGGGTTAGGGGTGGAAGCAGGGAGACTACTAAGTATTAAATTATCTCAGTGAAGTTTATAAAAATGGTATGTACGTTCTCAAAATAAATGGAAATCACAATATGCTCTACTTTTCCTATTCTAAGATGAACACTTTCACCAATTGCTTTTAAAAATCTCTCCCCAGGGGCGCCTGGGTGGCTTAGTCGGTTGAGCGTCCGACTTTCGCTTAGGTCATGATCTCGCGGTTGGTGGGTTCGAGCCCCACGTCGGGCTGTGTGCTGACTGCCAGCTCAGAGCCTGGAGCCTATTTCAGAGTCTGTGACTCCCTCTCTCTCTGACCCTCCCCTGCTCACGCTGTCTCTGTCTCTCTCCTAGAAATAAATTTTAAAAAATTTAAAAAATTTAAAAAATAAAAATCTCTCCCCCAAAAAATTGTTTTCAAGAAATTAGACATCAATATTATCACTGGTATAAGCTTATATACCACATTCCAAAATCTTCTCTTTGTATATAATAAGTATTAAATAAATGCTACTGGTATTCTAATAAGTAAAGAATGCTTATTCAGTAAACTATTCAGAAAAAGTATTGAGTTAAAGAAATCTTCCATAAAACAAAAATGTTTTTTTTCTTTAGCTCAACTAAAAAATATTAGAAATATTTTTGAGCTCAACTCCTATCCAAAAAGACATGTTAATTTTCCTGCATTTCAATTTTCATTCTTCAGATTTCTCAGCCGTCAAGCAACTTTTGGTGATGATCTACCCAATCATATAATATCTGGAAGAATTCTGATAAAACCAAATGTTAGAGAGTTCACGGAGACGTCAGCCATCTTCGAAGATGGCACAGAAGAGGAGCTTGATGTTGTTATTTTTGCCACAGGATATACTTTCTCTTTTCCCTTTTTAGAAAAGAATGCAACAGTTCTGGACAGCCAGCACTCCATGTTTAAACTCGTCTTCCCTCCTCAACTAGAGAAACCAACACTAGCTTTCATAGGCTTCCTCAGGCCAGCGGGGGCCACCATTCCCACATCAGAACTCCAGAGCCGATGGGCCGTGCATGTATTTAAGGGTATGTGCTGACCTTATGCATATTTAGAAAAGGTGGCCACCCAAAGAGGTCATTTCAGAGGTATTGAAAAGGTCTTCTGCTGCAAAACATATGTGAAGTTCACCTTTACAGTACCCAAAATTGTGCCACTTGATATTTGGTACGTTAGTGTTTGATAACTATTTAACCTTTAGGATTCCTGTAGGAAAATGAAGATTAAAAAACTACTTTAAGTTATCATCAAGTGACAACTTTTTAGCAAGTAATTCTTCAGAGTATGTTAGGACAGTGCATAGTAGAGGAAGTGATGGAAGTAGAAGAAAGATCTCAACCTAAAGTATAGATGGGAAATAATAGCTATCCCACTTCTCGATTGTTGCTAGAATCATTCTGGAATGAGCCTAAATTAAAGGGAGCATATTTCCCCCTCTGAGTTCAAAATAAAAAGAGGACAGGTAGAGTCACAGAATTATGAACGGTAAATTATGTGAGTTATGTGAACTATGGCAGAATCACCAAGTAACTGGGGTAACACTACAGCACAATTAAAAGGGCTCTGTACAGAGACAAATCTGGGATTAAAATCCAGCTCCTCCAGCAGTGCTTGGGTGGCTCAGTCAGCTAAGCATCTGACTCCAGCTCAGGTCATTATCTCATGGTTTGTGGGTTTGAGCCCTGTGTTGGACTCCATGCTCTGAGCCTGCTTGGGATTCCCTCTTTCCCTCTTTCTCTGCCCCTCCCTCACTGTGCTTTCTCTCTCTCTCAAAATGAATGAATAAACTTAAAAAAATTTTTTAAAAGAAAGAAAGAAGGGGCTCCTGGGTGGCTTAGTCGGTTAAGCGTCCGACTTTCGCTTAGGTCATGATCTCGCGGTTCGTGGATTCGAGCCCCGCGTCGAGCTCTGTGCTGACTGCTAGCTCAGAGCCTGGAGCCTATTTCAAAGTCTGTGTCTCCCTCTCTCTCTGACCCTCCCCTGATCACGCTGTCTCTCTCTCTCTCTCCTAGAAATAAATAAAAATATAAAAAAGAAAAGAAAGAAAGAAAGAAAGAAAGAAAGAAAGAAAGAAAGAAAGAAAACCAGCTCCTCCAAATACTGTCTCCATAATCCTGAAATGTTTCTTGACCTCCACAATTCCCTTATTTATAAATGGAAATATTTACATGTACTTGGCAGGATGGTAAAAATTAACAATTAAGCATTCTGACTTTTATAGACATTCAGTAAATACTGACCAAATGAATGAAGATTAGCCATGCTATTGTAATTCTTAATTATTATTCCTTATTATTATTCATTATTTCATTAATTATATCATTCATCATATCATTAATTCTATAGTTGAGAATTAATTGATGAAGACAAATTCACTACCTACCTTTTGTCAATCACATCGTAATAATTCTGCTCGTTTGTTTGTTCCTCCTTAAAAAAGTTCCCCATATTTTCCCGGAACATTCTGTGTTTCTCAAAATATAGAATGTCACTCATCAAAGAAATGAAAGAGAATTATAGGAAGGTGTCTTCCATGAGTTAAGATGGAAAATTAAGGGGCGCCTGGGTGGCTCAGTTGGTTGAGCATCCAACTTCGGCTCAGGTCATGATCTCACAGTTTTTGAGTTCAAGCTCCACGCCGGGCTCTGTGCCTGCTTCAGAGTCTGTGTCTCCCCCTTTCTCTGTTCCTCCCCTGCTCATTCTCTGTCTCTCTCAAAAATAAATAAACATTAAAAAAAATTTTTTAAAGATGGAAATTTAAGAATAAACCTCTGTCCAATGAAAACAATTAAGAGACATTGAGTCACTATTTATTAGTAAATACAATATGTATTTGTAAACAAATTCATAACATAAATGAACAGGTATAACTCTATTTAAAGGACTGCCTGAGTAGCTTGGTATGTTAAGGATCTGACT
Source organism: Crocuta crocuta (assembly GCF_008692635.1). Lineage (NCBI taxonomy): Eukaryota > Metazoa > Chordata > Mammalia > Carnivora > Hyaenidae > Crocuta > Crocuta crocuta. The sequence goes on from NW_027532830.1 coordinate 290,462, forward strand.
CTTGATTTGGGCTCAGGTCATGATCTCACAGTTCATAGAATCAAGCCCCGTGACAGGCTCCACTCTGAAAGAGCAGAGCCTGCTNTGGAAATTTAAGAATAAACCTCTATCCAATGAAAACAATTAAGAGACATTGAGTCACTATTATTAGTAAATACAATATGTATTTGTAAACAAATTCATAACATAAATGAACAGGTATAACTCTATTTAAAGGACTGCCTGAGTAGCTTGGTATGTTAAGGATCTGACTCTTGATTTGGGCTCAGGTCATGATCTCACAGTTCATAGAATCAAGCCCCGTGACAGGCTCCACTCTGAAAGAGCAGAGCCTGCTTAGGATTCTCTCTCCCTCTCTCTTTGCTCCTTCCCCACTCATGCCTATGCATCTGCATGCTCTCTCTCTGTCTCTCAGAAATTAAGTAAATAAACATGTTAAATATATATATATAAAGGACAGCCAGAGTGAACCACACACACGCTACTTTGTGTTTTGTCGTTTGGGTGCGACTTCCTTCATTCCATCCCTCTTCATGGGCTTTGAGGTCTGCTAGTCAAGAAGTGAACTCATTAGAGGACATGTCTTTGCATCTGTAAGGCACTTGCATTGGATAAAGCAGTGAGGTCATTCAAGAGGACCTCCCGGACCCATCTGCCCCCATCTTGTGCAACCTCACTCATGATGNGGGAAGGATTTGAGAGTGAAAAATACAATGTGTGAATATTTTGTTAGAAACCACTGAGAGGAGCACCTGGGTGGCTCAGTCAATTATGTGACTGACTCTTGATTTAGGTTCAGGTCATGATCTTGTGTTTCATGGAATAGAGCCCCATGTCAGGCTCTGTGCTGGCACTGCTGAGCCCAGTCAGGATTCTCTCTCTCTCTCTCTCTCTGCCCCTCCCTCCCACTTGTGCACTCTCTCTCTCTCTCATAAATAAATAAATAAACATGAAAAAGTTTTTAAAAAGGAACCACTGAGAAATTATCCATAGCCATTGATTCTTGCTCCCATGGGCTATTCCCTCATACAAAGTCCACATTGGAAGGAAGGAAGTTGTCATCTGACTTGAGGTTTCTGATTGTGGGTTTTTTTTTCCCCTTCTGCTTTCAGATACCTAAATAATCATCGGGACACATGCAGAGTGGACTTTGTGGATTACATGGATGAAATTGCTGCTGAAATAGGTGTGAAACCCAACCTGCCCTCACTCTTCCTACGGGACCCAAAGCTGGCTATGGAAATTTTCTTTGGACCATGCACGCCTTACCAGTACTGCCTGCAGGGGCCAGGGAAATGGGCTGGGCCCCGGAGAGCCATCCTGACCCAGAGAACGCAGATCATCAAGCCTCTGAGGACTCGAACCCTCGCCCATGACCAGCCTCCACACTCTGTGCCATTTTGGCTCAAAAGTGCCTTTGCAGCTCTTCTCCTCTTTGTTCTCTCACCCTAGTCATGATGAGAGGATAATCCTATGATTGTTAGCATATTAGAAGCTAACAGTGACACACAGTAATTAAGGAGATTGCACATGTTCAAGTGTTAATCCCTCAATTCAGACTAGATCAGTGCAATAAATATTCCAAAATCTCTCAGGCGTGAGTATTTTGGCAAAATTGGAGATGTATTCAACAGAGAGTTCAGATGAAGTGGGTTGGTTGAAACTTTGCTTTGGAAGGGAAAAGTTAATTTCCATAATATGACAGATGTTCTCAGTTACGCCAAGTTCTCTGACGCCCTTCTTTTATAGTAAACACACAGTTTGTCAGCTATTTGCAAGTGGCAAATTCTTGGTTTTGCATGTAAAGTACAGGCTAGGAAAAAGTATCTCTTCAAGTGATCTTGAATAGCTAACAATGAACAAATGTCTTCATCCGAAATCTTTTCCTCGGAGTGCCTGGCAGGCTCAGTCAGTTAAGCGACCAACTCTTGATTTCAGCTGAGGTCATGATCCCAGGGTCATGAGATGGAGCCCCATGTCAGGTCCCATGCTCGGTGTGGAGCCTCCTTAAGGTTCTCTCTCACCCTCTCTCTGCCCTCCTCTGTCCACACACTCTCTCAAAATAAATAAATAAACATTAAAAAGAAAGAAACCTTCTCCTCCACAGTCACATTCCATAGAATCATGGATATTGAGGTAACAGATTACTTATACACAGGTATTTTACGATTGAGGGTATTTTAGGGGATAGAGAATACCACAGAGGAATAATAGAAGTCAGGGAATGTACATAATTTGTGTTCTATTAAAACTATCGAAACATGAAACAAATTCTACAGTAAATGTACAAAATTCTATAATAACATTCAGGAGAATGTGAAGAAGAAACAGGGAGAAAAGTAGTAAATATACATATACATGGTGAAATGACTACCATAATCAAGATAATTAACAGTCATCATCTCACATAGACACGTTCATTTTTTAAAAAAATTTTAAATGTTTTATTTATTTCTGAGAGAGAGAGAAACAGCGAGCATGAACAGAGGAGGGTCAGAGAGAGAGGGAGACACAGAATCTGAAGCAGGCTCCAGGCTCTGAGCTGTGTGTCAGCACAGAGCCCGATGCGGGGGACACGGGGCTAGAACCCATGAACCATGAGATCATGACCTGAGCCAAAGTCAGTCGCTTAACCGACTGAGCCACCCAGGCACCCCAGATTACGTTTATTTTTGACATGAGAACACTTAGGGCCTACCCTCTTAACAAATTCCAATAAGATGATATTCAATGTGATATACAATATAATATTAAATAATTTAGTAATTCAGTATTATTAACTATAGTCACCATACTGTACATTAGGTCCCCAGAACTTATTCATCTTATAATTGAATGTTTGTTCCTATGACCAACATCTGCCCATTTCCCCCCAATCACCGGCCTTTGATGACCACTCTTCCACTCTCTAAGAGTTTGACTTTTCATAATTCCACAAATTAGATCATGCAGTATTTGTCATTCTGTGTCTGGTTTATTTCATTTAGTGTAACGTTCTCCTGTCTCACCCATTATGTTACAAATGGCAGGATCTCCTTCTTTTATAAGGCTAGATAATACTCCAATATATATATCTACACACATCACATGTTCTTTATCCCTTATCCATCAATGGACACTTAGGTTGCTTCCATATCTTGGTTTTATGACTAAAACTGCAATGAACTTAGGAGTGTAGATGTCTTTTCAAGATCCTGTTTTCATTTCCTCTGGATAAAATCCAGCAGTGGGATTGCTGGATCACTTATATGGGAGCTCTATTTTTAACAGTTTGAAGAACCTCCATGTTGTTTCCTATGGCGGTTGTACCAATATACATTCCCACTAAAAGTGTAAAAGGTTTCCTTTTTCAACTCTCTTGATTCCTCCATTTCATATCCCATATCAAGTTGAACAGCAAATCTTATCACCTTCACAGTAAATCCACAATCCCACCATTTCTCATCCCCTCTGACGCTACCCACCTTACTCCCTGCCACCACCCTGTATGTATAATTATAATAGTCTCCTCACCACATTCCTTGCTTCACGCCTGATCTCTGTGGTTCATTCTCACACAAATTATGTACATTTCCTGAGTTCTATTATTCTTCTGTGGTGTTCTCCATCCCCTAAAATACCCTCAAATTTGGAGCAGCCAAATGATCCTTTTGAAACATAAACCAGGGGGGTGCCTGGGTGGCTTAGTCGGTTGAGCGNTTTTTAAAAATAATAAATAAATAAATAAAACATAAGCCAGATTATGACACAACCAAAAGTGCCAAGCGCCTCCCTGTCACTGAGAGTAATGGCTAAATCCTAACAATCCTACCAATCCCTTTATGACCTACTTCCTCACTACTTCTCTGACCTCCTACATCACTGCTCTCTTCCGTGTTCATTCCTTGAACAGGCCAAGCCTACTCTCACCTCAGGGTCATTGCACATGCTGTCCCTTTTCCTGGAACTCTCTCTTCCTGCATATCCATAAAGTTCACTCCTTCACCTCCCTCAGATCTTTCTTCCAATGTTATCTTTTAAAGTGAGATCTTTCGGGGCACCTGGGTGGCTCAGTCAGTTGACCCTCCGACTTCGGCTCAGGTCATGATCTCACAGTTCGTGGGTTCGAGCCCCACATCAGTGCTGACAGCTCAGAGCCTGGAACCTGCTTTGGATTCTTTGCCTCCCTCTCTCTCTGCCTCTCTCCCAGTCTCATGCTCTGTCTCTCTCTGTCTCAAAAATAAATAAAACATTTTTTAAAAATAAAAACAATAATAAAGTGAGATCTTTCTCATTGTTTTTTGATGTGCCTTAAATGCTACTGGGCAAGACTCTGAGCTTTACATTACATTGGTTATCTTCTCTGTTTGCAGGTTTGCAAGGTTTGGCTCATTTTTTTTGTTTTTTTGTTTTTTTTAAGTGAGATCTTTCTTGACTACATAAGATAGCAATTCCCATCCTCCTTATCCTGCTTTATTTTTCTTCCTGTCATAATACATATTAACTGGTACTCTGTTACCGACTTGTTTTTCTATCTCCCTCTTCATGGTAGCAAGGACTTTCGGACTTTCCCTGTTCTGTCAGAACAAACACAAACTAAGAGATTAAAAAAGTTTGCTGGCACAAACTAGGAGCTTAAAAAACTACTTGTGGAATAAATGAACAAGTAGATATTGTCCCCATTCTCAAAGAGCTCAAAATTCAACAGGAAAAGGCAGCCATCTGCACAGAAGAATATGAATAACAATTGAACATTGACACATCTATCTATAGCAAATATATGAGCAAGTACTGTGGGAATACAGAAGACAGAGCAAAGAACTCAGGGAAGGGGAAGTGAGGAAGGAATGACAGAGCTAAGGAAAGTAAACTTGGATCTCTAAAGATGTAGGAGCTCATTTCTGTAAAAAGAGAAAGACATCATCTATGCAATGTATGAGGGAGCACAGCAGCCTAGAATGCTAGAATATTCACTCAAGAATGCAGCACATGGTACGTAAGAGTGGGTGACAGAGACGAGCCTGAAGAGGTGGTTTGGGGACAGATGGAAGGACTTCTGCCCTTCACACCTATCCCCACTTGCTTGGTTCATCTGAACCAGACCTGGAATTTCCCACAGTCCTACCTTCCATCTCTGCTCATACAGCTTCCACCACCCATCATACCATCTCCTGAAGACCCGCCAGAGTTAAATTTCTAAGTCAGACCTAGTCACAACACTCCCCTGCTTAAACTAAAATTTTCACGAATTTTTAAAATTCTTTTTAATGTTTACTTATTTTTGAGAGAGAGTACAGACCGTGAGTGGGGGAGGGGCAGAGAGAGAAGGAGACCCCAAATCTGAAGCAGCCTCCAGGCTCTGAGCTGTCAGCACAGAACCCGACACGGTGCTCCGACTCATGAACCGCGAGATCATGACCTGAGCTGAAGGTGGACGCTTAACTGACTGAGCCAGCCAGGCGCCCCAACTGTCATTCTTCACTGGCTCAAATCTTAATTTGCATATAAAGTTTATTTTTTATAGGCTGTAAGTGAAGTGACATTTTCCATTCTTTTGTGTTTCATTTGTTTGTTTTGTTCTGTTTTTCTACCTCCCTAAGTTTTCCACTTGTATTACAGTTTTCTTCACTTTAGTTATCCAGAAATGCAGTACTGGAATTCGAATTTACATCCGATACTTATTTCAGTTGTCCTCACCTTAGGCCCCTGACCGTATGTCTGAGGAGATTCAGCATACAAACATAAGAGTAATTTTAAATATTTTTTAAAAAGGGTTTTTTTCTTTTATTTGCTTCCATTTTTCAAATAGTTCTGGCGTGGTCACTTACTGACAAATGAGCCCCTTCAACAATGGTTCTCAAATTTCAGTGTTCATCAGATTCCTCTAGATAGTTTGGGAAAACACAGATTGCTGCACTCTGTCCCCAGGGATTATAATCTGGTAGGTCTGGAGGGGGGCCCAAGGACTGGCATTTCTCACAAATCCCAAAGCAATGTTGCCGCGGCTACTGGGGCCACAGTTTGAGAACCATTGCCCCGTAACAGTTGTAACCATTAATTATTATTAATTATTAATTATTATTAATTATTCAGAATTAATCAATTCTGAAGTCATCTCCGTTCATGGGAGGTGAATCCTGCCAAGAATGACTAAGTACGGGTTTTTCAGAAAATGGCGGCTTCTGCTCACTCACCCTTGAACAGTTGTGTAGAAGGTATAGAATGGTGGATATGACACCAATGGGACCCTGGGGGAACGCGCTCAACACCCTGTCGACGTGAGCCACAGAGGTCTTCTCTATTGTTGCCTTCATCCGAAAGACCGAGAGAGCGATTATTCCTTAGTCACAGACAATTCTGCCGGAGGCCGGGCCTCCCCGTGGGCCCCTGAATCATGACAAAACCCCCTATTATATCAGCCTCTACTCCCGCCTCAGAGCTCACATCAGTCAAGGCTCACAATAAATACTTATACCTGAATGATCAAGTTCACACTGAACCCAAATATGCTGGAGGGGTTCCCGGCACACGGAAGACACTTCTGAAAGGTGTTTCTTGCTCCACGCCTACCCCAGATCTTTGATGGTGTCTATTTCAAAGAAACAGTAACTGCATGTATATTATAATTTTTGACAGCAGATAATACTTTGTACAAAATCCTTCAGAGGTAAGAAAGTCTTTAATATCTTTTCATCCTCAAGAGATGAGGCAGCTATGTTAAGCTGTCTGGCCTACGGTTATACACTGAGTCACTGCTGAGTGTGGAGATTAAAAACCCAAGAACACTTAAGAGCTACATGTTGTGGCTGAAGCAGTATGGTGGCCCAGTCACGTGCCCTCACTTTTCTTGAAGAAGTTACTAAAAAGAATTGAAGAAAATGAAAAGCTCATAAAAAGAGAAATTGTAAGACTGGAATTATTCTCGGAAACCATATAAACTTAGAAATGTCTCATAATTATTTGTTTTGAGTATAATACTACTGAACACAAATGCCAGTATTATTTTCTGGAGAAACAAGACACATGATGAAATTGGTTTTAAAAAATAATAATGGAGAGACCTGGATCTAAAATGTCAGGGCGCCAGGGTGGCTCACTCAGTTAAGTGTCTGACTTTGGCTCAGGTCATGATTTCACGGCTCCTGGGTTCCAGCCCGGTGTCGGGCAGTGTGCTGACAGCTCAGAGCCTGGAGTCTGCTTTGGATACTGTGTCTCCCTTTCTCTCTGCCCTTCCCCTGCTCACATTCTGTCACTCTCTGTCTCAAAAATAATTTTAAAAATTTTTAAAAATTAAGTGTTGAAGTTATAAAAATAAAATAAAATCCTCAAATTTTGTTACAAGTTGGGATGGAGACAAAGAGAGACAAGGCTTGTGTGCTGAATTCCCAGTCTTACCAAGGAGTGCTCAAAATACATCCTTTACTTGTGACCCCACTGTGGAAATTCTGAGATGCCAATGAGGGTGGGGAATGTTTCTGGTTTAGCCCTATTTGCACCTTCTGGAAGTGTGCTGTTCTCTGTGCAGCTAGCTCCACCCCCCCAGGGGGAAGTTCTGCTTGTGTGGTTATTCTCCTTGAGGACACCCGAAATGGGCTTTAGGGATTCTGCTTTTCATCCTGACTAAACAGCTTTTCTTTTCTTTTTAACGTTTATTTTTGAAAGAGAGACAGACAGACTGCAAGTGAGGGAGGGGCAGAGAGAGAGGGAGACACAGAATCCAAAGCAGGCTTCAAGCTCTGAGTGGTCAGCACAGAACCCAACAGAAGACTTGAACCCACAAGCTCTGAGAGCATGACCTGAGTCGAAGTCAGATGCTTAACCCACTGAGCCACCCAGACGCCCCTGACTTAACAGCTTTTCTTTTCTTTTTTTTACTGTTTTCTTTCTTCCTTTTTCCTTTCTTCCTTTCTTCCTTTCTTCCTTCCTTCCTTCCTTCCTTTCTTTCTTTCTTTCTTTCTTTCTNTGAACCCCACAAAAGACACAAAGTCTCTAAACCCACATATTTCAATAATAACACTGAATGTAAATGGGCTGAATGCTCCAATCAAAAGACATAGGGTAGAAGAATGGATAAAAAAACAAAATCCATCTATATGCTGTCTACAAGAAACTCAACTTACCAGCTTTTCTGGTCTATTGTCTACATCCATAGATGTTGGGAGTCCAAGGGTCATCTTTAGCATCAAACCACTACAGTCTATTTTAGTTTAGGCAGATGGTTCTTTTGACAGTGCAACATTCTCAAAAACTGAGCTTACCTCTTCAGTTCCTGACAGCTGCAAGCATCAATAGCCAGCTTGTCGTATTTCTTTGCCTTCCCCCACCTCCGTTTCTCCACTCTGCCCTCACCCACACCCACACAATCCCTCACATCCTCTGTTTCTTTTTCTCTCTCTTCACCCTCCCCCCATCTTGAGTGGATTGCAAGTGCTTCTGCTCACTTGAAAAGATTTACTGAACACTGCCATGGCTGTGACCTTGACACTTGAATCCACTCAGAGGTTTTAACAATGAGTGGGATGTCTGTACCCTTAATTTGATGCTGGTCCCAAGACTAAGTTGTTGTTGTTGTTGTTTTTAACTTAATTCAAAATTATTTTAAGTTGTTTTTTGAGAGAGAGAGAGTGGGTAGGGTAGGGGCAGAGAGAGAGGGGAGAGAAAGAATCCCAAGCAGCCTCAACGTCCAACACAGAGCCTGATATGGGACTCCATCTGACAACTGTGAGATCGCAACCTGAGTCACTATCAAAAGTTGGACTCTTGACTGACTGAGCCACCCAGGTAGCCCCCACCCAAGACTAAGTTTTCATCAGCCTTTGTCACTCAAATGTCTTCCCAGGTTTATATTTTATTTATTGGATTAAGCAGCCGTGGCCTCTTCCAATCCTCCAACCTCCCTATTTTTAAATTATTTTCTATTCCTCTTATTCTTGCTTGCTAACTGGCCAGTTCTTTTTTGTGCTTATTTTTTCTTAGAGTACTGAGCCAACTGAGAGCAGTCAACACACACTGCTGTTTCTACACCCCTCCATTCCAAGGCGTGGGTTCTCTCCACAACACCAAGAAATTCTCTGACACAAGTGGGGTGTCCTACAATGAAACACAATTCTGACCCTATCTACATAGATAGCATCAGATTCCCATGGGCTGCGTCCCACAAGGCTGCCTCCACATCTGCTGCCAAACTGCAAGTCCCTGTTGTCACCTGTGGTTCTGACTGCCTATAAATCAGAGGTTCCCAAGACCCTCTCCTTGGGTTTGCTGGAGTGGCTCACAGAACTTAGAAAGCACCTCCAACAGCCAGATTAAGAGATAGATAGGGCGAGTTTCTGAACAAAGGAGGGTCTGTCCCTGTGGAGTTTGGGGGCCTGTCGTGGTGGTACGTGGAATGATTCTGGTTCACAACGTGGAAGCATCCGACCACCATCCTCTAGATTTTTATGGAGGCTTTGTTACAGAGGCATGATTGATTTAATCATTGGCCATCAGTGATTGATTCAACCTCCAGACCCTCTCTGGAAATCAGAGGGTGGAAATGAGAGTCCCAAACTTCTATTCCAGTCAGTTCCCCTGGCAACCAGCCCCATCCTTAAGGCAAGCTATGTCGTCCATTAACATAACAAAAGATATCTTTATTGCTCTCATTTCTTAGAAAATTCCAAGGAGTTGAAATGTGCAGGGGATGAAAACCAAATATATATTTCTTATAAATCACAATATCACAATTCCTACCTTATTGCTTTTCAACCTCTTTCTCTAGAGTCTAAAGAAAGAGACAGCAACTTTCTGTAAAGGTTGAGATAGTAAATATTTTACCTTTGCAGGCCATACAGTCCTGCCACAATGTGAGAAATAAGGGAGATGACTCATTTTCAGAAATACCAAATAAAAGCTGTGCTGTCCGGTTAACTGTAGGTTGACAACCTATTGGAAATATGTACGAACCCCCTGCTCCCCACAGTGGAGTTCCAAACCCTTGGACACTTCACTTCCTGGTTCTTCTTCCCTTCTCCATTTGGGGGGGGGTGGTATTTTCTCGGACTTTGCAATGAGCATGCGTCAAAGAACAAAGGGAAGAGGGACTGAAAGTCTCTGCATCACCTTAGGGAATGTACATTTGTTCCAATCAGACATGGGCATAGGGGACTTCCGGGTCAGGCTGTAACCTCTGTAGTGCTCAGCCAATGAGGAATCAGGGGAGGGTCTTGCACACTAGGAAATAAACTGTCTGCTATAACTGCTCTGAGAGTGCCTGTCTGTCAGACACCTGCTCTTACAAGAATGTTGATTAAAGCTTCACTTCACTGTGCTCCGTGTCTCTGCATCCCTCCATTGATTGGGTCAGTGGGCTTATTCCTCACACACAACTACTGTTGAAAGCAGCCATCAACAGTAATTGAATGAATGAGTATTTATGTGAGAAACAAAGGCAGAAAGAAGTGTAGATAAAATTAAATTTCCTTACAACCTGAAGCTCATTGACAAATATTCCTCCAGGAACTCCCAACTGTCTTAATGTTAATGCTTCACTAGAGGAAAAACAACTTTAGCTTGACAATAGCTAGGACTCCAGGATCCTGTGAGTCTTCCTTAGCATATGAAAATCGTTTCGGAAACTTCCCCTTGACTTTACCTCCCCCCAATTCCTAAGGATAAAATCAGTCACTCCTCACAATCCTGGGGCAACTCTGCCCACACGTCCTGTCCCTGTGCTTTAATAGAACCACCTTTTTGCACCAAAGACATCTCAATAATTTTTTTCTTGATTGTTGGCTCCAAACCCCAACACTTCAAACCTCATCAAGTATGGCTATGGTTCCAAAAACTGTATTTATGGGCACTGAAATGTGAATCGCATATGATTTGCACATATCATGTAATGGTATTTTTCTTTTGACTTCTTCAATCATATGAAATTGTAAAAACCATTCTTGGCTTACAGGCTGTTTAAAAACAGACTGGGCCCAACTCCAACCTGTGAGTCATAGTTTGCAGACTCTTCTTTAGAGTTAGAAGTTAGGCCATCGTTTGCATTTCACATTATCACAGGTGGCCATTTCATCAAAAGTCTCACCTCTGTCTACCTTGGACTGTTAACGCTTTTCTAGATTTTTGGTATGGCGGCCTCACACTTCAAGGTATCCGCTTACCACTCAGGATGGCAGATTTTGCTGCCATTCAAACAAACTCAAGCCTCATCAGCTCAGAAACAAAAATGTTTATTTCTGTGTGAATTGTGGCAGGTCAGCAGGAGGGTTCCACGCATCAGAGTCAACCAGTGACCCTGGCCAGCGGAAGTGACATCTCTCTTCAGGCTTCCAAAACCGTCAAGACGTGAAAAACTGAACATGGTAAGTTGTGCACTCACTGTTGGGTCCCTGCTGAAGAGGCGTGTATCACCACCACTCACATATTACTCGCCGGTCACTCACATGGCCATACCTGACCTCTAAGAAGAAAAGTGCAATCCTATCACCCGTTGGGTACAACAGTTTCCCAGGAAGTCCAAGACCTGGAACATGTTTGAACAGCCCTGGTGAGCTGGACACAGGCATAGGTTACAGACTACTTCTGAAAACTTCCACTAATAAAACCAAAAAACAATATATACAACTTTCTAAATGCCAGAGAAGAGACAAGCAGAGACAGCATTGTTCACATAGTAAGGAAAAACAGAAATCTTAAAAAACGGAAGCCATAAAACACAATGATGGAAATAAAGTCCAACTTATCACTTTTGAAAATAAACGTAAATCAGTTAAACTCTCAAGCTGGTTGAATAAGACAAGGTCTAACTACCAAAGATAAAACAAATGATACAAAAGGTTAGGCCAACGGACAGAAAACTATGTCCCACAGACCAAATCTGGCCCAGTCCACTGTCTACTTTTATGAAGAAAGTTTTATTGGAACACAGCCATGCCCATCTGTTTACATACCTTCTGTGGCTATTTTCTGTGGAATAGTTGCAACAGAGATCATCTTGCCCACAAAGCCTAAAATATTTATCTGCCTCTTTACAAAAAAAAAAAAGTTTACTGGCCCTTATATTAGGCAATGAAGGATAGACTAAGATATGGAATACAAATAAAAATAAATCAATTATTCTAATATTGTTAACAAAGTGAAATGAAATGTCAGCCTTCACTAAGTATATAGAAAATCCCTGAATGTTAACGAAGGGGAAAATGAGCTCAGAGTAGAACAACTCACATTTTTTCCATTTCTTCTTAAGCTACATAATAATCTCCTAAAGTAGAGGCTTATTTAATTTTCCAAATCATAATCCTTCCTTTGTAATCAGTGAAGGTTAAATAATAGTGCTTCTTTCTGTCTAAACCAATTCTTCAATATCTAATTTACCTCCTTACTCAAAGGGTTTGAGTAAACCCACAACAAAAGACTGTGGACAGAGCGTTTGATCACACTGAAATGAATTTTGGTTAAACACATAAAAATTTTTAGGAAATTATGTACAATATGCATCTACAACACACATAAGACATTAACAACTTCATTAAACCAAAATGCTTTACATAAGATGTTTATTTAATTAGGTAAATGCAATGTTTCTCTACCTTTGCCCTTTTCCTATATTGGATTAAGCTTTTTATTTTTTCATTTATTTATTTTTGAAGATTTTATTTTTAAGTAATCTCTACACCCAGTGTGGGGCTCAAATTCACAGCCCCAAGATCAAGAGTCACATGCTCCTCTGACTAGGCCAGGTAGGTACCTCTGGATTAAACTTTTTAAACTACAATCTGAAAACATCATTGCTCACCTATTTGTAATAAATGTTCTCTTTTAATGGCTTGGAGAGCTTTGTCCTAGTGTGAAGGGAATTCTCTCCTGGGGCTGGAGTTAGCTTTCAGGCTCTAGAAGAAACTTGTTCCTTTAACACTTCTGTGTCATTAAAACAAAGGACCCATATTTCCATTATATATCTTTTAATCTACTGCTTAGTTTTCAAACATCTATGAAAGCCAGTCTGTACATCCATGAGTTCCTCAGGTAATTAATATCATGAAATAGTGTCTGTCCTGCTCAAATACTCGTGGACAATTTGTTTATTTGGAACAAGCAGGACTGTGTCATATCCTTGATCTTGCTCTTATTTATTCATCTCATAAATATTTACTGAGTATTCACTGTAGCCAGGGCTTTCTACAGAAACAAAACCAAGAGGAGACAGATAGATAGATAGATAGATAGATAGATAGATAGATAGATAGATAGATAGAAGATACATAGACAGATACATATAGATAGATCTCTATCTATAAAGAGAGACAGAGACAGAGAGAGGGAGAGAGAGAAAATTATTGTAAAGAATTAGCTCACGTGATTATGGAGGCTAGCAAGTCTGAACTTTGCAGGCAGAATGGGGACCCAAGAAAGAGATAAGGTTGTAGTCTTGAGTCTAAAGGCCATCTAGAGGCAGAATTCATTCCTTCTTGGGGGAGCTCAGTCTTTCCTCTTCAGGTCTTCAATTGGCTGGATGAAGGCCACTGACATAATGAAGGACAATCTCCTTACTCAAAGTCTCCTGATTTAAATTCTAATCATATCTCCAATAAAACTTTCATAGCAACATCTAGACTGGTGTCTGAGCATGGGCACCACAGCCTACCCAAACTGATGCTTAAAATTAACTATCACACCCACTGTGTGCCAGGCACTGAGGATGCAGAAGTGGACAAGGCTGACAGACTCGCGATCTTGAGTAGCATAAAAATACAGATGCATATAGCCAAGCTGAATTAATACAAAATATATAAAGAACAAACATATAGGCAGACATGTAGTGTGGAGAGGACAGGAGGATTTGGGAGATGCAATAAGGCCAACTTGATGTCATGGTCACTGATGTGGGCTGGGTGTGCTGAGAGTTGGCTCTCCACACAGTGCACACACCTCTGGGAAAGCACATATGGGGAAAATGCTCAACAGAGTAGCCATTATGTTCCTTCCACCTGCCCTGACTATGTCTCCATGTGTCTTCCACTTTCGTCTTTTTACAGGACTCACTGAGAAAACAGACTAAAACACATGCCTTTGGGAAAGTGCCATTCAACTTAGCTACCAAGACTTGGCCAGCATTTCTTCTGGTGACAGGCCCAGTGAATTCCAACCATTGCCCTGGGTTGCATGTTGTCCGTTTTGTTTCACTGGAGTCATACCTGTGACTTTGCATGACCTCCAGTCCCTTTTACAAAGCATGTTAGCCTCATACAACCTGAACGTGATCTTTGTAATTACATAATCTCCTCAAAGCCTATCCCGGGTGGGTCATAATTCATGTATGAGCCAGAAGGAATTACAAGTGCCATGTTAACAAATAGTTGAGCAACAGTTAGAGAACTACTCAAGAATCAAGAGTGACTTGCTACTGTGAGTTTTTAGAGAGAAAAAGGGTTCATCAGAATAATCTGATCCCGGGGTGCCTGGGTGGCTCAGTCAGTTAAGTGTCCGACTTCAGCTCAGGCCATGATCTCACAGCTCATGGGTTTGAGTCCCACATCAGGCTCTGTGCTGACAGCTAGCTCAGAGCCTGGATTCTGTTTCAGATTCTGTGTCTCCCTCTCTCCCTGACCCACCCCGGCTCACTGCTGTCTTTCTCTCTCAGAGAAATAAATAAAAACATTTTAAAAAATAAAAGAATAATCTGATCCCATCAAAGCCTTTCAAGTCCTGCAGCTGCAAGGAGGTGATTCCACTGGTTGGGCTCAGCTACTTTAAACCCCTGGGCACTCCAATCTGGGGATTTTCTTTGTGTCTTGTGTTGTTCCTCTGTGACCCTGTATTTTTCTCTTCCCTTCAATTATTAAGCTCCTGAGTTCCCAAATTTATTTCAAATGACTTCACCTATGGTTCCTCTAGTCCCTCCCCCTGGTAACTTTCTTCTGATTTCCCAATAGCTTCTTCTATTTCAACTTTTCGTTCACCAGGGACTGTATACATCTCACTTCACACAGTAATTCAACACAAAGAATCCAAGCTCTTGCTCTTGAAAAATATCTTTTAGGGATGAAACACCGACCCTTGTACAGAAAGGGAAGAAATAGGTATATTTTGTATTGATTTTTATTTTTATTTATTTATTTTTAATTTTTTATAATGTTTATTTTTGAGAAAGAGAGAGAGAGAGCACAAGTGGGGGAGAGCAGAGAGAGAGAGGGAGACACAGAATCTGAAGCAGGCTCCAGGCTCCGAGCTGCCAGCACAGAGCCCTATGTGGGCTCGAACTCATGAACTGTGAGATCATGATCTGAGCCAAAGTCAGATGCTTAACTGACTGAGCCACCCAGGTACCCTTTGTTTTGATTTTAAAATGGAATATTGATTCCGTTCCCTAAAATATGTTTGTAGGCAAATTCTACTTCAATCACGAAATTATTTTACACCCTTAATTCTGGAAAACTTTTCCACCTCCTTTACCATGATCTCAAAAATATTTCATTAATATGATGCCTTGGCACCTTTGTAAATTTAAGCATTGCATATTATTATCCAAGGTATAAAGCAGTGGGAAAGTCAGCAGAAGGAAAATTCTTTAGGAGTCCCTTAAGAGACTCACATCATACTCCAGGTAACACTAGTATAGGACTTACAACCACAGGACTCAATATACAGAGGTGCTTTAAAAGGTTATTAAGAGTTAAATACACTGGATCTTGAGGGCATTATGCTAAGTGAAATAAGTCAGAGAAAGACAAATACTAAATCATCTCACTGATATATGGGATCTCAAAACAAAAAAAAAAGGAAAAGAAAAAAGAACTCAAAGATCTAGAGAACAGATGCGTCGTTATCAGATGGGTAAACAATCAAAAGGTACAAACTTCCAGTTACAAAACAATAAGTCCTGGGGATGTAATGTACAGCATGGTGACTGTAGTTAACAATACTGAATTTTATATTTGAAAGTTGCTAAGAGAGTAGATCTTAAAAATGTTCATCACAAGAAAAAAACATTCTGTGACTGTGTGATGGATTTATTGCTGAGTGATCACTTCACAATATATACAAATATCAAATCATTATTTTGAACACCTGAAAGTGTTATAAGTCAATTATGCCTCAATTAAAAAAAAATCATGGGGTGCCTGGGTGGCTCAGTTGATTAAGCATCTGATTTGGCTCAGGTCATGATCTCACAGCTCATGAGTTTGAGCCTCGATTCGGGCTCTGTGCTGACAGCTTGAAGCCTGGAGCCTGCTTCAGACTGTGTGTCTCCCTGTCTTCTCTGCCCCTCCCCTGTTGTGTGTCCACGTTCTCTCTCTCTCTGTCTCTCTCTCTCTCTGTCTCTCAAAAACAAATTTAAAAAACATTAAAAAAAAAAGTTAAATCTAAAAACCTGATGTTGGAACACCTGGGTGGCTCAATTGGTTAAGTGACCAAATCTTGATTTCAGCTCAGGTCATAATCTCACAGTCATGAGATGGAGCTCCACACTGAGCATGGAGCCTGCTTGGGATTCTCTCTCTCCCTCTCCTGCTGTCCCTCCATCCCCCCTTAAAATAAATAAACACTAAAAAAAAAAAAAAAGAAAGAAAGAAAAAACCCCCTGAGGTTCCAATGTTAGTTCCATCCAAGGACTATTCTAGTGGAAGATCTCTTTGGTGGATAGTCCCGGTACATTTTTCCTTGGTAAGAGAAATAGCAGTTATTTTTACTTTTTGTTTTGCTTTTTAATGTTTATTTATTTATTTTGAGAGAGAGGCAAAGAGAGAGGGAAAGAGAATTCCAAGCAGGCTCCATGCTGTCAGCAAGGAGCCTGACATGGGGATGGAACTCACGAACGTGAGATCATGACCTGAGCTGAAATCAGGAGTCACTTAACTGAGTAAGCCACCCAGGAGCCCCACTTGTTTTTACTTCTAAATTAAGAAGAAAAAAATTGAAAGATTTCTGGACCAGAAGCACTGGGGGCATCAGATTTTAGGATTATCTCCTCCATAATGCAATTCTTCAAACATTGACATTATAACTTCTGGATTTTTTTTCTTTCTTTCTTGAACTTTTATTTTGTTAATTTGCTTTTATATCCTTTTTGGTGCTTAGCAGATTGCTCCCCCTTATGATTGTTTAATATATATTTGTTTAACTGAAATGTAATACAGATATGAAATTAAGGGCAGAGAAATCAGGTACTAAGGACAATAAAGTGGGAGAACAATAGAAAATCAGGCAAGACCCTTAATAAAAACTGCACTGGAATTAATAGATACTTCCTTCCCCTCCCTCATTGTTATGTTTTCATTGAACTTTTTGTACATAGTGGAATTTTGTACCTACTTACTAAAACACAAGCTACCATTTACTGAGAAGGTTCTATGTCCCAGGCGCTGCACCAGAGAGATGCTTTGTACTCATAAGCATCAATAATAGGAATGATTGATGAAGACCCAGTTGCCTGAGAAGAGAATGGAATATACAACTTTTGTGTGGGGAGATAAGCTCAGGCTTCCCTGAGCCTGCATGGATGGATAAACAAGGCATAAAGAACTACAAAGCCATAGGATGCTCTCACCCAAGCTTGGGTAAACAAGATTAGGACCCCAGGATGGAGGGAGGGGGCCAAGGACCCCAGGATAGGGGGGTACAAAGACCCCCAGAATGGGAGGGGGGCAAAGGCCCCAATACAAAGGTATATGATGTAAAGCAAGATTAGGCATTCAGGGCGAAAGTGTCCCCCCAATTTAGTACTATAGCAGAAAGCTGCTTTCACAGGAAGGAAAGACCAAATTAGGTAAACAGGTAAATAGGGCTATAGACTGCTGGGCTGCAGGTGATGCTGCCCAGAAGAGAGCTGATAAACAAAAGAAAAGGTGCTTGTTAACCCTGAGGTTACTTCTATCTGTCTGCTCTCCTAGGCTAGCTAAGATAAACAGACACAGTGCCACCTGTCTGCCATTAACCGCTATCTGCCCATCTGCTCAGTGCTAGGATTTGTTTTATATTGACCCAAACCCCGAACACCATGTATCTTCAATATCCCCTTTCCCTCATGCCCATGAGTTAATGTTCACTGATTCCTTGTCTCTTTGTGCATGCCCATCACATTTATAAGCCTTCTGATCTTAATAAATATGGGGCAAGAACCCTTATTCAGGGCTCTTGTCTTTTCCTGGACATTAGCCATCTCTTGCTTTTAATCCTGCATCTGCTCTCTTGCTGGTCAATTCCAAGCAGTTTCCACAGTGTCAGCACAGAGTCCAATGCAGGGCTTGAGCTCACAAACTGTGAGATCATGTTGAGCCCAAATCAAGAGTCAGATACTTAAACAACTGAGCCAGCCAGGAGACCCAGAACTATTTCAGAGTTAACTGAAGTTTCATGATAATAGACATACACAAAGTAGATGCAAATACAATAATCTCAAGGGAAGACTCACGTCTTGCTCGTCTCCTGCTCTGCAAGGAAGCCTCCAGTTCAGAAACACCTCAATCTTCTCATCAATCTGGGAGTGTCGTTCTCCGGAGCCCAGCCTTTCTTCATCAGGCAGAGTGAAGTCTCTCTTTCCTTACAGTGAATATCAGGTCCTTCAAGTGTGAGGCACCCATTTGAGTAAATGTGCCTGCTCTGCAGACCTAAACTCTCTTTTGGTGGGATCATCCCATTACAAAGCCCACAGACAGCTGCCCATCGGAGCCCCATTCTATCATCAACTTTAAAACTGATGTTTTGGTTACTTATACTTGACTCTTGTGTCTTAATCTTGAATTATTTCTGAACTCAGTAGAGATATAAAGACTGTGGGCAATTATCACTGTAAAACAAAAGCAAAATTGTGAGAAATTTTGGAAGTTGAAGGACCAGGATGGAATGAAAGGCTGCAAATACACGTGAAATCAGGACAACTGTTAGGAGGTAGAAGAAATGAGAATCTAATGGTGAGGGGAAAAAAAATCCCAAATAAGAAAGCATAAGAATACTAAGTGAGATCCTACAACCTCTCCCTGGCTTCTACCCCCCAACCACAGCATCTTGAAAGTCTCAGAAAGAATGAACAAAAATGGCAGACTCTTCACTATTAAATGGGAATCTAGAGAATCTTGATGTAGGAACATCAAATCCTCATTTTATTTCTCTAGGTATTCTACCAGTTTCCCATCCTTGGTAACAGGAGAGATACATTTACCAACTAAATACCGTATAAGATCTCACCTGCCCCTAGGTGAGGACTCCTAGGTGAAAAAAGTCAGGTTCTGATGGTTCTTCCTAAACATTCCACTTATTAAGTCCAGGGGTCCATGAAACTATGTCTTTCCTGTTTCCTAGAATGTTTTCATTAGAAATCTGTGAGTCCATGACAAGACCACAAGATTTATATCACGGAGTCTCAACCTTGCTGAGATAGTGGCACCCACAATCTCAGCATAATGGCAGGATGTGAAGATGAGACAGAATTTAACGATCAATTCCTCATGAAGCATGACGAGGCTATTTGCACCATGCCAGGCAACAGTACAAACATCTTACCAATTAGGACCCTAACCTGTAAGCCCATTTAGGGACAAGATTGTCACCCATGTCCTAAGAATAGCTGTGGCTATGGCTATTGTCTGTTTCTTTCTTCCATTCTAAGTATGTTTATTTTCACGCTACTATTTCAACTGAGCTCCCTCTTGTTTCTACTTTAACTTTCTAGTAAAAGCTCTTCTGCTTTTCCTTTCCATTCACTTCTGTTCATTTTAGCCCAGGCAAAAATTCCAGAGTTAGGTTAATTCCTTATCCGACCAGCCAGCCCATACACACAGTCTGCTAAGTTATGACTTAGGAAATAGATGAGAAATCACTTTAGAATAGCAGAACTTTTTTGGGGGGAGGGGGGTGCGGGTTGACTTTGGTATGGTTAACCTCATACAGGAAAATTCAACAGAGACAGCAGCCTAAGTCTTGGTCATTTCCATCTTACATATATAATACTATATATTACATTTACATAAGCTTATTCAATATATATTCATTTATCAATGAGTGTTTTTTTAGAAGTCACACTTCTACAAATCTGTGATTAGAACTTCACATCATTCTAAACAGCTTTTCTGAACTTCCTATAGAACAGGTAAATAAACACTGCCGAATATTTTAAAAACTCAAACTTATAACGGCTGTCCAAGATTTGCTTCTTTCTCTAATAAATATTAATGAAGTTCATTTACCTATCACAATTTGTGTTCATAGGCTCAGGATAATTTCAATTTAAAGCAACATTATAACTTTGTTAAAAGGTAAAAAGTCATGGGGCACCTGGGTGGCTCAGTCGGTCAGGCGTCTGACTCTGGAGTTCCCCTCAGGTCATGATCTCATGGTTCTGTGAGTTTGAGCCCCACATCGGGCTTCATGCTGACAGCATGGAGCCTGTTTGGGACTCTCTCTCTCCCTGTCTGCCCCTCCTCACTCACATTCTCTTTCTCTCTTAAAATAAATAAATAAACTTAAAAAAAGGTTAAAAGTCAGAAAAATGTTATGGTATAACAGTGAGGAAGTCTGAGGAAGTTTTTTACTGTGCTGGTTAACTGTCTCATCATTTTACACATTCAGTTGACAGGTTCTAGTAGTCAGTGACTGCCCCTACTCAAGTAGTAGCAGAATCTAAGTATATCTAACATGGTTCATCTATATAAGAGGCTCTCTTGGAAACTTCTAGAGATTGGGGCATTCCTCTATTTTCACATTTGTGCACATTCATTACAACTCCCTGGAAGTTCCACGTTGTTTATTTCTACACCAGAAGCAGTATAGGTTAGTGATGAAACTATGAAGTGGGTTCATGAGCAAACAACTAGGAAAGAATTCTTGAGGGGCGCTTGGGTGGCTTAGTCCATTAAACATCCGACTTTACCTCAGATCATGATCTCATGGTTTGTGAGTTTGGGCTCTGAGCTGACAGCTCAGCCCTGGAGCCTGCTTCACATTCTGTGTCTCCCTCTCTCTCTCTGCCACACTCCCTCTCACACTCTGTTGGTCTCCCAAAAAATAAAAAAAAAATTAAAAATTTAAAAAGAAAGAATTCTTGAGACATTTTTGGTGCAAAAAGGTGACTTTATTATAGCACAGGGACAGGACCCATGGGCAGAAAGAGCTGCCCTGGGGTTGTGAGGAGTGACTGATTATATATTTTTTAACTAGTGGGGGTTAGGGATAGCGTAAGTCTCTAAGGAAATTGGAACCAAGGCTTTCAGGACCTTGAGGGGCAAACTGTTGTTAAGATAAGGGTACTTTTAGCTTTTAGTAAAACAAAAACATTAAGGCCGTAAGGCAGCCATGAATTCCTTGAGGAAGGTCACGCTCCACACGTTTCAGGTGTCTGTCAGCGGGCTGAGAGCTAGGAGGAGATTTAATTTAAGCCACGTCTCTCTAGTCTTTGTTTCCCCTCATCATTTGGTTTCTAAGAAGTTGTGTTCTGGTGCCAGAGAGCCTGAGTTCAAATCCCAGCTCTGCCATTTGTTGGCTCTGTGGCCTTAGCCACATTTACCTACCCTCTCTAGGTTCAGTTTCCTCATCTGTACAGTGGAGGTGACACTATCTCATTTTAAATAAGTTAATACATTGAAGATGTTTCAAATAGTCCTACCATATCATGAGCAATCAAAAGAGGAGCTATGTTACTAAGTGTTAGAAATTATTTCAACCACACTTATGTATACATGATCCATGTATGATCCTGATTAAATATTCTTTTTTTTAAGTTATTTATTTTTTGAGAGAGAGAGAGAGAAAGAGATAGAGATAGAGAAAGAGAGCAGGGGAGGGGCAGAGAAAGAGTGGGAGAGAGAGAATCCCAAGCAGGCTGCACACTGTCAGTGTAGAGCTTGACACAGGGCTTGAACCCACAAACCATGAGATCATGACCTGAGCCAAAATCAAGAGTCAGTCATTTAACCAATTGAGCCACTCAGGCGCCCCTGATTCAATATTTTTTAGTGTAAAAAATTTTCATATGAAACCAAGTGTTGGTTCCCAAGCTCTTCTGGAACATCCCAAAGCTAATCTGAAACTGGCCCCTGGATGCAGAGGACGGGGAGAGCCCCAGGAAAGAAGCAGCCACACCAGGTTGCAGGTGGCAGTTTTAATAAGCAAGGGAATTGATGTCTGAGGCTAATCTTGGATGACCTCCCCATCCCCACCTGCCAAATCTTAAAAGCTCATGTAGAGGCCTAGCCTGGGTTAGTTATGTACACCAGCCCGATGTTCTCAACACCACACTGCTACTCAAGGCTGTGTCCTTGGAGTAGCCTCTGGGGGCGGCCAAGGCTAGGAGAACCCACATCCCAAGGACGGGGGTGTGGAGCCTCGAGTGCCCAGGATCAGCTCACAGGTCAGCTGGTCGTCACAACCTCTCAATGACCTCCCCAACACAAAGGTAAACAACTTTCAAAGTCAGCAAGTTCATTTGTGTTTCTGGTGAATATTATGTCAGGGTTCACTGAAAATGTCTACATTATTTCTTTTTCAAAGATGGAATCGTACCATACATACTCTTTTGTGACCTACCTGTAAATTGTTTCCGCAAGCCACCAATCTTGGACACATGTCTGCTGTCCCAAGTAATCCCCTACTATTGTTCTGACCTGGGCTCACCTTTTTCTCTTTGGAGGTGTGCGCTCTGCTCAGAGCAGAAGCCCCAGGGCTAGTCGATTTGCTCAGCTTCCAGTTAATTACCCAGTTTGGGGCCCCCATTCATTGATTTCACTTCTGCTTTGTTACCTTTCATCCTACTTCTAAGGTCTGATTCTTTGATCAGTTGAACCTGTAAAGTACACGAAAAACTACAAGTCCAATACTTCTTCCTACTTTTGCCCCACTTACAGAGATTTCTCTGTAGATACCACAGTCCTCAGGTGACCTCCCCATTCCAGACACTCCCCCCCACCCACTAATCCAAGTGGGTGGATTTTCTGTGAATCACTGAGAATCACTGTTTATGAATTCATTAGAAAAAGAAGGCTGGGAGACTACATTAGCTGCCTCAAAAAGTTGTGGCTGGTATAGAGCAAGTCTCTGAGTCAGAACAGCTACTGGGGAGGAATGACTGCATAAGGAGCCAAATGTCATTTAAAAAAATGTCATGGGTGAAAGGGGTCAAAGGTACAAATTTCAAGTCACAAAACAAGTTAAGTCCTGGGGATGCAATGTACAACATGGTGACTACAGTTAATAAGACGGTTGTAGGGGCACCTGAGGGGGCTCAGTTGGTTAAGCAGTTGACTATTGATTTGGGCTCAGGTCATGATCTCTTGGTTCATGAGCTCAAGCCCTACTTCGGGCTCTGTGTTGACAGTACAGAGCCTGGCTGGGATTCTCTCTCTCTCTCTCTCTCTCTCTCCTGCTCCCCTGCTTGCTCCCTCTTTCTCTCTCTCTTCCTCTCGCTCTCTCCCAAAAATAAATTTAAAAAAATTTAAAAACTACTGTTGTATATTTGAAAGCTGCTAAGACAGTAAATCTTGGAAGTTCTCACCCCAAGAAGAAAAAGATTTGTAACTACATGTGGTGATGGATATTAACAAGGCTTATTGTGATCATTTCTCAACATATGCAAATATCAAATCATTACGGTATACACATGAAAATAACATAATGTTGTGTGTCCATTCTACCTCAATTAGAAAAGAAGAAGAGACACAGGCCACAAAAACACTGCTTTATACACACAACTTCCCCTGGTTTAGAGAGATCATAAAGAAAAGATAATGCTTCTCATTCATAAATAAGAAATGTTTAAATGTAATTTCAACAAAATAAATCCTATTACACCATGTGACTGATCATTAGGATCACTTCTTCTTAATTTCTTTCTTTTGTATAGTTTTTGATGACTTTATTAATCTAAAAAAAAGTCATGTGGGGCGCCTGGGTGGCTTAGTCGGTTAAGCGTCCGACTTTCGCTCAGGTCATGATCTCGCGGTTCGTGGGTTCGAACCCCGCATCGGGCTCTGTGCTGACTGCCAGTTCAGAGCCTGGAGCCTGTTTCAG
>NW_027532830.1:314666-324400 GCF_008692635.1 Crocuta crocuta
CTGGAGCCTGTTTCAGAGTCTGTATCTCCCTCTCTCTCTGACCCTCCCCTGCTCACGCTGTCTCTCTCTCTCTCCTAGAAATAAATAAATTTAAAAAATAAAAAAAATAAAAATAAAAATAAAAAAAGTCATGTTTTCTTATTGAAATAAGTTATAGCAAAACTCCATACAGTATTTGATATATCCTAAACAGCTTTCAGGGGCCACGTCTCAGATCATCATGGAATAAAGTTTTAGTAACATCATTCTCAGTTCTTCTTTCACATTCAATTCCCAAAAATGGAAGCAGTGGGAGGCTTATCATCCCATATTGTGTGATGAAAGACCCAGTCTCCAAGTCAAAATGACGGAGATTTAAATCCCAGGGCTTCTGGGGCACCTGGGTGGCTTAGTCAGTTAAGCGTCCGACTTCGGCTCAGGTCATGATCACACGGTTCGTGGGTTCGAGCCNATAATAAAAATAAATAAATCCCAGGGCTTCCTCTTATTACTGTGTGATGTTGGGCAAGTTGCCTCACCCCACCAAGTCTCTGTGTCCTCTCCTGTGACACGTGGATGCCAGTCCCTACCCCACAGAGGAGTTGTGTCAATGAAATGAATAAAGTGTGTGTGGCACATCTGCATACCACGCCCTGTGTTAGACACTATTATGATAACTGTGCCTTTTCTGCTGCAGTCCTATCTTACCGAGGAGATCAGAAATGGAAGTTAGATCTTGAAGTTTGACAAATGCCAAGCACAAAGCAAAGATAGCCTGACATCAGGAGCCCCTGTGACCTCATGTAATATGCCTGAAAGGTTATCTCCAAGCCAAGCCTGAGAAATCCTCAAAGAAAATACTTTAAACTTCTTTAAACTCTCCAAACTTCCACTTCATAGAGGAGTGACCATGTAGTTTCCTGAAATCAAGTGCTTCCTAAGAGCTTTGGTTCTCTAGCACCCTGAAGATGCCCATTAATAACATTAATCCTGGGACACCTGGCTCAGTCAGCTAAGCATCTGACTCTTGATTTCAGCTCAGGTCATGGTCTCACAGTTCATGAGTTCAAGCCCCACATTAAGCTCCACACTGATAATGCAAAGTCAGCTTGGGGTTCTCTCTCTCCCTCTCTCTCTGCCTCTCCCCTTTCCATGCTCTCTCTCTCTCTCAAAATAAATAAATAAACTTTAAAATGTTAATCTGGGGCACCTGGGTGACTCAGTCACTTCATCTTCTGACCTTGATCTCGACTCAGGTCATGATCTCACAGTAAACTCAAGCTGGGGTCCTTGCTGACAGTGCCCAGCCTGCTTAGGATTCTGTCTGTCTGTCTGTCTCTCTCTCTCTTCCCCTCCCCTCCTCTCTCTCACTCTATCTTTCAAAATAAATATATAAACTTTTTAAAAATGTTAATTTCCATGATGTTGTTCTATGAAAGTTAAAAAACAAAAATTTTTTGAACTGACTTGAAATTTTATTATATGTAAGGATATGGATCAAAGTCTGCAAACACCTTCTCCATTCCAAAGGCATTTGGGCCTGACAGCAGTGAGTCATGGGACTGGCTGTGGAATATTCTGCTGTCCTTGGTTCTCTAGATGTCTTAGACACTACAGGATGAGGAGGTTACCCAAGGCATTCGTTTGATGATCCAGAGCTAGATACAGACTCCAGAATCTGTGTTTTCAGGATAATCTTTCAGATGCCATTGGAAGCCCCACACAAATGCACACTGTCAGAAAGTACACAGGGGTGCCTGGGTGGCTCAGTTGGTTAAGCATCCTACTTTTGATTTCCACACAGGTCATGATCTCACGGTTCGGGAGTTCAAGCCCCTCATCAGGCTCCATGCTGACAGTGTGGAGCCTGCTTGGGATTCTCTCTCTCCTTCTCCCTCTGCCTCTCTCTGAGAGAGATAATAAAATAAAATAAAATAAAATAAAATAAAATAAAATAAAATAAAATAAAATAAAATAAAATAATGAAATAAAATAGAATAAAATAAAATAAATTTATTATTTAAAAATAAATACACATTTTTAAAAAGCATGCATTGCTGAGAATGACTCAGTCCATTCCAGGGAGACCCTCCTTATAGTGAAGAGGCTCCTTCTCCTCAGACACCACCCAACAGGGACCCATCCCCAGTGGATGCCCATCAAACACTTCTGACAAAGCATCTCCTGTTGCACAGGCCCATGCCTGAGGAGAGCAAGTAAGAAGACATGTTATAAGCTTAGTATTTTTGACATGTGGTTTCCCCTAAATCTTGGAAGAAGTTTATTTCAAAGTAGGATACTTATAAATGTGAAACAATTTGAAACATGAACTAATTACTCTATATAATGTCCGTTAGATTCCAGGAAGCCTTAATACCCTTTCATGTTTGAGGTTATGAAACAAATACATGCTTGCCTGGCCTCGGGCCCTACAGTTAGGAGGGATTAAGAACCAGGAAAACCCCAAGTAGAGCCTGTGGTTTGAATCACACAGCTGCACCACCACTGTTTCCAAAGGCTTGAAGGAAATCCTCAGAAAGTCAGTAACTGCAGGGTCGCAGGAGGTGGGGGTACCAGGCTGCTTTGCACTGTCTGCCACAAGGCAGGTCCACCTTAAAGGACACCGTGAGGACAGGGAATCACAGGCTCCCAGTTTTCCCAGTTGATTAGAATTTAAGTGGGTGGCTCATAGCTTAGTACCCCAGCTGAATACAATTCAAAGCATGAATATGTTCTTGTATTCCCAGAAAATCCTTCCCTTAGCTGGCTTAGGCAATCTGTTTAATTAGCAAACAAAACCAGTTGAAGCATGAGCCCACTCTGAACCCCCAAGAAGTACTGTGCTAGCAGTGTTTTCCATTTACGCAAGTTTGTTTGCCCACTTATTCATTCCTGGGTACAAACATTTCTTGAGCTCCAGGCACTGGCGTAGACATTTGGGATATAGCAGGAAACAGGAAGTCCAAGTTCCTGCCCTTGGACCTGTATATTCTAGGGGAATACAGATACTCATCAGATAGGTAAACATAATGCCAAGGAGCAGAAAGACCAGGAAGAAAAATGCAGCAAGGGAAAGAATAGAAAGTGCCTTGGGGTGGGGAGTGAGGAGCTGAGGAGCTGTGCTGCTTCTCAAATAGAATGATCAAGGAAGGGCTCTCAGGAGAGGACACTCAGCAGAGACTTCAATGAAGGGAAGGAGACAACTGCTGTGAACGACTTAGTATCGAATGTCTCATTCTTCCTCTTCTTCTTCTTCTTCTTTTTTTTTTTTACCATTTTTAAACATGTTTATTTATTTATAGAGAGAGTGCATGTGGGGGAGGGGCAGAGAGAGAAGGGGAGAGAAAGAATCCCAAGCGGGCTCTGTGCAGTCAGATGATGACTTTAAAAAAAGATGATGACTTTAAAAATGTCTGAAGGCTGGGAAACACTTTGATGGTCCATCCGAACACCATGTCATGTTGACCAGTCCTAGCCAATTACCGCACTGCACTCAGAACACCCCTTTATAGTAACCGGGGCTTCCCCTACTATTTCTTCATACCCATAAGCACCGCCATCACCTCCATAATCAATTATTACCTGGAGACTCTATGAGCCAATCCAACACACAGAAAGGGATTCAAGGTCTGCCATTCTCAGCACTGGGAACCAAGAAAGAGCATATGAGCAGGAAACATATTCTGGCTCCCCTCCTGGAACAGACAAATCCCTGACTGGAAACAAAGTGCATGTGGAACCTTCCGAACGCCATGGCATTCTACCTCTACTCTCTGCCTTCATGTGGATCGATCCAATGTCCCATCCACTCCCGGACACGCTCTTTACTGCTCATCTGAATCCCAGCCTTGAACGCCTGAGACGGTGAACTAGACGCCTGGCACAAGAGTACTGAATCCATGGGGACCCACTGCACACTATGACTCAGTCCGATGGGAAAGGTATGAGCTGAAAGAAGAGTCATGGGAGCCTGGCCTCTGCATCCTTCCTTAATGAATCAGGGCTTTTCAGGGAGGCCAGGGCCCTACTGCCCCTGGGATAGACAGCTTAAAGGAACAAGGGTGCTTCCTGCTCATCTCTTTAAGTGGGCCCCCTCACCAGGCTGTCACCCCAACCTCTGCACCTCATTTATCATTTTGTTCCTCACTTATGAGTCCTTGCTACTATACTTACTGCTTGGCCCTCATTTATAGCTCCTGTCCTGTCTCTGTTGCCTTACGTGCCTTTTTGTTTGAGTGACCTTCAAAATTCCCTTCGGGTTATATTGGATCTTAGCTTTCTAACCAAGTTTTATTCTCTTCACTCCCCCACTGCCCTGCCAGCAAAAAATTAAAAAGTAAAACCTCATTAAATACAGCTATCTGGTATCTAGCTTTCCGGTAAGGACGGCTCCAAGTTCAACTAAATATACAAACCTTTTCAAAGTTGAAAACAAATGTATAAATAATGTAAAACCGATATCTGATAAACTACCTTGATAGGTGTGTTGTATATGAATGGCCATATTCAAGTCATTTGGAGAAAAGCGTTTTCCCTTGTTTTCCCAGAAGGGGGATGTCTGTGAAATGTGAGACTGAAGGATTTGTTCTAAATCAGAAACAGAGTTGGAAAGAGAAAACCAGGAAGCAGCAGGTGGGTGGAAAAGGCATTGTAGGAATCTTTCCGGAAATGTTTTCATTGCTAAAACGGACACACCACTTCCACCTGGTGGCGGAATTGGGATTCACGGAGGCAGTTTTACAAGGTAACAAAGTCTCTTTTGTAGCGATTGTGAAAAATGCCCTACTAATGCCATCTAACTTGATCTTTCAAGACAAATTCGGGCAGATGAGTAATGGCAAACCCTACGGACAAAAACTGGGACAAGACACAGCAGACCTAGAACTTTCAGAGATGACAAAACACGATGAACTCATCCTCTGGATTAGGAACTTCTGATTGGATTCAGTTCAATGCAAAGGCAGATCTCTAGGGAAGCCCAAGTGAATAATCAGATGCGAGAGCAGGACTAAAGTGATATGCTGAGGCAAAGCAAATATCCGTGTGGCTGTTTCCAGTGAAATCTTTGCTAGAGACAAGTGATTACATGCACTTTATATAAAGAAATAAATGTTACATAAATTCCTAGGAAGGCCAATTAATTTTTACCAGTGATTCTAAGTCCCACTGTGTGGTGTGTGTGTGTGTGTGTGTGTGTGTGTGTGTGTGTATGAGAGAGAGAGAGAGAGAGAGAAAGAGAGAGAGCAAACTAGAGTCAAGAGCTAGAGACTGATGAAATAGGACTGGAGCCTGTTCTCCCTGCCCAAGACCTCCCTGGCTCAACACTTGATTCTAGCGGTGCTGTCAGGTCCAAAGGGCAGTATCGTATCTGATATTGGGCTTTCCCACCTCAGGTTGGGAGGTAACATGGACGGCAGGGTCCTGTGCAAACAGATAGTAAAGGACAAAGCCAGAGGGTGAGGAATCAGGCTGGAGCCTCACTTCCTCTGTAACAACCAGGCCTCTCACGCAACAGCCTGCCCGCCTTGTGGATGCTGCCAGTCAGGGGAGTAATGACTTCACCTTCACATCTCCTCGACAATCTTTTTTATATCAGGGTGAGAGCAAGCCCCAGAGGGGATGTGATGTTGGAAGCATGCTCTTTAAGCTTAGGGCCTTTTGAGTGGGGCTATTTCTATGCCATCGGTGAAAGAAACGTAAGAACTAGAAAAGGGGGCCGTGTAGTGCTTTATACGGCAGCACTTTCAGAATATTTTGCTAAATTTTCCAGTTTGAATTGTGATAAGTAACTGGTTCTGCCCAAGCAGCAGTGATTGACTCTATATCAAGCCAACAGATGGGCAAACTCCCCCACTTAGAGCAGGCGCCCCTGCCTCCACGCTCTCTTTGTGTTGTATCTCGGGGCATCTCTGCAGGCTATTTTCTGCTATCCAGTAAAGGGCAGAGACCATGTCTTTTCCTCTTTTTATCCCCAACACCTAGAAAAGTAAACAGCACGTAGCATGTTGCTCTGTAACCATGTGCTTGGTGAATGAAAAGACAAATGCCAATCATAGGGATTTTAGAAGAAGCAGGATTATGATCACTAAACAGGTAAAAATAGGGTGAAAGCCACTGAGTGAAGTCATATTTGGGACACATATTTTAAAATGCTCTCTCAGCCATGTATGATTAGTGAACATTGAATACTCCTTGACAGATAGGAAGGCTATGCCATTGCTTTGAAATAATGCTGTGATCTAGGTATTTTTATAAGGTGACAAGAATATTTCTTTTCCCTGATGACAACTGTTTACCTTCTTCTATTGTGAAGTTAACCTAATCTTGCACCTTGTCATTTTCTTTCTCCTGCAGAGGTAAATCCTCTGTCTATAAATGTATGCAACCCAAATCCCGTGAGCTTCACAAAGACAGCTTGACAGTTCTGATGGAGAAACATAATATTTAATAGCTCAAGGGGTAGCGGACAACGAAGTAATTAAGAGCAACAGATTTTGTGAGCAGATAGAACTTCTTTCCTAGCACGGTTTGCTACCTACAAAGGTAGGACTTAAATCTAGAGATAAACATTAGAGATAATTAACTCCTGGGCCCTTTCAAAAATAAGCTAAAAATAAATTTGAGCTTAAAACCGCTGAATGTAATTAACGTCAGTTAAATCTCAGGGACCTTCTTTCTAGCTTTTTAGAATTTTAGAAAAGCTGGTATTAAAAGACAATCAGAAAATGGTAGCGTGTGTTCAAGCTTAAAGCATGGAATTTTTTTCAATATTTGTGGTTGTGGGTTTACAATATTCCAGACACTGTCCTTGGCACAAGATGAACAAGATGTGGCCTCTGCTCTTAAGAGGCTTACAATCTAGGTCAAATGAGTTTGCAATTCTATTTTTGTTTAATGTTTATTTATTTATTTTAATGTTTTTTATTTATTTCTAGGAGAGAGAGAGAGAGAGACAGCGTGAGCAGGGGAGGGCCAGAGAGAGAGACACACACAGAATCCTAAACAGGCTCCAGGCTCTGAGCTAGCTGTCAGCACAGAGCCCGACGCGGGGCTCGAACCCACAAACCGTGAGATCATGACCTAAGCGAAAGTCGGACGCTTAACCGACTAAGCCACCCAGGTGCCCCTATTTATTTATTTTTAAGTGTACTTATTTATGTTGAGGGAGAGAGACAGTACAAGTGGGGGAGGGCCAGAGAGAGAGGTAGAGAGAGAGAATCCTAAGCAGGCTCCACACTGAGAGCACAGAACCCAGTGTGGGACTCGAACTCGTGAACCATGAGATCATGACCTGAGCCCAAACCAAGAGTCAGATGTTGAATAACGGAGCCACTCAGGCACCTCCTAAATGTTTATTTATTTATTTTTGAGAGAGAGAGAGAGAGAGAGAGAACGAGCAGGAGAGGGGCAGAGAGAGAGAGAGGGAGACAGAGGATCTCCAGTAAGGCCCGCACTGCCTGATGCAGGGGCTCAAACGCATGAGCTGAGATCACGACCTGAGGTGAAACCAAAGGTCTGGTGCTTAACTGACTGAGCCACCCAGGTGCCCTTCTATTTTTATAATAGTTATTCAAAATTGAGGAACCCTGTATTAGCACAGATCTCTGGAAGTTTATAACCTAGCGCCTGCAGGTCTCATCTAACCCATTCCAGATATCTGTGTTTGTTCCTTTCTCTTGGTGAGAGCTCTGACATAATGAATGTCTACTTGGAAACTATTAGTGATATGTACCTTTAATAATTAATTAAAAACCATCAAAAAGAAAAACAACATCTAACTGACGGTCAGTGTGGACATGATCAAAAATTTCACTAGCCTGACATCAAATGATTAAAACTTGATGTATTAGTAGCCAAACTACAAAGTCCCCTTAAATATTTTTCTGAGAGAGCTCACAAAGTCTGTGGGATCTTTGAAGCCTAGCCACATTCCATCATGGGAGGATGATTTGAGAGAAAAGATTCATTTTTCTTAGCAAGGCTTTAATATCTGTAGCCATATTTAGATGTCCACGGCAATATAAAAATGTCTCATTCTTAGTTTCTTTATTAACTGTGAACCGTGAGATCATGACCTGAGCCAAAATCAAGAGCCAGAAGCTTACCCGACTGGGCCACCCAGGCGCCCCTACCCAATGTCCTTCTTTACTGCCTACCTAAATAGTTACCATGATGGTTGGAAAATGATGAGTTTCTAGTACAATTATTCCTTCTATTTTTATATATAGACTTTCCATTATAAGAGGTAAATGATATTCTTAATATACATCTTTCACTGTCCATTTACAGTACAAAAATACAGTACTTTTTTTAGTAACTTCAATTTTTGACCTTGAATCCAGCAATCTTGCTAAAAACTCTTATATTATTTCCAGCAATTTGAATATTTATTTGGATTTTCTATGGATACAGTCACAGTATCTGAGAATAAAAATAATTTTTATTCTTCCCTTCAAATATTTATGTCTTTTGTTACTTATTTACTTACTGTAAATAAGCACATCTTGAAGTTGAGGGAAGGTGTTTAGGAATCCTGGTTCATGTTTGGCATTGAGTGAAACACGTCAGTTTTCTGCTGTGCAGGGTGCATTTTGATTGACAGGACATATAATGTAAGAACAAAGCCAGCCACTATTTTGGCCTGTTGTTATGCAAGTATGTTACATATCTACTTAATCTGACCGACAAATCATTGTGTCATGCCACTTTTACGGAAGATGAGTCATAGTGTTCTCAAACACTCTAAAAATGAGACATTTCTATTTCAGGAGTACAAGTTTACCAATGATTTAGAAGGTCATTTTCCTGGGGCTCCTGGGTGGCTTAGTCCACTGAATGTCTGACCCTTGATTTCAGCTTGGGTCATGATCCCAGGGTCCTGAGACCCATGTCGGGGTCCTTGATGAACATGAAGCCTGCTTGGGATTCTCTCTCTTTCCCTGTTTCTCTCTCTCAAAATAAAAAAATAAATTTTTTAAAAGGTCATTTTCTTCTCAGCTACTCAGAAGGACTGAAACCTCTGCTTCTTTACCAAACATGATCTATACTTGTGAAAAGACCCCAGCCGTGAGGAAATCAAAATAACAGCAGAGCCTACAGGATCCAGATGTTGGAATTCGAAGTCTAGGCATAGCTTCCACTAAAATGCCTCCAAAATTCCATAGTGCATCATCCCTTCTAAAGCAAGGATAAGTTGGGCTGATCTTGAGGAAACAAATAAGAGAAAGGTTTGTGTTATTGTAGAATAAAAAATAAAATTTTAAAAAATGTGTGCATTGTGTGTGGTCAGAGGATTTAAGCCTGGCTACCTTGGATAAACTGCTCTGAAGACTCTCCTACTTCACAAATCTACTGGAAGCTAATATGTAGTTTGTCCATACTCATCATGCTTCTGACTATTTTTATGGCACAGATAAGGGAATGGTTCTTAAGTCCAGAGAAGCTATTTTTCTGAGATTCTAGGACACTAGCAAACACTAACTTCAGAATCAACCAGTTATGATATAGTCATTAAATATTATGCATACAGGTAAGTTTACTACTCTAAAGCTCTTTAAAGATACTTAAAAATAGACATCTAAATCACAACCCTTGGCGTCTCCTGATCCAATGGGGTAGATAAAAACATACTAAGGGGGTGCCTGGCTGGCTGAGTCGATAGAACATGGGACTCTTGATCTCAGGATAGTTGAGTGCAAGCCCCATGTTGGCCAAAAAATATATATAAATATATTTATATATATATTAAAGGATTT
>NW_027532830.1:324479-325974 GCF_008692635.1 Crocuta crocuta
ATATATAAATATATATATACACACAAAAGTGTTTTAGTAAATAATATATATATACAGTATTTATATTATATATATATATACACACACACACACACTAAAGAAAAACCCTTTAATCCAAATATAAAATAGATATTTTGGGGTGCCTGGGTTGCTCAGTTGGTTAAGTCTACTCTTTATTTCTGCTCAGGTCATGATCTCATGGTTTGTGAGATCCATCCAGCCCCCAGTCAGGCTCACCTTGACAGTGCAGAGCCTACCTGGGATTCTCTCTTCCTCTCTCTGCCCCTCCCATGCTTACACACACTCTCTCTCTCTCTCAAAATACATAAATAAATTTTAAAAGAAATAGATGCATATTAAGGAGAAACTACACAAAATTGTGAATATCTAGAACTATGTGCATCTATTAAAGAAGACCTTGATGTGAGAAAATCTATCTTGGGGTTTAGCTGAAGAAATTCAGATATTGAATGAGCAGAAAGGCTTGCTCATAAACAATATCTGTAGTTATATTTTAATTTAATGAGCATTTATTATGGTCTCAATTTGCTTATGGAATGACTGTGATGTTATAAAAAATGATCTCTTGCAGAGTCATGGCCTTAGGAGTGCTGAATAGTGAAAAACTTTAAAGAGACCAAAATATTCTCAAGAGACTAATGGATAGGGGCACCTGGGTGGCCGGGTTGGTCAAGTATCTGACTTTTGATTTCGGCTCAGGTCATGATCTCACCGTTGGTGAGTTCAATTCCCCATGGCTCTGCCCTTGACAGCACAGAGCCGGCTTGGAATTGTTTTGCTCCCTCCCTCCCTCTTTCTGACAGTCCCCCATGGTCTCTCTCAATCGGTAAATATTAAGAAAAAGAAAAGAAGTGGGAGGGGAGGGGAGGGGAGGGGAGGAGAGACGCACTTTTCAGGGGTGGGAGCTCTCCAACCAGGAAGCGGTGCAGGCGGCCCCAACCAGCTTGAGCGCCACTGGAAGGAGCGCCCACCTGGCCCTCCCGGAAACGGTGGGGCCGGCACTGCGCATGCGCCAGCGGCGCACTCAGGTGATTGCAGCCAGAGGCCTGGGAGGAAGCAAGTCCCTGGAGACGAGGGGCCACAAGGACTTTGTTCCAAGTCCCGACCTACACAAGCGTACATATTCCCCCTGAAGGGAAAGCTGGCGGAGTCTGGACCCACTTGCCGGGTCGGGGCCTGACAGCTCCGTGTCCTCACTAAGGACCACCTGGGAGCCTGGATTCCTGGTGAGTCCAGGACCCCATTAGGCAGCCAGTCCAAACGGGCACTAACTGTCACGAGTTTAAAACAATGGCTTCAGAAAGACTTTCTGAGGCGCGGGAGGGAGCGGGGGCGGCTTCCTCCGCCCTGGAGGCCATGTGGCTGCTTCCGAGCAAGTGCAGCTCCACACGCCTGGAGGGCCCTGGTTGCCCCCACTGGCTGGGGGCGCGTGGTGCGCATGCGCGAGTCCTCGACTCCGGGTACCGGGCGACCC
>NW_027532830.1:325987-372210 GCF_008692635.1 Crocuta crocuta
ATTCTGCTGGATTCCAAGGGTTCACCCCACTGGAGGGAAGAGCTGGGGGAATCTGGGTCGCCCTGCCGGTGAGGCGCACCTGAGGATGATCCGGGTACCTTGATTGCTGGAGATCCCCGGGAACCATCGGGGCCGCCAGTCCAAAGCCGGGCTGTCGCCAGATTAAATCTACCTCAGATATATCTTACTGTCTTGGGCTCCCTCCTCCCTTCAGGTGGGCCTGCAGCGTAGGCCATTCAGGTGGTTGGAGTTCCTGTCAGAGACGCTGGGGCCTGGAGAGCCCCGTGTAGCCCAAGGGTGTCTGGTAAGGTGCTGACTGCGCATGCGCAGGCCTTGCAGGCGCGTGTAGCCGGGACCTGCAACAGAGCGGATGTCGGGATTGGTCGGGTCAAGGAGCAGGCTATTTGGGGTGCCTGCCATCTGCCCCATTCCAGGCCTTATCCTACACCAGTGTGCCTATTTCCCCTGACAGCAGAGCTGGAGGGCACCCGACTGCCTCGCCAGGGTGAGGCCAAGCTGACTCGTATCCTCTGATGGGAGACACCAGGGAACGCAGCTTGCTGTAGGGGCCCCTGCTCCTGGGGGCTTGATGCGGGGGACAGTTTTGTGCTTGGCGATCCTACACAGCCCTGGAGCAAGCGGTAACAAGGGCTGTCCTGTGACGTGGTACTGGGCCAGGACCCAGTTCAGGAGGGGCAGAGTCCCAACAGTGGGCTCTTGAGAGAAAGCATGGGTCTGCTAGTGTCCCAGCTCTCACTACACAAAGCTCCCGTCCCCTCTGAGGCCAGATATGGGGACCACTCTAAAGGCTTGTTTGGAGGGACTGAGTCGCCTTTGAATGAGACAGCTGGGAGCAACTTGTTTGTTGGTAACTTTGGGCCCCTGTTAGCAGCACTTTTAAAAGGGAATTGACTTTTGCCACCTTTGCAGCCTCAGTACTATATGATGATGTGGCGGCGCCCCCAGGAGAACATCCAGGTGGTTAGACCAGCCATGGCACCGGAGGCTTCGAGGGCCTGGCTGCCCAAGGCCTGATGAAGGGGCGTGTGCTGGGTCTGTGTGTATGCTATGTGGTTCGTGGTTGCCAGAGATCTGGAACGGTTCGACAGTTATCCTAAGCAACAGGACCAATGGCTGGGGCTCTTGGGGGAGCCAAAGCATCTGAATAATTCTAAGCCTTAACTTAACCAATATGGCCCTTGCCCCTGAAGGCACAGGGTCTTGGGGGAGCTCAAAAGTCTTTCCTGGGCCAGGCAGGGCTGGCTAGGGTTACCTCCTATCAGAGACACCTGGGAGTCCTGGGTGCCGAGAGGCCTCTGCTCCTGGGGTCCTGGGTCAGGAGAGGGAGCTAGCTGCGTGTGTGGATCCTGCGGCATTCTGAGCAAGGGGGTCCCCAGCGGGTCTGTGACCTGGTAGCCATGAGGACCTCGTTCAGAGGAGTGGGGACACCATAATTGGCTTTTGGGAGAAACTTGATCTGTCAGAATTCCTCTGTTCCTCATTGGCTATTTGCTGGACACCACAGTTCTTTACAAAACGGACTTGTCCATAGACTGCATGAATGTATTCACAACATAGCAGCTAGCTCTCTCTAGAGTAAGTGATTTAAGAAAGAGACCAAACCAGAAGCCATAGTCTCTCTTATAATTTTCTCAGAAGTGTCACTTCTGACATATTCTGTTGGTCACACAGACAACCCTGGTTCAATTTGGGAAGGGCTTCTTGGGATGGGAGTACCAGGAGGCAAAGATTATTGGGACCATTTGAGAGGCTGGCCACACAAAGCCTGGACGTCCTGATAATTTAGCTGTCTGGAACTTAAGGCCAAAAGGAGTAGAGATTCTTGTCTCTTTGGCTGATAGCACCTAAAACAGTAACTGGTATATAGAAGATGCCCAATCAGTATTAAAAGAATGAATTAATATTAAGGGAAATGTGAACTGACCTTGCAGCCACCTCCTGGAGCTCTGGATGCTGGTTTCCATTTGTTTTCATTAATACATTTAGCTCAAGATTGGATTGGTTTGCAATCACTGACCGTAAGGGAAGGCAACCTCCATCCTTTCAGAGGAAAAGAAGATTGAGAGTATCGTGTTTGCTGGATAAAGTTCACTCTTGCACATATCACACTTTGGTTTGCCTGTTTCTCTAGACTCAGCACTAAGTGGATATCTTTCAGGCTACTTATGAGAAAAGTAGAAAAGTAAAAAAGAGTACATCATGAGGTCTATTTAGAGGCAACTTAGCAAATAAAGCAGAGACAGTTTTAGTGTGATCTGACACCTGAGACACAAATGACCAATGCTTAACTGGTAGGTAGGCTTGGCCACTTTTTCTGCCACATCATAACCTCAGATTTACTTTATCTTGAAATTGAACTAACAGGGCCTGTCAGATGAAGAACTAAGATTGATTGACTCCTTGGTGAAGATAAACCATTCAGACTCCTTCAACCCACAATTCACATCAATATTAATAATTACAATTCATATTATGATTTAAGTACATAATTGGAGCCATGTGCTTTCCCTCAATTTTCACATTTTATCCTTACAACAGTCACGGGTATATCTGCCTTGTTTACTTTAATCCTCTTCTCCTGAGATTCATGCTCACCCAGAAATAGGTCCTAAATTCATGTTGCTGCTACATGGCTCCACTTTCCTGGTCACCGTTGATTGAAGGAAGGGATGGTCAGCTGAGCAAAAAGGGCTAATCAGATTCTGTGTCCTGTATGTTTGGAATTGGGACTGAGGGACAGTCACTTGAACACGTGAGTTATAAAATGCTATGGACTTGACACCAAAAGCAAAAACAAAAGCAAAAATAAACAAGTGGGTCTACATCAAATTAAAAAGCTTCTGCACAGCAAAGGAAACCATCAACAAAATGAAAAGACAACCTAGTGAATGGGCGAAAATATTTGCAAATCATAAATCTGATAAGGAGCTAATGCCCAAAATATATAAAGAACTCATATAACTCAATAGCAAAAAATAAAAACTAAAAAAAAATGTTTAATCCAATTAAAAAATGGGAAGAACATCTGAATCTGAATAGACATTTTTCTAAAGACACACAGATGAACAACAGATATATGAAAAGGTGTGCAACACTAATCATCAGGAAAATGCGAATCACAGCCACAAGAAGGTATTCCTTCACATCTGTTAGAGTGGCTATCATCAAAAAGACAAGAAAAAGCAACTGTGGGTGAAGATGTCAAGAAAAGGAAACATTTGTGCATTCTTGGTGGTGGTGTATATTGGTGCAACTACTGTGGGAAACAGTATGGAGGTTCTTCAAAAAATTAAAAGTAGAATGACCACATGATTCAGCAATTCTATTTCTGAGCATTTCCCCCCCAAAAAATGAAAACACTAACTCAAAAAGATAAATGCACCATGTTTATTCCAGCACTATTTACAATCACCAAAACACTAAGCAACTATCAGTGCATGAATGTTAAAGAAAAGGTGATACACACACACACACACACACACACACAGTGGAATATTATGTAGCCACAAAAAGAAGGAAATCTTGCTATTTGCAACAGCATGGATGGACCTTGAGGACTTTATTATGGTAAGTCATATTAAATCAGCTATTATACTGACTTATGAAATAAGCCAAAGACAAATACAACATTATCTCACTTATATGTGCAATTTAAAAACAAACCAATCGACAAACAAAAGCAACAATAAAAATCCAGACTTCTAGATACAGTGAACAGATTGGTGGTTGCGTGAGGTGAGGGATGTTGGGTGGGTGAAATGAGTGAAGGTAGTCAAAAGATACAAACTTCCAGGTTGCAGGGGTGGCCGCTGCTCTCTGAGCTTAGCTATGCCACCCAAGGACGACAAGAAGAAGAAAGATGCCGGGAAATCAGCCAAAAAAGACAAAGATCCAGTGAATAAATCTGGAGGCAAGGCCAAAAAGAAGAAGTGGTCCAAAGGCAAAGTTCACGACAAGCTCAATAACCTGGTCTTGTTTGACAAAGCAACATACGACAAACTCTGTAAGGAAGTTCCCAATTATAAGCTTATAACTCCAGCTGTTGTTTCTGAGAGACTGAAGATTCGAGGTTCCCTGGTCAGGGCAGCGCTTCAGGAGCTCCTTAGTAGAGGACTTATTAAACTGGTTTCAAAGCACAGAGCTCAAGTAATTTACACCAGAAACACCAAGGGCGGAGATGCCCTAGCTGCTGGTGACGATGCATGAACAGATCCCACCAACTGTACATTTTGGAAAATAAAACTTTATTAAATCAAAAAAAAAAGATACAAACTTCCAGTTATAAAATACGTAAGGCATGATGACTATAGTTAATAATATTGTATATTTGAAAGTTGCTGAGAGAGTAGATCTTAAAAGTTCTCCTTGCAAGAAAAAATATTTATAACCATGTGGTGGATGTTAATTAGACTAATTGTGGTGATGATTGCCAAAATATACAAACATTAATCATTAGGTTGTACACCTGAAACTAATACATTATAGGTCAAATATATCTCGATAAAAATAAATTAAGATTACAAAATAAAAGACCAATGGAGTGATCTTTCTTCCTCATGTGTAAGAAAGTTGAGGCATGGAGATGGTATTGCTTATGTATGTGTTTACCAGATTTGTTCTAGACCTACTGAAATTTATGTGCCCTTGGGGTCCATGAGATACCTCAATATCCTTCCAAAAAAATATTTTTTTGTTGCATAAGCTAGTTCAAATTGAATTTGCTTCCTGTATCAAATCTGTTTCATACACAGGAACATTGGGAAACTGAATAACTTGCACATGGCCATTGGGCTACAAAGAGGCAGCAGAGCTGATTAAATCAATATCTATTGACTCTTGAGCCTATCATTTATCCCATACTGCCACTCCAAGGAAGTGTTTCCCCTCCTCAGCTCTCTTAGGAGGCTCACACCCCTTATTGTTAATTGTGGTCATGTGACTTGCTTTGGTGGAAGAAACATAATTAGATGTGACAGGATTCATTCTTAGAGGAGAGATTGATTGCCAGTGCTTACCTATCCACTCCATTTCTGCCTCAGAAGCCCTGAAGGCATCACAGAGGAACCAGAAGATCAAAGATGCATCTACCACTTAGCCAACACATGGAGGATACTCTGGGAAGCCATCTCAACTGACAGTGGACTTCTCATGAGAAAGAAGTAAACTTGTGTTGTTTCAGGCCACTGAGATTTTAGTCGTCTGATTATGCAGCAACACTTGTCTTATCATATATTCAATGAACTATACCTTACACCTTATTCTCCAGGCCTTCTTCTTGATTTCATATCAAATCAACCCCAACTTCCCCTTGTCTTAGAGCTGTTGTTTCAGTTACATAGGACTGCACAACAAACCACTCCAAAACTTAAACCAGTAATGATTTCTCATTCCTCATGATTCTACGGGTTGACTGGGCTCAGCTGCAGGGTTCATCTACTCCACACGGGATAACAGAAGGTCACTTATGTGGCTGCATTTGGTGAGGAGTGTGGCTGGGACTGGAATGTGTGAGACAGTCTTTCATCCTGGGGAACCTCTTTCCATATGGCCTACTATTCAGAAGTCTAGCCCAAACCTCTTTATGATGTGGAATTTCTAAGACCACATGTTCCCATTTGCAAGTGCTTATCAGCCTCCACTGGCATCATATTTGCTACTGTCTCATTGGCTGAATCAAGTCACATGGCCAAGCCTAGAGTCAATGTAGTTGGGACTGTACCAGGGCGTGAATTCCAGAAGGCATGGTTTTTTGGGGACTTTCAGTGTAACCATCTATAACAGCCATTAATTAAGCATTAACATCAAATAGTCACTTTTAAAAGTTTCCACATTTATTATCTCATTTTGTTTAACAACAACCCTTGAGGAATAAATATATGCCACCCTGTTTTACAAAGAAAGGGACTAGGGCTCAGAAATCTGTACTAAAATCACACAGCTAGTAAATGGGAGAATTAAGACTTGACCTCAGGTCTTATTACTACAAGTCCTATGTTTTCCATCATATCACAGCTGCCTCTGGCCAGCTCGACCAGTGATATCTAGCTATGATTTCTGTATTTGATCTTACCAGGTTTTGAAATTTTGCTGACAAATAAACTCATCCATTTTTCCAAATGCTTTTTCTAGAGTTTAGATTGCTATTTTTTTTTTTAATTGTGTGGAGGGAAATGCACCCATTTCTCAAAAACTTTGATGTATTGAAACAGAATTACTAGCAATGTTTGCTTAGTGTAAAAC
The DNA here is from genome assembly GCF_008692635.1 of Crocuta crocuta. Classification (NCBI taxonomy): domain Eukaryota; kingdom Metazoa; phylum Chordata; class Mammalia; order Carnivora; family Hyaenidae; genus Crocuta; species Crocuta crocuta. The sequence goes on from NW_027532830.1 coordinate 332,249, forward strand.
AAGCCCCAACTAAGCCAGGGTGGCTACTGGGAAGCACCCACCTTACATCAAACCTTGAAAGGTGACTTATTTAGACTTTGTGATGCCCAAAGTTTCTTCTAAGGAACAGAGATACTTTTCTGCACCCTACCCCCATGATGAAGCATTTCAGCCCCAAAACTATCAGATCCAAGTTCCTTAAGGCATTTACACTTCTGTGCAAGTGTCAATACTAATAGATCACAACCAGGGAAGAGATGGGGGGGGGGAATTGAGTTGAGGCTTATAAAATTAAAAAAGCATCCGTAATTATTCTCATCACTGCTTCACAATCACTGGATGCTAGAGAATAAATGACAAGGAGATGAAGATCAGGTCTGGCTCAGCAGCGCTACCTATGGCTGCTGCCAGGGTCATCAGTGGTGGAGGAACAGACTGCCAGAGGAACCACAGTCCTGCTGCCCATTATGAGCTGAAATCGGCTGCTTCCCTGGATGTGCTCCACTGAGGAGCACCCTCTGCAGTCTCCTGTTGTCTTGTTCCATACTCTTGGCCCCCAGCTTCCAGATGACACTTTTCATTAGGAACCTTGGCTGGCTGGGCCTTTGATCCATTCCCTTCACTTTCCTTGTCACTTTCCTGGTATGGAGAGAAATAAGGAAACATTTAACTGTAAACCAAATATTTTTGAACTCCCCCTCTTTCAGAGACACCCCTGCAAGAACTTTCTTTAGACAATGTCCGTCTTCACGTCCAACTAGCTTCACACAAGAAAGGCAAATACGAAGCATCATGAAGTGAAATTATACATGGCTACCAGGTGGGAAAGTGCTTCCTAGGGGCCTGAAGTGGAAGCAACCAACCTTCCCACATCAGGGCTCTTGGTGGCTTCCATCAGGATGTCACATACCTTATTTTGTGTCCTATGGTACTCATTTAACACGTACTGATATTTAGGTTGAGTAAGACCAAAGAAGGTAGCAAATCTTCCACCAAGAAATTCACATGCTAAAAGAAAGAACAAGCACTTTGGTAAGTTGAATTAATAACTAGACCTTAGCATCAGTTGAAGTGACAGAGTTTAAACTTGCCTGCAGGTGATCCATTACTGCACTTAACTTTAAGGCTGACAAAGATTTCAATTGCCCTGGACTCTCAGAAAGTTCTAGGACTCACAAGGAATTGCTAAATCTTCTGTCTTCACCTGGGATTACATGTAAACAATCCTTTCCAGATGGGTATGTCAGGAGAGATTTTCGAAATACCTACTTTCAGGTACAGTGTTGGTCCTAAGCAATCAGAATAGATGCTTTGGTTGTGAAAGTTGGGAATAAAGGGTTAGCATTAACAGTGGTTTCCCGACAGTGTCTCCTAGACACCTAGAAATGTTTTCCTTTAGAATTATAAGATTTCTGACACCCTGACCCCCACAACCCAACTTTCTGATACTTAAAGCTGTTTCCTCTTCTTGGGATGTTGCTCATAGAGTATATCAAAATAGTGCTCTCCATTTTTTAAAATATGTTTTGTCTTTTCAGAAACACTCTAGCTGTTTAATCTGTTTGTTTGCCACAGTGCCCAGTACATGTATCTAAGAGGAGTTTCTAAAACATTAGAATAGGGGCACCTGGGTGGCTCAATCAGTTAAGCGTCCGACTTCAGCTCAGGTCATGATCTCACAGCTTGTGAGTTCAAGCCCCGCATTGGGCTCCGTGCTAACAGCATAGAGCCTAGAGCCTGCTTGGGATTATGTGTCTCCTTCTTTCTCTGCCCCTCCCCCACTCACACTCTGTATCTCTCTTCCTCAAGAATAAATAAACATTTTTTAAAAATTTTAACATTAGAATAAATCTTAGAAGCAAAAATAAATGATTGGGACCTCATCAAGATTAAAAGCTTCTGCACAGCCAAGGAAACAACCCAGAAAATTAATAGGCAACCAACGGAATGGGAAAAGATAGTTGCAAATGACATATCAGATAAAGGGTTAATATCCAGAATATATAAGGAACTCATCAAACTACACGCCCGAAAAACAAACAACCCAGTGAAGAAATGGGCAGAAGATATGAACAGACACTTCTCCAAAGAGGACATCCAGATGGCCAACAGACACATGAAACGATGCTCAGCATCCCTCCTCATCAGGGAAATACAAATCAAAACCACACTGAGATACCACCTCACGCCAGTCAGAGTGGCTAAAATGAGCAAATCAGAGAACTCTAGATGCTGGCGAGGATGTGGAGAAACGGGCACCCTCCTACACTGTTGGTGGGAATGTAAACTGGTACAGCCCCTCTGGAAAACAGTGTGGAGGTTCCTCAGGAAACTAACAATAGAACTCCCATATGACCCAGCAATAGCACTGCTAGGAATTTACCCAAGGGATACAGAAATGCTGATGCATAGGAGCACATGTACCCCAATGTTCATAGCAGCACTCTCCACAATAGCTAAAACATGGAAAGAGCCTAAGTGTCCATCAACAGATGAATGGATCAAGAAGATGTGGTTTATCTATACCATGGAATACTACATGGCAATGAGAAACAATGAAATCTGGCCATGTGTAGCAACATGGATGGACCTTGAGGGTGTTATGCTGAGCGAAATAAGTCAGGCAGAGAAGGACAAATATCATATGTTTGCACGTATAGGAGGATTAGGAGGAACTTGATGGAGGAACAAGGGGGAGAAGAAGGGCGGAAATGGTGGGGGAAAGGGAGAGAAGCAAACCATGAGAGACTCTTGAATGCTGACAAAAACTGAGGACTGATGGATGTGGGGGGAGGGGGGGATGGGCATGGAGGAGGACACTTGTGGGGATGAGCACTGAGTGTTATGTGGAAACTAATTTGACAATAAACTATTAAAAAAAAAAAGAATAAATCTTAGAACGTTTTCCTTTTTATGACCTACTATAATTTTATATTGAAAACACTAATTACAGTTTCATCTGGGCGTCAGCTCTATCCAAAGTTTCTATATAGAGCCAGGGTGCTGACTGCTAGCATATGTATGCCTCCCCTACAGCCTGGAAGCCCCAAGCAGACGCACTTGAACACTACAGTCCTGCCTTGAAGGCAGCTTGATTCCCCATGTGTTCTGTCCCTGCCATCCTCAGTCACAGCCCAACACAGAAATCACTACTGTCCCCTCAGTTTTCCTTTATGTTCTCATATTGCTGTTTTGAGATTTGCTTCTTTTACTTGACCTAATCTCCTGGGGTGTTCTCCCTCCAAGATATTTCGCCTCTTTAAACAAATTTGCCCCAGCTAAAAGCATAGAATGCTTTAGAATGCTCTAGAAGATAGCATTTTTTCTGCCAATGTGCTATGGTTGAGGTAAGATTGGTATCTCACCTGAGTTCCCAAAGGAACTTACAAATCTCTCACCCTCTATCCTGATGTAAAAGCACTTGCTCCTCTGAGGCTCATACCATCTGACTAAACCACCCATCACTACTTTTTACTGTAATTTAAAGACTTCCCTCTCCTTCTCCACCCCCAGTGACTATCATGATCCCTAAGCTCACCTTAGCCATACTTTCATAGCACTCTCAAGTCATATGTCAGCATTACTGAATTTCCCCATCAGTGGTCCCTGGCCCCTATACTCCTTCTACCCTGGAGGTCGTGACAACAAATTATAATTATACGTATGTTTACTAGCCTATAATATTCATTAAATATGGAGTCCTTTGAAAGCAAAGACTGTCATTTGTCTTTGTGTCCCAGGGACCAGCACAGTGCCAAACACATCATTCATATGAATGAATGGAGACCAGTTCCTCAGAGTTATAGCTATACTTTGTGTTTTCTAAAATTTTTATTTTTTTATTTTTTTAAGTTGTTTCCTTCCCGCTGTATATACAAGTATATGTGAATTAGAAGGCAGTGAGTAATTAGATGTTGCCAATTGTGTTTTAAAGAAAATTGGTGAAAGTTGAGCAAAATAAGATTCAGTATTTCATCTGTTGCAAATAGGCACTTAGGCCATTCACTGTATCCTTGGGAAGGGTCCATAAAGTCCTTGTTCATAACAGAGTGATTATGATGAGAGAACTTGGAACCCTGTCATATAAAAATAGTTTTTTGAAAAAAACCTTGGAAGTTATTCAGGTGAAGAATCAACTTGAGGAAGGGGGAAGGCTATTGTCTTTGAATATTTGACACTCTGTCCTGTGAAAGAGGAATCTAGACTTGTTTTATATGACCTTAAGAAAGGCAACTAAGATCAATGGGAATAACTTTAAAAGAAGACAAAATATAAGGTAGACTTTACTTAAATAAGAGTTGGAATGAGATGGAAGATGTGAGGTTCTGCACCTTTGGAAATGTTCAAGCATGGATCAGGAAGGGACTGGGTTGTTCCTTCTTCAGGATGCCATGGAGTGGATTATACTACTTGAAGCCCCAACTCACACTGAGAGTCTATAAGTCTACATTTCAAATCTTTTTTTTTTTAATATATTTTTTTAAATTTATTTCTCAGAGAGAGAGAGAGACAGCGTGAGCAGGGGAGGGTCAGAGAGAGAGGGAGTCACAGACTGAAACAGGCTCCAGGCTCTGAGCTGGCAGTCAGCACAGAGCCCGATGCGGGGCTCGAACCCACGAACAGCGAGATCATGACCTAAGCGAAAGTCGGACGCTTAACCGACTAAGCCACCCAGGCGCCCCTATAAGTCTACATTTCATATTTAGGACAAAATAAATAAATAAATAACCTGGGCAGTACTTACTTGAAAATGAGTTGCTTGCTATTTGCCCTGCCCAAAACCATAGGTATGACCGCCATGAAAGCTTAGACTGAAAACAAAAGAGAGAAATCAAGTTAGAGTAATTAATAACAAGAGTGGTGATATAGGTGTTTCATGTAGAGGTTTCTAAATGGTTTATGGAATATTACGTTTTCTTTCTCATACATGAGAAATGTAAAGTTATCAAAATTATGAGTTGACTATAAATGGATCTAGGAAGCAAACCAAGGGGAACAAGGAGTTAGCTTAAAACTGTATTTTCTACACACCTTATTTGGCTTAATCTCATTCAGCCCCCATGTTTACTAATATTGATACTCTAAGCTTACAGGATCATGTGTTGAATTTGTTTTCTGTTCCCTTTTTTCTTCCTCTTCCTCCTCCTCTGTGCTATATTCTTCCATGATGTCTCCATCAACGAAATGGATAATTCTTTTGGGAGTAGTTCTTTTGGAAGATCTACTTTTCTCTAATTCTGACTTCTGGAAACTGTCTTTTTCCATAAGGAAATAAAACAACTAGTAAATTTACAACAGGGCACCTCAGCACCAATTGCCCAGAGCAGTGTTTATGTAGCTGAGAGGTGTCTAGTTATTTCAATGGATTGTAAAGCTAGAGAATTCAGATGTAATCATTAGCTGTGATCTCATCAATTTTTCAAATCCAAGGAAGGACTGTTCAGTTCTGTACCAAAATGGGAAAAAAAAAAAAAAGGTAGTTAGTAGTGAAAATGTGAACTCTGAGTCTTTAAACAAAAATTTCAACAGGGTTCCCTTACCCCTTATTCATTACAAAGCCAACAATACTAGTAGGAGGAGGCCATTAATGGGGGGGTGGAAGTTTCCCAATTATTTCAATAAAGAGTGAGAAGCAGTGTAAGTGGTGATTAAGAGTACAGGCTTTGCACAGAGAAGAAAAACTTTGTCAAATATATACCTGGTAAAGGACTTATTTTCAGAATATGTAAAGAACTATTACAATTCAATAAGTAAAAGACAAGCAACTCAACTGAAATATGAGCAATGGATTTGAACAGATACTTTATCAAAGAAGATTTACAGGTGCCAACTAAACTTAGGAAAAGATGCTGTCATAGTCATTAGGGAAATGCAAATTGAAACCATAATGAGATATCATAATATACTCACTAGAAGGCTAGGATGGAAAGGACTAATAATTCCAAGTGTTGAGGAATAAATGGAGCAACTAGAACTCTCACGTTGATGGTGGGGATGCAAAATGGTACAGCCACATTGGAAAACAGTTTGACGGTTTCTTAGAAGCTAAACGTATTCTTACCATATAATGTTGTAATTCAGTGCTCTCTTGGGTTCTGGGACCCAGTTCCAAGCTGGGGGGTAGGCAGATTCTCAAATTGTCAGGACACCAGCTGGATGTCCTACAATTCAGCTCAGTTCTGACACTACCCACCCATCTCTTCCCCTACATCAGAGGCCAATCACAATAAGCCAAGGTTGTTATTTGTACTGCTGATCTACTAGCTATAAATTAGAGGTTCCCACAAATCCTACTTTGCGTTAGATGAATTTGCTAGAGCAGTCCACAGAACTCAGGAAACCTGTTTACTCACTAGATTATCAGTGTATTATAGAAGGATAGAATTTGGGGCGCCTGGATGGCTCAATCCATTAAGCATCCAACTTCGACTGAAGTTATGATCTTATGTCTGGTGAGTTAGAGCCCTGCGTCGGGCTCTGTGCTGACAGCTCAGAGCCTGGAGCCTGCGTTGGTTTCTCTCTCTCTCTCTCTCTCTCTCTCTCTCTCTCTCTGCTCCTCCTGTGGTTGTGCTCTGTCGCTCTCTTTCTCAAAAATCAACAACAACAAAACAGGATGTAATTTAGAAAGAGCCAGATGGAAGAGGTGCACAGGGCAGGGCACAGGGAAAGGGTACAGGGCTTCTGTGCCTTCCCTGAGCACAACACTCTCTCGGGAGCTCCGTGTGTCCACCAACGAGGAAGCTCTCCCACCCCACCCCCCACCCTGTTTTGTTTGTTTTGGAGGCTTGGCTAATTAAATCATTGGCCCTGAGGGCACTAGTGATGAATTCAACCTCCAGCCCCTGGGGGAGGTCAGGGGAACAGGACTGAAGTCACCTAATCACAGGGTTGGTTCCCCTGACAACCAGCCCTCATCCAAAGGTCACCTCTTTAACATAACAAGAGACACTTAGTCTCTCTCTACACTTAGGAAATTATAAGAGTTTCAGAAGCCCTGAGCTAGAAATGGAAAGACCACATAAATATTTATTATAAATCACAATATCACTCATGTTGATATTTACCCAGGGGAAATTGAAACATTTCCATCTAAAGATTTGTATGTGAATATTTATAGCAGCTTTATTTGTAAGAGCCCCAAACTGACAGTCAAAATATCCATTAATGAATAAACCAAATGTGATATCTATTATGTGATACATAACTAGTGGAATACTATTTAGTGATTAAAGTATTGAACACTAATGTTTATTTATTTATTTTGAGAGAGAAAAGGGGGGAGGGGCAGTGAGAGGGGGAGACTGAGAATCCCAAGCAGGCTCTGCACTGTCAGTGCTGGGCTTGATGCAGAGTTCCATCCCATGAACCACAAAACCATGACCTGAGCCGAAACCAAGAGTCAATTGCTTAACAAGTGAGCCTTTCAAGTACCCCTTTGGACATTAATATTGTTGTGCCCGAATTGTGAGTCCCCTGAGACCTCCAAGGAGCCGACACTGATGCAAGTACATAAGGAAACTTTATTACAAGCTCGAGCAGGGGCTCACCTGTCAACCGGTGCGGTGGCAGCAGGGTGAAGCCCCGAACAATAGTGAGCAGGGTTTTTATGGGGTAACGGACAGGGGTGTTACAGTGCACACATTGTATGTATAGCATAATCACATAGGCTCCAATTACAATTGTACAGCACCCATGGTGACAGTTTTGACCATTCAGTATCTGTGAGGTGTCTGTTGCTTTTGGTGGGACCCAATCATGACCTTTGAGAATCCTTTGAAAATGACCAGTTGTGAGGTGAGCTCAAAGGGCCTACGTGGGGTTTAGGCAAGCAGTGAGTGATTGGCTAGTTTGTACAAAGTAAGTATCTGCAGTTCCCAGCCCTGACTCAGACCACAGGAATGTTACACATTTCTTTTGATTGGCTGATCCTAGGGTGGCCCGAGGGTGGCTTTAGCTGAAGCTTTTCCTGGAACTGGAGCTACGTGCAGCCTGAGGTTGCTCTTAATGGAGGCCTTAATTTCAGGCTCCTCAATATTTGCAACACTATGAATGAATCCCAAAAACATCATGCTAAGTGAAAGAAGCCAGACACTGTATATTAAATGATTACATTCATATAACATTTTAGAAATGGCAAAATTATAGTTGTAGAAAACAGATGAGTGTTTGCTAGGGAGGATGGGGGAAGAGACAACTACCAAGGGACAAAGGGAACTTTCGGGGGTGATAGAAATCTTCTAATAGATATCATGATTGTAGCAGTGGTTACTCAACTGTATACATTTGTCAAATCAAATTCTACACTTAGTGATGAAGTTTTGGGGTGATGGGGGATTCCGTGGGGTCTGGAGCTGATGGCCAAGAGATAATTCTTGAAGACGTCTCTGGTGCAAAATGGTGATTTTATTAAAGCATGGGGACAGGACCCATGGGTAGGAAGAGCTGCACTGGGGTCCTGATGGGTAACTGATGATATACCCTCAGGTTGGAAGGGGGTCAGGGATAGAGNAATGACCAGTTGTGAGGTGAGCTCAAAGGGCCTACGTGGGGTTTAGGCAAGCAGTGAGTGATTGGCTAGTTTGTACAAAGTAAGTATCTGCAGTTCCCAGCCCTGACTCAGACCACAGGAATGTTACACATTTCTTTTGATTGGCTGATCCTAGGGTGGCCCGAGGGTGGCTTTAGCTGAAGCTTTTCCTGGAACTGGAGCTACGTGCAGCCTGAGGTTGCTCTTAATGGAGGCCTTAATTTCAGGCTCCTCAATATTTGCAACACTATGAATGAATCCCAAAAACATCATGCTAAGTGAAAGAAGCCAGACACTGTATATTAAATGATTACATTCATATAACATTTTAGAAATGGCAAAATTATAGTTGTAGAAAACAGATGAGTGTTTGCTAGGGAGGATGGGGGAAGAGACAACTACCAAGGGACAAAGGGAACTTTCGGGGGTGATAGAAATCTTCTAATAGATATCATGATTGTAGCAGTGGTTACTCAACTGTATACATTTGTCAAATCAAATTCTACACTTAGTGATGAAGTTTTGGGGTGATGGGGGATTCCGTGGGGTCTGGAGCTGATGGCCAAGAGATAATTCTTGAAGACGTCTCTGGTGCAAAATGGTGATTTTATTAAAGCATGGGGACAGGACCCATGGGTAGGAAGAGCTGCACTGGGGTCCTGATGGGTAACTGATGATATACCCTCAGGTTGGAAGGGGGTCAGGGATAGAGTAAGTCTCTAAGGAATTTTGGAAGCAAGGCTTCCAGGACCTTGAGGAGCTAGCTGTTGCTAGGGAAACACCATTTATCACGTTTAATAAAACTTCCGTCAGGAGACCCTTCTGATGCATATCAGAGGCCATAAGCTTGGAGCATGATTGCCAGCATATATCCTGGGGCAGCTGAGATAAAGGAAGTAGATTTAAGGTGGGGTTTAAGCCAAGGTTGTCTTTTGCTCCCGGCAAAGTGTCATCCTTGAGGCAGCTGAGCTCCTAAAGGGAGGTCACTCTGCTGGTCTCAAGGATTTGTCAATGGGCTCTAGGCAGTAAGTGAATTTAATTTCTTTTTGCCTTAGTTTCCCACATCACCATGACAAGCAATTAAACCTCTTTCCTTTGTTCTTGGATAGCCAGGCATGTTGGAGGAATATCACACATATGCCACCACCTGGGGGTGGGGGGTGGGGGTGGTGCCAACCTGTATTTTGTCCTTAGCCTGCCTCTTGCTCCCTCGTCAGTTAACACTGGTTAATATCTCAATAAATCTCACCAGTTTGGGAGCCAGCCTGGCTAGGTTTAATATCCTATTACTCACTACCTCTGTGCCTTGGTTTCCTTGTCTCTAAAATAAGAATGATATAGTTTGAGTGTATCTTTGAATATAGTACCAACCTTATAAAATGAGAATTAAATGAGTAAAGACACACCAAGGAATTAGAACAATTCTTACCAAATAGCAAGTATCTAATAAAAGCTAGGTATTATTAAGTACCTATCACTTCCGTCATAGTGTATATATGTTTTAATGCAGTAAGCACACTATTGTCTTAATGAGCACCTAATATATTTTAAGATTATGTCAGCAAATATGGCAGACTGAGTTGATGTGAAAGTCCTCTTCCTATTCCAAACACACGGAAATGCTGGATCAAATTAAAATATTAAATCCAGCTGTACTAAGGACATAAGAGAGGCAGGGAGACTGGAAGGAAGGAAGCCTAGGTATCAGCAAAAGAAGGAAAACTCAAAATCCTAAGAGTGTCCTAAAGCTGAGATGGTTCCTGAGGGTTTCAGAACTGGATACAGACCAGTTTAATACTGGTGCAGAGAAGAGAGCCCAAATCACAGACCCTGTGAGTGTGAGGAGCTGGAGTGAAATACCTGAATAAAACTAAGATAAATAAATTACAGTCTTATCTGTAAAATACGGACTAGAAAAACTCTACTGCCTTACAAAAATGGAAAAATGCTTTGTCATCTCCTGGCAACATGGGTAGAAATAGTCACCTGAAAAATATTGGAACCCCAGGCCAGTACCAAATGCTGGGTGTGGCCAGATTCATAGTCCTCAGGTGGTATGAGGCCCGGGAAGTGAAGCTTCAGGACCCACAGAACTCTGTTGGAAGCAAGCACAAAGCCCCCTGAGTGGGGGAGACTTCAACAAGACAAGGTTCACTGGATCTCCACCAAAAACACCCTCTGCTGCAGATGCCATGGCAAAAACTTACAAACCACAGGAAGAAAGTATGCTCCTGAAGAAGTTACCAAGTCTTCACTCGAGAGTCAGGAATAATAGAGCAACACAAAACTACAATGAGTATGTCTAATTTATTCAAAGAGACAAAGGAAGCAAGACATAATATCCAAAAGGAACAGGGTGATTTGAAAAAGAACTGAGCAGAAATTCTAGAAACGAAACATATAGTCAACACAGGACACATTGGATATAGATTGAACAGTGAAGAAATCTCAAAGAAAAGTTTTGAGATGTGAAGAATGGGTAAGAAATGGGTAAGAAAGTTCAGTATCTGCTGAGTGGGAGTTCAGAAAAAGTGAATGGAAAGAACAGGGAAGGTAATGTTTGAAGAGGTAATGACTATGAATTTTCAATATTTGGGTTTTTTTTTAAGTTTGTTTATTTGTTTTTGAGAGAGAGAGAAAGCACGAGTGGGGAAGGGGCAAAGAGAGGAGAAAGAATGCCAAGCAGGCTCCATACTGCCTGACATGGGGCTCGAACCCACGAACTGTGAGATCATGACCTGAGCTGAAGTCAGGAGTTGGACTGAGCCACCCAGCTGCCCCTAAAATTTATTGTAGAGACAAACCTATGCAGAGAAGGACTCTCAGATCCTCCCCTCCCTAAAAGCAGGAAATCTATGTGAATGTTAGCTTCCCTGGAACAGGAGGTAAAGAGCAATCTTATCACCAGAGATGGGACGTTTATAGAGTCCAGAAGGCTGTACAAAACAAGCCTTGTTCCTTGTTACTTTTTACTAATTTGCTACCCCAACCCAAAGTCTGTTTAGAATTCCTTACTAATTGAAGCTCCAAAAGTCACGTTTTCTTTGCCTTGCCAATTCTTCACAGATTTATCATCTCTGTGTCTAAAAAGTATAAAACCTAACTGGCCTTGGTCATTCCGTTGGGTCTCAATTTCATTATTGGGCCTCTGTGTACATGGAATAAAACTTTGTTTTTTCTCTCCTATTTATCAGTCTCATGTAAATTCAGTTCTTAGTCCAACTGGAAGACCTTGAGCATAGAGAAGTATTTTTCATTCCCTTCAGTGTATGTGAATAAATCCCCAAATCTTATTCGTACAACGCTGAGTTTCTGTCATTGTCAAAGGTCAGAGTTGCAAAAAGCTCATCAGGGGTTAAATTTGTCAGCAAAGTGATATGAGGGCAGAGGAGCCAGCCCAGGTTCCTCTAAGGACACCTGAGCAATAAACACACAGTGTTTTGCAGACTGACTTAGTGACAGTGTATCACAAAAGAGCCTTAGCAAGAAATAGAAAAGTTTTCTGATGCCAAAAAGCAGCAAAAAGTAACCATTTTAATTTGGCCTTTAAGACAGTGCTATGAGAAATAAAACACATCCTACAACAATAATCACAAAGAAATACAAACATTTTTAAAAGCAACTCACCTACATGTATTCCTCTGATTTTTCTTTCATTGTTGTTATTCATTATGTCTGGCTTTGAACATAGTACAAAATTCGGCGCCGGAAATTGTTCAGTAGATGATAAATCGGAGAAGCTAGGCTGAGGCCAGACAGAGCCCTGGAATATGCCCACGTAGAAGGTCTCTGTGTGCCTTACAGGGCGGAACGTGTTTGAGTTGTGGGAAGGTCAGTTATATTTGCACATCCGGCAGTGAATAAACCCAGCAAGCGCCAAACTTGTCTTCAGATTTGAATCATCTAAGGGTCTTTTAAAAAATTCAAAGGGTAGACCACTCCCCAGACCACTTAAGTCACCATCTGTATAAGTGGGACATGGCACCAGTTTTTTGGGTTTTTTTTTTAGTTTATTTATTTTTGAGAGAGAGAACATGTGTGTACAAGCACCAGTGGGGGAGGGACTGAGACAGACAGACAGAGAATCCCAAGAAGGCTCTTTAGTGTCAGCACAGAGCACAACAAGGGGCTCGACCCCATGAACCGTGAGATCATGACCTTAGCTGAAACCAAGAGTCTAACGCTTAACCCACTAAGCCACCCTGGCGCCCCTGGCATCAGTTATTTTGAAGCTTCCCCAGTGATTCCAATGGACGGGCAAGTTTCCTAAGGAAACCTGTGGGAAAAGATATAGTGATTTGCTGCACATTAAGCTAGTGCCAAGTCATCTTGTGTATTTTTTTCAAGAGGATATATATTTTCTTCATTTTGCTTTCTGAGCCTCACTGCCCCCTCTGCCAACCCTGCTCCAGGCTTAAAAACTTACATATCAAGTTTAAGGACAAGGTCTAACAGGGATGGGTGGGTGGCTCCGTCAGTTAAGCACCCAACTTCAGCTCAGGTCATAATCTCCTGGGTTTGTGGGTTCGAGCCTCACACTGGTCTTTGTTGACAGCATGGAGCCTGCTTTGGATCCTCTGTGATTCTCTCTGTCCTTCCCCTGCTGCCACTCTCTCTCTCTCTCTCTCTCTCTCAAAAACAAACATTAAAAAGAAAAAAATTAATACAGCCTAACAGCCCCACTGTGGTTTACTGTACTTCACTCCTCTGAAGACCATCTTCCAGTTCATACATTTCCAAACCAAATGAAGTACCCCACTCCCCATATACCTGGCTCACCTGTTAACTTGTATTACAGATTAATGATATCTGCTGGCTCTCTGAAGAAAATACTAGTTTCTGTTCTTCATGATAATAGTGTTGGGAGTTAAATAAGCATTTATATCTTTTCATTCAGGGAACTCTAAAGGGAAACCACGAGGAGAGAAAAGCGGAGAGAGAGGGTGAGAAAGAGCCCTAGCTTAGTGGGGTTAGTGAATGTTCTTCTGCCACCTAGTGGACTCTTTAGGATGCGCTGTGCAAAATCACAGAACAGTGTGGAATCTTTTTATTTACAAAAACCTGGGAGCACTGCCAACTTCACACCATGTATGTAGACGTGGATGTTTTGCAAGTGATCTTTCAGAAGGCTAAATATTCCCTACAGCGTGCTTTTTACCTCTTTTAATTCTTTTTTTCAAAAGTTTATTTATTTTGAGAGAGTGAGCACAAGTGGGAGAGCGGCAGAGGGAGAGAGAATCCCAAGCAGGCTCCGTGCTGTCAGCAAGGAGATCATGACCTGAGCCGAAATCAAGAGTCGAAGGCTCAACCCACTGAGCCATCCAGGCGCCCCAACCTCTATTTAATTCTTATGATCACCTCTACTTTTTGTTTCTTAAAAAACCCCAACTCTAGTTTATCAAGGATTGTCCCTAAAAGACCATATAATCTCCCCAACCTTTCACTATTGGAGTACCTCCGGCTCAGTGATGGAGTCGCTTGTGTTTTTTATCTATACATTAATGTATTAATGAATAGATATTCATCTATGAGAGGAATGAAGATTCATCTCATTGAGCCCTATGGCTTTAAATACTACATACATGTAAATTTATATCCAACAATTTTATCTCCAGGTCAGACTTTTTCTTGAATCGCAGATTCAGAGATCCTACTGTCTACTTGACGTAGCTTCTTGGGTGTCTAATAGACATCTTGGTCCTGACAAGCTGAAATCTTTGCTCACATTTCCAGTGCACCCTTCTTCCTGCATACCCCTCCCCCAGACACACATTCGCACCTCCTCCAGCAGTCTTTTCATTTCAATAAATGGCAATTCTGTTCTTCCAGTTGTTCAGACCAGAGGCCTTGGCGTCATTCTTGATTCCTTTCCTTTAGCCACCTCCCCCCCCCCCCCAATCCAGTCCATCAGGAAATCCTCTTGGATATTTCTGGAATCCTGATAGGACTACTCCACCCTGGTCTAAGCCATCATCTCACCTAGATTGTGGCAGTGGCCTTCTATATGTCCCCCTATAGTCTATACTCAAGAGGCAGCCAGAGTTGTGGAATCCTAAATCAGATCACGTGACTCCTTGCTTAGCATCCACAATGGGTTCATATTGCACCTGTGGAAAGGCGGGGGGTGGGGGGGGTGGAGAGCAGGAGGGGAAGCCGAGGTCCTTACAATAGCCTGCAAGGCTGCCAGTCTGGCTCCCAGTACTTTTCTGATCACTTTGTGCTGACCTCCCCCCTGCCCCCAACACACTCAGCACACTGGCCTTCACATTATGGTTCCCTGACCACAGGCTCTTACCACCCCAGAAGGAACTTGAACCTGTGGTTCCCAGGACTAGTCCTTCCTCCCTTAGACTTTGAACTCCTCTCTCTCAAGGCACCTACCTGTCCCCTTCACCACCAGCACCACTCAACATTCTACCTAGGTTTTCTCCTGAGCACTTACCACCTTGCACCGACTCTGAATTCGCCTGTCTCCCTCCTCCCTTCCTGCCCTTCCCTCCCCTGCCTGTCCTCTGGCCAGAGTGGAAGGGGCTTTACCTGTGTGTTTCTGGCTGTGTCTCCTGCCCCTACACTACCTGAGATAGCGCTGACACTCAGTATTTACTTAATAAATGAACCATACATTTTAATGGGTGAGGCAAGGTATTATGTAATAGACTGGAAAACTAAGGCGAGAACAGGCTTGTAATTATCTCTATTTCTGATGTTAAAATGGCTGCCCTTCGTTTAATATTTTTCTCACCATTTGCACATTAATCATTTCATTTTCATCAACTCCTTCACTGATACACAGCATTGGAATCTGCACCAGCAAAATCACACGAGTTCTACTCTTGGCGTTGCGCTTCAGGAAGATAGCACACCTAAATTTCCCCCCGTTCTTTCAGTTTTCATTAATCAAAACAAGTTTTCAAAGGAACCGGGTTAAAAAGCAGCAGCACAGGGTCCTTACATACCCACAGACAGACACACACACACCCCTAACTGGGCCAGCAGCACAGGGTCCTTACACACACACACACACACATACCTACCTACCTACCTACCTACCTAACTGGGCCACTGTGGGTGCTCTCAGCTTCTGCCTCCCTCCCCTGCGAGGTGGTCTGAAGGTCAAGCAGGGATGGGGCAGCCAAAGCCCCCCTTCATGCAGCAGTATTTTCTACTGACTCCTCCACACTGTTTCACCTGCAGAAACCGGCCCAGTCGAGTCGGTGCGTCACCCCAGTCAGGGAGCAGGCAGGGTTGAGCGAGGAATTATGGGGACCAAGCAAAGACATGAAATACAGATAAATGAATGCATGCACTAGCAAACCTCTGCTCCCCATGAGAGCTGCTGCCTGAACATTACCTGGCAGGACTCCTAGATCTTTATTTTCAGTCTTTTTTTTTTTTTCCTAATGTTTCTTATTTATTTCTGAGAGAGAAAGAGACAGTGCAAGTAGGGGAAGGTTAGAGAGAGAGGGAGACACAGAATCTGAAACAGGCTCCAGGCTCTGAGCTAGCTGTCAGCACAGAGCCCGATGCGGGGCTCGAACCCATGAACCGTGAGATTATGACCTGAGCCGAAGTCGGACGCTTAACCGACTGAGCCACCCAGGCGCCCCTTATTTTCAGTTTTAAACCGCGTACATGCACCTAACCACCACAGACAAGAGTAATATCCCTGGGGCACCTGGGTGGCTTGGTTGGTTACATGCCACACTCTTGATTTCAGCTCAGGTCATGATCTCAGAGTTGTGAGAGAGAGATCAGGCTCTGCACTGAGCCTGAATGTGGAGCCTGCTTGCGATTCTCTCTCTTCCATTCTCTCTCGCTCTAAATAAACAAATATTAAGAAGAAAAAAAGAGTAACATCACTGATGTACCCCTGCTATCAGAGCGTTTCTTAGCTTTTTCTACATCATGGCAGGTGATGGAGGGAATTCTCAGAAATTCTGCAGGTGAGCAGCCTGGGAGCTCCGGCCCTCGGGCCCTGCCCAGCTAGCCCCAGAAGGCTGAGAGCAGTAGCTTGGGGAAAACGCCTGTGAAGCTCTAGAGAATAAAACTCAAGCCACTGGCGACCACAGTCTCCGGGGGTGTTGTGTGTGACAGTATGAACTTGCACCTACCTCAGTCACAGCAAAGGTGCAGGATACAGTGTGCCGCACTGACGTGATAGCGCTGGCCTTTTGTATAAGCAGGTTTGTGTTCTAGAACTCTGAGTAGACAGGCTCCCCTTATTTTAATCTCTTCAGTTTGCTACTAAACCATTTTTTAAAAATAAAAACATAAATGCTCCGCAAATTACTCAAATATCACATCTGTAGACACAAAATTACAGTAACCCACATGACACTGCAAGTTTTGTTTTTACACACGTTAAAAGAGGTAGGAAACGTTATTTTCTAAAGCACACTCTGGAAAATAAGGCACGATTTCTGAACGGGGTTGTATTTCTGAGTACATTTATACAGTACTGATAAACCCACCTCAACTTTCCAAAGGATGGCGTTCTGCAGAGCACCGCACAGCCACAAGGGGCCCTGTACCGGAGTCTCCCACAGTCCAGAACATCCATTTTGCCGGCCTGCACTGAGCAAGGGGGAGATGGGCCAATTCAGATCCTACTTTGCGTTTCAGTGGTGAGAGGTACCAAGAAACAGAAATAAAAGCCAAACAGGTTGAGGAGTGTTGACTATTTAATGAACTCATGTAGCATAAAATGATACAAATGTGTGTCATTTTAAAACATTACGGTGAAGAATTAGGGTTTTTGAATCGTATTAATGGTAACTGGTTTAATACATGTAAAAATATTTACCAAAAATCAAAATCTCAATGAAATTATAAGTAAAATTACTTTTATTTTCATAAATAAAAAGGTAACTCATTATACAAACAACACTTGTTAGCTGTCATTATCCAGTTTAAGGAGAAAAATATACACAACACTTAACACAACGTTACACCCTCTACAACCTTCATGTGGCTGCCTGACGTGTATCAACTTGCCAGATTTCCAACACCGCTTTAAAGAATATACTATATAATGGGGTATTTTAGTCACAAAGCGTCGCTTTTGCTTAGTCAACACAGTTTTTCTTACTGGCTCATGTTGAAGTTGCCAATTATTGATTTAAAGTAATAGCAGTATTTCCTGCGTTTTACAGACGCACTGAACACACGACGTTTTCATTCCATATGTGGTAGTATAATCCACAAAAATGTCAATGTGAAAATTTAGTGACTAGGTTAATAAGCACTAATACCCGAGATAAATAGGTCCTATAAGGCCGAGAATAACAAGCTGGCATCAAGTTTAAAGTTCTGTTGGTAAATGGCATACAGCAAACAGACAAATGATTTTGTAGTATCACATAAAATATAGTGAAATTTAAATCAAGTATGTTTCTATAGAGACCAAAATAAAACTAAATGTCCAGGTGTTACTCCACTCATTATAGAAACTGCAGCTTCAAATATTAAAATGGTATATAGTAGTTATTAGCATTTCCATATATTAAAAAAACCCTCACTGATTCTTTTTAGTTTTCAAGAGTTAAAACTATGATGTAAGTAATTATTCATTTGAACACAGTATTGACTCATGTAGGAATAATCTGTTTATTCTTCACAATGACGTGTTTATTCCTAGTCCCACACTTTATGCAGATCTCACTTTGTCACAGGGTGGCTACGTGGAGTCGATGGCTGACCTACGTAAGTGTTTAGCAGAGTGCCTGGCATATAGGAAGCTCTGAATATACACTATTTTTTTTTTCAATGTTTATTTATTTCTGAGAGAGGCAGCACGAGCAGGGGAGGGGCAGAGAGAGAGGGAGACACAGAATCTGAAACAGGCTCCAGGCTCTGAGCTGTCTGCACAGAGCCTGACGTGGGGCTCGAACCCATAAACCACGAGATCATGACCTGAGCCGAAGTCGGACGCTTAACCGATTGAGCCACCCAGGCGCCCCCACTATTATTTCTACTAAGTGAACCAGTCTGTCATTTGTAAGACAGAATCATCATCAAAAAAGATAAAACTACAGACGTGTGACTTTGTTAATGCAGAATGTACCTGCTATTTCTCAAGTTTGTGTATTCGCTGAACTGTTTCAAATACTACAAGCTATTTTAAGTTCATACTCTATCTGTTTGCTCTTGTTTTTGCTATGGCCTTTGCCCTATAGCAATGCAATTCTGACAGGATATGTAAACTAGAAAACCATACAGAAACAATGCACACTGGAATCGGTAACAAGGGCATTTTACCATTAAATTCTGGGACCAAAAAGCAGTTACCGGTGTGATTCAGAACAACCTGTCAAGCTTAGGTTGAATGTTTTTTTCTTTACGTCATGAAATATCTGACTTCTGCACAAACATTTTCACTGTTTCCTCGCATACAGGGACATGAAGAGCTGGCATGAAGTTCTGTCCTCTCAGTAAAATACCCATTAGAAAAGGTACTTGTAAAAATCACTGTAGGTTTATTGAGGCTGAACTGAAGTGCAGGGCCACCGAACATAAGGAAGTTCTCAAAATACCTACAAACACTGATTTTCTTTTTTAACAAATTATAGCTTCTTACAAATGGAAGGGATTTAAAGATTTTCTGATCGTTAACTATTAAATGACTTTTCCAATTGGAAAGATAACAGAACACAAGTCTGTGTAACATAACGGTAAGGAAACTCTCTGTTAAGAACCAACTCCTGTCATTCTTCTGGTATCAGGTAAGAGGAAGGAAAAAACTTTTTGTGTGTGAAGATAGGAAAACATACCTGAAGCCACATGATTCTGGCCTATATTAACCTGAAACTTATTACGACCCAGAGTCTGGAGAAAAAAACCCAACCCCCAGATGCGCCCTTCAGGGGCATAATAAAATCTTTTACATGTTGTCCTGATTAAAAAGGAGTTTGGAAACAAAGCATGAAACATCTCTACTATATTAAAAATCGAGAACAAATAAACTGAAGGCAGATTCCCTCTGAATGTACTAAATCATTCTACAGGCTTCAGAGAAAACATTTCAAGAAATATGAACTGAAGTTCCAGGGTTTATCTTATCTACTAGTAGAGAAATTCAAAGTGCACATTTTATCAATTTTAGGCGATGGAGCACCCCGTGTCCTTCTGAGGTTTGATATCTGGTTCTCTGACAGGCTTCACTGCTTCTTCTGGTTTGGGTTTGGTCTAGGGAGACAAAGAAATACAGTGTTGAGTAAGAAACTAAGATATGGAAAACAAACACTAGATCTTTTCCACCTTAGACTTTTTATCTTTACTTTTTATTTATTTTTTAATGTTTATTTTATTTTTGAGACAGAGAGAAAGACACAGAGCTCAAGCAGGGGACAGGTTGAGGGAGAGAGAGACACAGAATCCAAAGCAGAGCTGTCAGGACAGAGTCTGATATGGAGCTCGAACTCACAAACCGTGAGACCACAACCCGAGCTGAAGTTGGACACTTAACTGACAGAGCCACCCAGGCACTCCCACCCTAAGCTTTTTAAAGATGCTGTATATACGGGGCGCCTGGGTGGCTTAGTCGGTTAGGCGTCTGACTTTTGCTTAGGTCATGATCTCACGGTTCGTGGGTTCGAGCCCCACGTCGGGCTCTGTGCTGACTGCCGGCTCAGAGCCTGGAGCCTGTTTCAGTCTGTGACTCCCTCTCTCTCTGACCCTCCCCTGCTCACGCTCTCTCTCTCTCTCTCCCCTAGAAATAAAACATTTAAAAAAAAAAAAAAAAGATGCTGTATTAAATTACCCAATGCTGAGATTAACAAAGTTGTTCCAGAAGCTATGTATCAATTCAAGAAGTAATAAGAAAGCAACATTTTGGTGAAGATGAAAACCTAGATGGGTAGACAAACATCGAGCTAATGGTGCTTTCGCTCCTTCTGAGGAGGGAAAAACTGAGTGATGAGTCTGTCTCAGGACAGTAACAGGCTACCTCTTACAGCATTATTTTAGAGGCTGACCAGAGTAAAAAGGCAGTCATTTTAAGTACTAATGATTGCAGAATGGGTAGGAAATTCTATAAAAACAACCCAATTTCAAGGAAGGAGCTATGGCTGCAAAGTAATTCCCATCCCCCACAGAACCCTCCTCTTTTGGCAGTCAGACCTCAAATTTCCCACTTAATCTACTTTTTGACTTAGTACACCAACATGTACTTAGACATAAATGAATAAAAGCAGCCTTATTTCACCCCTGGATGATTTCACGGAATGTTGAAATAAGGTCCAATCTTCAAATACCCTGCGGTAGCTAAATCAAAAACAGAGTATTGCTATAGCAATATAAACATGGATAAGCCATCCTTTTTAGAGCTCTTCTCCCACACTCTTCCTAAAGGAGCCTCTGATAAATTGTAGAAAGACAAGATAATGTGTTGAAAACAGCTTCAATTATGTAAAAAGTCAGAAGATAATTAAGGCCTACAGATCTAATCTCTGAGAAAATTCAACAACACACATCACAGCAACCCTGTGCTTAGCTAACTGAACATTTAGACAAATATACAGGTCTACTTAAGTAGAGAAAAATAACAAAAGGCTAACTCCAAATTCTCTTTTTAAACCTTTGTGAACAAAAGGAAGAAAGCCAATCTCGTACACTGTCATCCTTGGGTCTCTTGGTGAGATCAAACGCGGCCAGTGTTTCCGGTGTCCATTGTGCACTTGTTGGAGGAAATTCAAAAGGTACAGGCTCTACGAGACCATAATTTGCCTTGAGTTCCAGCTGTGGGGCTTCTGTTGGAACTTTTTGAAAGTAACTGCAAAAAGCAATTTAAACAGCAATTCATTCATTTATTAACAACTTGAGTGGCCATTATGTTCAAGGCCCTGTGCAAGAAAGAGACCATTTAATGATAAGACAGAGAAGATTCTCCTGCCTTGTGCAGCGTGCCAAAGTAGGCGAGACAGTCAGGACGCCCGTCCACTACAGTGCAACGTAACAGACGCTACGATGGACGTCATGTGCCATGAGAACCCGCCATCGGGGGAGGGACGGCTCAGGAATGCTTCCCAGAAGAAGTGAGGCAAGTTAGACTACGCGTATTTGAGGAAGGAAAAGAGCTCAGTCTGACCAAGTGCAGCATGGAAGGGGAAGACTGTAAAGAGAAAAAGCAGGGACAAAATGGATTCTACCAACCTACACAGGTGGTCACCTGCAGCGTGAACAACGCTAGCCTCACCATGGGAAACTGCTCAACAGGGCTAGGCAGGATGGACAGAAAGTCCATTTCCCTGCCTCCCAGGTGGCTGCGACCAGAGCCACATGCTCACGTGAGAGGAGAGGAGAAGAAACCACAGGGAAACGAAGAGGAGAAAACTGAGACACTATAAGTGAGCTCTTTGTTAATCACCTACGTTAAAAATTAAAATCTGCTTTTACGTGTATCGGCATCAGCAACAGAATGAAGTGAGGTGCGACTGGAGGGGACTTTACCACCAATTTAAAGAGAAAAGTTAAGTGCAATTTGACACAAAATCTGCGGGGCAGAGACTAAAGAAACTGTGAAACCATGGCAACAGTACTGATTTAAACACTGTGATGGTAAATACACACACCAGTATTCATCCTGCCAAAACGACACCGAGCTGTACTCACATGAACCCATTCTCTCTCTGACACTTCTCTAGGGTGTTCGTCACAAGATTTCCGAGCTTCCTAAAGAATAAGTGTCCTGAGGGTCTGACTGTTGGCCCAGGTCCTTTGGTTTCTCCGTATTCTTTGCACAGTACTTCTGCCTTTGCATAAACTGCAGGCCGAAGGGGCAGAAAATCATCTGGTTATTATTTATTCTAAGAAAGCTTTACATCAGAGATAACTTTTCTGCTCCTTACTGTGACAGCAATACCAGTAATACCAGCAATACCAGTAATAGCGTTAAGGGGAAGGGGGCTGTTTTCTACAGGTTTTCTGGTTTTTGAAACTTTCTCTGTCTCCCATTCCTCACTCGTTCCCATTCTCTTTCATGAACTCAGCCAAAATCTCTTTTAACCACCTACTTCCTTTTATGATAAAACTTTTGTGTTGAAGAAGGGAGTTAATATTCTGGCAGCAACACTTACATTTTTCTGCTTCTTGGAGACACCGGATGGCTTCGCCACATTTATCACTGGCCAACAAAGTCTGACCATGGTAACAGTAAGCCTGATAAAGAAACAAACTCTTATTCATTCTCTCCCAAGTGATGTTTTCTGCTATCAGTGTTTTATAAATGCATCAGATGAATAAACGCCTTTATCCACTGTCTGAATATCAATGCAATCCCTCACATGTCTTTACTTGAATAAACTTCCCCCAATCTCTGTTAGTATAAAAAGTGGGATTATGTCAAGCTTTGAACAAAACTAACCTTCTAACTATGGGCTGAGAGGAAAAAGTATTTTCCTTATATATACATATATATTTTTTGCAGGGGGGGTGGGGAGAGAACATAGGTGGGGAAGAGGAACAGAGGGATTGAGAGAGAATTCCAATCCCAAGCAGGCTCCATGCTCAGCGTGGAGCCCAATGCAGGGCTCAATGCCAGGACCCTGGGCTGGGATCATAACCTGAGCCAAAATCAAGAGTTGGACACCTAACCAACTGAACCACCCAGGTACCTTACAAAAAGTGATTTTGCTTTTTTTTTTTTTTTTTTTAAGATTTATTTCTGAGAGAGAGTGCAAGCAGGGAGGGGGCAGAGAAAGAGGGGGACAGGAGATCTGAAGTGGGCTCTTTGATGACAGCGGTGAGCCCAATCCTGGGCCAGAACTCACGAACCACGAGGTCATGAGCCAGTGTCAGACGCTCAACCAACTGAGCCACCTGGGAGCCCCAAAAGTATTTTTGAATAATGAAATCGGTTTTTGCAATTTGGGCGCTACAGATAAAGGAGGGAAGTTATTGTGCTAATGCAAAGGGAAAGGGAGGGAGGATTCTAAGGTTAATGACTAAACAGGTTTCAAGAGAAGTGTTATCAGCCTGTAAAAGGACGTGCTCACTCTGTAAATGTCTGTAGCAAATGCAGGCATTGCACATGGTCCAACACTGTATGCCTGAAAACAGATTCCAAGGTAGAAGAAATAAAAATATCTACCTGGGTCTGAAAATGGTGTTTGATTATATCTCACACGATATTCTAACCAACAAACAAATAAGTTTGTTTGGTGGGTGGAAGAAACTGATAAGTAACTTCTAAGAGTGCAATTATTAAGGGTTCATCACAGACCGAGGGGATACGTTGCGATGTATGCCTTAAGATCAGAATCCGTAAACATCTTCTTCAATGTACAAGATGAGAGAATTCTCAGTAAGTATACAGAAGGTTCGAGCTTAAAAGAGGGTCTGAGTGGCACCTGGGTGCTTCAGTCGGTTAAGCATCCGATTCTTGGTTTCAGCTCAGGTTATGACCTCATGGTTTGGTTTGGTGCTGACACATGGAGCCTGCTTGGGATTCTCTCTCTCCCTCTGTCTCTGCCCCTTCCCTGCTCATTTTCTCCCTTTCTCTGAAAATAAAAAAGTAAACTTCATAGACATATATTTGTATACTAATTACATAAACATATACATAAATATACAAATAAAATAAACTTTAAAAAGAAGTGGGTTTTACAGGTGCCTGGGTGGCACCTTTGGTCCCGGTCCAACTCTGGGTCAGGTCATGATATTGCAGTTTGTGAGTTCAAGCCCTGCATCGGGCTCTGTGCTGACAGCTCAGAGGCTAGAGCCTGCCTCAGATTCTGTGTCTCCCTCTCTCTCTGCCTCTCCCCTGGTCACACACTCCCTCTCTCAAAAATAAACTTAAAAAAAAAAAAAATAATAATACTAATGAAAAATGGGCTTGAATCAAATAGTAATTCCATCGCTTTAACTCATTTCTATAATTTTGCATCATCTCCGCCCATCTCAGCTCACAAGAGCTGTACTCTCAGTAAACGTTTGACAGCTGTCCATTATTTATGAAATGCTAATTTACAAAATGACAGACCCAGCATGCACAGGGCTAGAAAGATAGTAACTTACACTGGTTTTCAGGTTATTAGTACTTACATAAGCTGTGTAGAAACACATTTTCAAGTGAAGATATTTTCTCCATTTAGCAGAGTATGCAGGCTCCAAACTGGATAAAGCATGATCTAAAGTTACATTTTAAAAAGCAAAATATAATTTCACCCTGATTCACTAGAAGATTTTTTAGTTCATGTGTTCAGATGCTAAAAGCAGAATGCCATTCAAGTCTAAAACTCAAACATTTACATATTTAAAAAAAAACACTTTGATTTAACGTGATTTTCCCATAACTACACTTTAACTACATAATAAGACTGTTTGAATACCATGTCACCTCCTTTGATAAGTGATGCAACTTAAGTTTAGGATAATGATAAAAATAGAACTTTAAGAAAAATATAAATCATACCGTTACATGTTTTTCTTTAATTATCTAACGTAGCAACGCACGGTGTAGCGGCCCCGGCCGGCCGGGCCCCACACCCCGGGTGAGTCTTCTCTCGCACACGTTCACTTCCTGCCAGCTTCTCTCCCATCCCATCCAGCTCTGCTCCGCTCCCTACTTCTCTATCCTTGTCAAAGCTTCCGTCCCTTCCTCTACAGACTACACTCCCTTCTTCCTGAATGCTAAGTGAAGTCAGCCTTCACCTCACAAGCACATTACTCATCTTGCAATTATAGGGATCTTTTTTTTTTAACGTTTTATGTATTTTTGAGAGTGCAAGCAGGGGAGGGGCAGAGAGGGGGACAGACTTCAACGTGGGCTCTGTGCTGACAGCAGTGAGCCTGACGTGGGGCTTGAACTCAGGAACTGTGAGATCATGACCTGAGCCGAAGTTGGAGGCTCAACCAATTGAGCCACGCCACCCGGGTGCCCCGACAGAGCTTTCCTAAATTCAACCAATCAAATCAGATTTGCTTCATACCTTTTCACAGGTCACAATTATCTACCAAATAAAAGCCAAACTTCTAAGGCTACACACCAATTCATGATCTCATACGTGCAACCTTTCCTAACCTTTTCTCCTATCACTCATCCTGTGTCTCAGCTAAGAGCATCTGTTCAAAGGTCCCAGAATGTGCCAAATTCTTTCTTATCTCTGTACACACTATAGAATGTTCTACTCTTCCCATATGCTAAAGCTTCCTAGCAAACTCAGAACTTCCATTTATATTTCAAAATAAGGCCCAAAGACCACCCTCTTATAGAAAGCCTTTTCTAGCATGCCTGGATCCTTGGGGCTTTAATTTCACTGCTATAGTAACATCTTATCTTACGTCATTATAACGTGGTTACATTTTGTTCCTTCTCTAGACTCTGACTCTGTCTATACATTGATCTTTGTATAACTAGCAACTGAAATAGTAACCATCCCATAAACAGAAATAAATGCGTGTTTCCTAAATAAGTGAACGAAATAAATAACAGGCTAATGAGAAGACCTGAGTTCTAATCCTAACTTCCCACCTGCTAACAGTTAAATTATAAGTTATGCTAATTCTCTGGAACTTAAGTTTAATGATAGCAACTAAAAGGTTATTACAAAGGCCCAAAAAACTTCAAAGCTAAAACATCTGTATGATTATTATACATAACTGGTTAAGAAGTATAGCACTGGCCTCTCCATTAAAAATTATGCAGCATATTAACTGTGAACAGCTCTCATTTTAACCAAGATTAATAAAATAATGTAGACATTATTCCAGTTTTGCAAATGATGAAACAACCTGGAGTTATCTTTTTGTTTTGCTTATTCTCTATTAAGCCAAGAGCTTAATGTGAACATCTAAAGACTGAAAATACAAGAGAATTATAAACTCACCAGCTTTTTGATAGAAGTTGGCTGTTTCATATGCCAGTGCAGCAATCAGCCCAGGCGCGTGCTTCAGTTCAATTGCTCGAGCGATTGTTACTGTCCCCAAAGCACAGAAAAGTGAATGTTAGAATTAAGTTCACCTGCGTTCATACTAAGTTAATCGTAATAGCAAAAGACATCCCAACAATCCACTTGGCATTTTAATACAATTTGTTAAGAATTTTAACATGAAAAGTAAGTTACAGAAAATGCAAACATAAAGAGAAAACACTAACAAGCCTGCAGGTTCTGATACTATTTCTTTCAATCACTAGCCAATTACTAGCTCATCACAAAAAATACTACTACAAACTAATATGTCAGAGGAAAACGAATACTTCCAGGGCACTGGAATTTGAAAGAAAAACAAAATGCCCACAAAGTCTCTTTGTTGGTTTTACATGAATCTTCATCTATTTCCTGCCACTGAAAGGAGAAGAAAGGCAAGCCAGACAGTGGAAGAGAAAAAAGAGTGAGCATGGTAGAGAGGGACAGGAGGAGTTACGTAATTCATCTGTGGTCAGAAATGGCATGAAATTAAGATCCTTTCTAAAAGATCCA
Organism: Crocuta crocuta; assembly: GCF_008692635.1. Lineage (NCBI taxonomy): Eukaryota > Metazoa > Chordata > Mammalia > Carnivora > Hyaenidae > Crocuta > Crocuta crocuta. The sequence goes on from NW_027532830.1 coordinate 359,171, forward strand.
TTAAACTGCAAAGCCTTTTCCTGTAAATCATGCATGAAGCCAAATGCTGACAGTGAAATTGTTCCTCCCTAGAAATTTCTCAAAATGTGAAACTCAAAACCAGCTAATTCTGATTTAAAAAAAAAAAAAAAAAGAATCAGATGTCAGTAGAGATTTCTTAAAAAAAAAAAAATTACAATACTTAGGATACCTTCTTGAGCTTCTGCCTGACACTGGACAATGTAAGCTTCTAGGAGGCGTGCCTCTAAATCCCTCCCCTTCTCTGCAGGCGTAATGAGCTTTGGGATATGACTTTCCTGAGAAAGAAAAATAAAGAAGTCAAATTTTGTCTTAACCCAGTTGTTACAGATGAACAAAATGGAAATTAGACATTCATATAAAAAACTCAGGGGGTACCTGGCTGGCTCAGTCAGGAGAGCATGCAATCCCTGATCTCAGGGTTGTGAGTTCAAGCCCCACGCTGGATATAGAGATAACTTAAAAATAAAATCTTAAAAAAAAAAAAAAAGTCTTTAAGAAAAAAAAATCCTAAACTGAAAAAAAAAAAAATTCAGAGCACCAAAGCTGTGTAAAGAGGAGCGATATTAAGCTTATAGAGAATAAAACCTCCTATATACTAAAACTTAAGGCTTCTCATAAACTTCTGCAAACTGGGTCATAATACATAGCTTAGATGTGCAGGTCATATTTTTCTCTTAGAAAATGTTTAACTGAAATAGTAACCAAAGTCTTCTTTTGCATGATGGCCAGATTTATTCACTCATTAATAATAGCAAAGTATAAAGAAATCTATAATTTAATAGCTAACTCAGGATTACAGGTTTTTAATTACTGTAAAAGGATCTTTTTTTTTTTTAAATGTTTGTTTAATTTGAGAGAGAGACAGAGAGAGCATGAGCTGGGGAAGGAGACAAAGAATCCCTAGCAGGATCTGCACTGCCCGTGCAGACCAGACGCAGTGCTCGATCTCACAACCAAGAGAGAAATCAAGAGCCAGTTGCTTAACCAACTGAGCCACCCAGGTGCCGCCTGCATCCTATTTTATCATGAGAAATCCCATCATTGGTCTATGGAAGGCATTTCTGTAAATATCAGTTTAATCAGAATGAGGTGGCGGTAATCCTGATTGCTAAATACATTAGTCTTTTCCCTAATTTCTGTCATAGCTTCAGGCAACTTAATATAATGAGTGCATGCTGACTGCCCCTCAATGTTTTCCCAGAGATCCAGAGAACACACTCAGAAGTTCAGCTCTGGGGGATCCTGACTGTCCTGACAACTGCTGCAGGCTGGGTGTAAGAAGCATCAACTTGTGTACTTTGTTTTCTCCTATCTTTTCCAAAGAGACAGAAAAATAAACAGTGAATTACAACTTGAATTTTCTAATTGTAAAATTCACTGGTGGGGTGCCTGACTTGCTCAGTCAGAAGAGCATGGGACTCCAGCAAGAGAGAGGACAAGTGGGGGATGGGGGGAAGGAGAGAGAGAAATGGCTCAAGTAGGCTCCACGCCCAGAGTGGGGGGTGGGGTAGGCAGGGCTCAATCCCAGGATACTGGGATCACAACCTGAGCCAAAAATCAAGAGTCAGACACTCAACCGACTAAACTACCCGGGCGCCCTGAGCATGTGACTCTTGATCCCAGGGTCATGAGTTTGAGCCCCACATTGGGTATTGAGATTACTTACATAAAACCTTTGAAAAACAAAAAACAAAATTCATTGATGATTATCTGAAGTGAAGACATATGATATTCTGTAATTGGCTGCACTTATGAACAAAGTACTTAACATACAAAAAACAAAACATACAGTAGATTCTTTCTACATAGTGAAATAATTCCTTCCTCCAGTCCCCAAAAGAAGGAAATTTAATAAAAAATTAAAGCATCAGAAATATATTTTACTGTCACATTACTTTACCTTTAAATGTTTAAAAATCCCTGCTGCAATTTTTAGGCTTCGATGGACTTCTTTTGCTTCACCTTCTGTTATGCTTAAAGATAGTGGTTACATTAGTTAGTCGATGAATCCTGTTTCTGGTATTAAAACCAACAACTAGTGCATGATCATAAAACCAAATTAGTCATTTGTTTCTCACCGCTGGTCTTCTCCCTTTTAAAAAATCTAATTTGACAATTAAAAAAGTAACAGATGCACATGAAAAATATCCAGAGCAGATATTACAAATGAAAAAAAAAAAGAGAGGCCTTGTCTATAGGTCCAGTTTTTCATTCCAGGTAATCTCCTGGGCATTTAAGTAAGTTTAAAATATTCTACACTTAATGCATGCGCACACGTAAAAAAAGGCACACACACAATATTCTGCTAGTTTTAATAATTTAAATTACTTTAGAGATAATTTTACAACAGCACATACAATTCAACTTTATTTTTTAAGACTTTATTTTTAAGTAATCTCTACACCCAACGTGGAGCACAACCCTGAGATCAAGAGTCACATGCTCTACCGACTAAGCCAGCCACATGCTCTAACAATTCAACTTTATTTTTTATTTTTTTTTTTTAATGTTTTTACTTATTTCTAGGAGAGAGAGAGAGAGACAGCGTGAGCAGGGGAGGGTCAGAGAGAGAGGGAGTCACAGACTGAAACAGGCTTCAGGCTCTGAGCCGGCAGTCAGCACAGAGCCCGACGCGGGGCTCGAACCCACGAACCGCGAGATCATGACCTAAGCGAAAGTCGGACGCTTAACCGACTAAGCCACCCAGGCGCCCCTCAACTTTATTTTTAAATGGCTGCATTTTATACACATGTTCAGAGGAACCACAGTTAGTAGTTGCCAGTTTCATATTGCTAACATCCACTTTTACTATTATAAATGCTGTATCTCATTTCATGTCACAATTCTTTAATCCTTCAAAACATTTTTCACTTACTTATCTTTTATTTCTTTTTCTAGGAGTTGCCTGTTCATGTCCTTTGCTTATTTTCAATTGATTTGTAGACCCTTTTCTTTCCTCTTTATTTTCCATTACAAAAACAATTTGTCACATGCATTACAACTTTTTTGACCATCTGTTGTTTGTTTTTTAACTTTGTTTATGGTACTTTTATGCAGTCCAATATTCAATTTTTTTCCTTTTCTTGGTATGGGGTTTCATTTAGATAAGACCTCCAACAAGATTATTTTTTCCCCCCTTTAAACACTGGGCTCCATAATTCTGATACTTAAAACACTAACATTATAAGGCAACCTTTCACTTAACAGAAGTGGTATTTTTATCAATAGCTTAGACTTTTTAATAATGAAAACCCATATACTTCAAAAATAACAAACATGTATATAACCCTCCCCTTTAGACTTACTTTTCTTTTCCAGCCAGTCTTGAAGCATATTTGGTATACCATAAGGCTACATTAAATCCCATGGAAATTAATTCAAAAACAGCATCCTGCTGGGCACTAGAATTATAAACATGTTCATTAAGTTCTGTCAATTATTGAGACACCTCTATATGTATACTTAACGTCCAACTCAAAATTATAAAGAACTATATGCTAATTGGAAAAATGAAGAAAACAGTCCTTATGATTAATGACTAAAAACAAGAGCCCACTATGTACTTCTTAATAGTAAAAATAGTAAATAGGCAGTTCTCAAAGGTTATTGTACACAGAGTGGTTTTAAAACTATAAATTTGGGGGACTTAACTCCAGAGAATCAGAAAGTCTGAAAGGGGCCCAGAATCTACACTTTTGTAAGTAACTAGTCGATTTTGGAGTGGGTGGTTCTTATCCCACATTTTTAAAAAAATGGAATTCAGAGGAGACATTGCTTCAGGCTAGAACGATTTCAAGAGGTTTAACGGTATAGACAGTCTCTGAATTGTGCCTTGAAAGATGGCAGGAACAGAAGCAGGGCATCCCAGGTGAGGGAATGATGCTGTTAAGGCATAAGAAAGGATCAACATTTTTTCTGAGAGCGGGGACCCACCTGGCGTGACGGAGCACATGATTTGTAAAAAGAAAGCAAGGAGCAGGTCAAAAAGCCAAACAGAAGTGAAACTGGAGAAGACATTGAATGCCAAGCCCATCAATATGTGTACCACAGTGAGAAAGGGCTTAAAAATAAGCACATTTTATATCTTGTTTCTTTCAGATTCTATTACTAAATATGACACAAAGAAGATGGCAAGGGCTTGCTACAGCAAAAAAGGTAATGCCTATTTTTAAAATCACTATTGTTCTGAGAAGGCCCTGAAAATTCTTCATCTCATTTATCTCAAATGATGAAGAAAACAGAATACCCTTATTTTATACACAAAATACTAACAAACAGAAAACGGACTCAAACAGAAAAAATGAGAATTGTGTTTCCACTTTGTATTTTGTACTTAACTGTTGCCGCCATCATAAAAGGAATGGGGACAGGGAAACTTTTTAGATTTATAAAAAAAACAAAACAGGGGGGATGGGTGTTACAAAACATTAGTCATTCAAAAATTAATTATATGATATCCTGTTTAACATATTATAATACACAGTATGATAGTTAACTTTTTCTAATGTAACATTTCACAAATTCATGTGTCATCCTTGAGCAAGGGCCATACTGATCCCTGTATAGTTCCAATTTTAGTATATGCACTGAAGCGAGCACTGAAGCACTAAACTATACACGTGTATGTACATGTATACGTCCATGTTTAAGTAAGCTCTAGGCCCAATGTGGGGCTTGAACTCACGACCCCACGATTAAGAGTTGCACACTCTACTGAATGAGCCAGGCAGGGCCATCACCTACCTCACCCCCAACGAACAAACTCTTAAAACAGTTTTACACCACTGAAAAAAAAATTTAATGCATAGTTTAAAAGCTTATTCTCTTCAGCATTTAGAACTTTCAAATGAATTACATCTGGCAATCTACTAAGCCTATCTAATTTATTAGTTTACCTTTAAATAATGAGAGAGGGGTGCCTGGGTGGCTCAGTTGCTCAAGCGTCCAACTCTTGATTTTGGGTCAGGTCATGATCTCACAGTTCGTGAGTTCAAGCTCCTTGCTGGGTTCCACACTGACATTGCAGAGCCTGCTTGAGATTCTCTCTCCCTCTCTTTCCACCCCCACCATGCATATAGACGTGTGCACACACTCTCTCTCTCAAAATAAAAAAATAATACAACAGTTTTGCTAATTTATACAAAGTCTCAGGAATAACTCTCTCCCTTTTTGATCCTTCATTTATTTCAGTCTGCCTTGCTCCGAAACAATCCATTTCTACTGTACCACATGGAAGCATTCAGAATACACAGAGCTGAAAAAACATTTTTCAGAACAGATATATTCACAGCATACTTTCTACTGATTAAGTAGCAATCAAGAATAAAGGAACTTAAAAATCTCAGATGTAGAAAATTCCGTAAGGCCTTCATCACCTAAGTCTTCAGTGTCTCATAAAACTACGTTGAAAGATGCGGTTACAAGGAATCGAAGTTTGGCATGATGGGGAAAAGGGCCAAGTTTATATAACGCAAAACACATTAGAATCTGCTAACATTCTGCAATGTAATGATAGAGGTTTGACTCTAAAAACATCTTTTTTAAGAAAAATATTCCTTAATTTTAGATAAAACACAAAGGGGGGTGTCACATAAAGAAAAACAGATGAGGACTTGGAACAGCTTAGTACCCCAGAATACAAAACCTGGAAAGAATCCACAGTCCCCAACTTCCTACCAAATGTCTGAAATCTACATACAATATTCTTAAGGAAGGAAACAATTTACTAAAGATCTATTATACACCTGGCATTATTTTAGTCACTTAACATAAATTTGTGCCTATTTCATTCCTCACAACAGCCCTGGGTCTGTAACCCCAGAGCTGAAGGAGCAGGTGTTCACACAGTACAAGACCTGAGACAGCACCTGACTACGTAGGAATCCCAAGTCCACGTTCCGGCCGCTGCCATGGCTGCCCTGCGCCTCTCAGCAATCTCCATTTCCTTTCTGCTCACTTTACACAATTTTCTACAGTAAACTGAGATCAAGATATATGGCCATTAAGCAACACAATGGTGTTAAGAAAAAAAAGTTCAATAAAAGTTCTGCACCATTATGATCTGGTTCCTGTTATAACTAGATCTCTTCTGATTAGTTTCAAGTGTGTGAAGAGAAAGTTTTGAGAGGAAATTAAAATTTTTTTTAATGTTTTATTTATTTCTGAGAGAGAGAGAGAGAAAGAGAGAGCGAGCGAGCACAGGAGGGTCAGAGAGAGAGAGAGAGACACAGAATCAGAAGCAGGCTCCAGGCTCTGAGCTAGCTGTCAGCACAGAGCCCGACGCAGGGCTCGAACCATAAACCGTGAGATCATGACCTAAGCCTAAGCTGGACTTTTAACCGACTGAGCAACCCAGGCGCCCCAAGAGGAAATGTTTTAAAAGAGCAGAAATGGTGAAGAGGAATTAGGAAAAAAATAAAATTATAACTCAAAAGAGTTTGGAGCTGGGCCAGAACTGGGGACAAAGACATCTGAACTAGCCATCCGAAAAGAAAACTAGGTAAAAACCAAAATTCTGCTCTGCTTAAAGGTAGGCAAAAGATTTGGATTCCAAATTCCCAAACCATTCTTTGTATGTTATTAATACAACTAATACTGTTCAAGTCTGGATAATATTTGTATGGATTATCTCACAAACAGATTTGGTCCATGAGAAATAAATTATATTTTTATTTTATTGAGTATATTAAGAGTTCAGATCAATGTTTTTAATCAACTTCCCAGTAAGAGAAAATGCTAATCAGATCTATGTTCTACTCAAACACAGAGGCAATGGGTTAACCACTGACCAAACAGTTACAAAACTGGCTTCCACTTAGTACAGTTAGCATTGCTTACCTTGGAACCTGTCCTTGTAAAGTATCAGTCCACTTGAAATTCTGAATATATCGTAACTTGCTTTCTTGGGTAGATTCATCCAAGGAATTTATGAACCCTACAAAAAGGTACAGCCTTTTAGTTTTAGAAGAAATATCAGGTATTCTGTTTATAAAATTGTTCAGATAATGACTTTTCCAGACACCTGCAGAAAAGACCTAGTCGCCATCCCTTTCTATACCTCACATCTTACCTCACATCTTCTTCTAAGGTAGCGTAATACGAAACATGTACACATTTACTTTTTAAAATGTTAGAAGGACCAATGCCTCCCTTACAGTCTCACGTTTCTGAAACTCAAGTATACAAGAATACAGCCTAGAAGACTAAACTATTCAGATTTGTAAAGTCTAAGAATTAAATGTGAACTTCTGCATAGTTGTTTTTCGAAAACTTTGCAGTTCCTATAAATAACTAACCTTGTAGAAGTGAAAAATAGGAATCGGCTGCGTTCTTCATCATCTCTGGATTACAGCTCAAATCAGTGAAGAGTTCAAGCAGTCGTGCTCTGGATGATCTCAAGTCACTTATGAGAGACAGAAACAGTAAAATTAAGTCCCCTGCATTACGATGAATCTATGTTTTAAGGTGGATTAAAAGTTTCAATTATAAAAGCTTTAAAATATCATACACACACACGTGCACATACACACACCCTCCTCTAAGATATGACTAAGAGTACACAGGAAATAATTTAATTAGGACAAACACTGGGGGTAAGTAAAATTTCTAGTAACAATTGTTTTAAAAGCTGTACTAAAATAAACTCAGTTGAATCCAATGGGCAAATCATGAATACAATTATGATATAAAATACATGTTTTAATTTTAAAAAACATCAAATGGGGTGCCTGGGTAGCTAAGTTGGTTAAGTATCCAGGTCAACTTCGGCCCAGGTCATGATCTCATGGTTCTTGAGTTCGAGCCCCATGTCAGGTCCTGTGATGACAGCTCAGAGCCTGGAGCCTGCTTCAGATTCTGTGTCTCCGTCTCTCTCTGCCCCTTCCTGCTTTCACTTTGTCTCCCTCCCTCTCGCTCTCAAAAATAAATAAACATTAAAAAAAAGATTTTAAAAACATCAAATAAACACAAGCATTTAAGATGGGAAAAAGGAATCAAGAATCAGTAAATTAAATAGACCAGTTCACAATCCAAGTTTTTTGAAAAATAGAAATTTAACAATGTTTATGCAGTTTTAGGATTTCCTCAAAATTTCAAAACTTGACATTATATCAATATACTTTATTAAGTAGGAACCCCTATTTTTATTTCTTTTAAAGGACAATTTCTTTAAAAGTTTATTTATTTAACTTTGACAGTGGGGAACAGAGAGAGGAAGAGAGAGAGAATCCTGAGCAAGCTTCACACTCAGCATGGAGTCCAATGCAGGCCTTGATCTCACAACTGTGAGATCACGACCAGGCACCCCAAGTAGGAAACTCTATTTTTGAACTGCATTCTAGAAGCACCTGGGTGGTTCAGTAGGTTAAGTGCCCAACTCTTGGCTTCAGCTCAGGTCGTGATCTCACAGTTCATGGGTTCAAGCTCCACGCCATTTCCCTCTTGAAATTCTCTTCTCCCTTTATTATACTCATAACAAAATATCCAGGCTTTCCTCTTATCTCTAAAAGTTCCTTCTACCTTTTTTTTTTTTACATGTCCCTCTGCCCCTCCCTTTTTAAGTTTTATTTATTTTGAGAGAGACACAGCCCAAGTGGGGAAGGGGCAGAGAGAGAGGGAGAGAGAATCCCAGGCAGGGCTCAAACCCACAAAACCCTGAGCTAAAACCAAGAGTAGGAAGCTTAACCAACTGAGCCACCCAGGCGCCCTTGACATGTCCTCTTTCTATTCTCACCTTCAACAATGTTTAGTCTTTGGCTCTCCGCTTTTCTCTTTTAAGGTCTTAACTTTATATACAATTGGAGATCTACAACCATCAGATGCGGCTCGGTCGGGTTCCAGTCCACATCTTATTTCAGAAGGCAACTTGCTTAGTGAGGGTTCAGAAATCATAGTAAAGGGTCAATGACTGAAGACATTTGTGTATAAATGACTAATGAAAGACTATACTTAAATTGTAAGCGCTGAGAGACTAGAGGCTATATATCCAGAACTTTTAAGTGCCTAGGATAAAGCACATACGCAAAGTTCTTCATTGAGTGAAAGAATATTACTAGCATTTAAAATACTTTAAGATTTACAAAGGCTATAATGTAGCAGTGATATTCAGAAAAGAGTGCAGACTTGATCTTAAATGGTCTGGATAGAATGTTTGCACACTGGTATCAGCTCCATGAAAGCTTATTCCAAGAAAGCATATACCAACAACTATATACAGCTGACCTGAGATGGGATGGTTTACCTTATTAATGTGTCATTGTTGAGTTATTTAACTAGAAGCTAGGCAGGAGTAATTCCCAGACTAGGAAAAAAACTGAATTCTTAAGGCCTACTCTATACTCAAATAGTTTGCTAGCTACTTCCAAGCAGGCAGGCAATCATCTGCAACCCAACCGAGTAAAGTTACGTTCACGTTAAAATTACAGAATTTCAGAAAAATGTACCTTATAAACATCTAATTTAGGCTGTTTATTTTATAGGTGAATAATTAGACTCAAAGAAGTTAAGAGACTCGCCCAATGCTACAGATAAAACCGGTAAGCTGGGACCAACCTCTAGGAGTCTAGGATCACGGATTGGCACACTGCAACCTCTAACTTGTTTCTGTATCGCCCATAGCTTGTGTTTGAAAAAATCGACAGAGAATATGCAACAGAGGAGCCTGGCTGGCTCAGTTGGTAGAGTATGCAATTCTTGATCTCGGGGTCATGAGTTTGAGCCCTACACTGGGTAGAGAGATTACTTAAGAAAAATGATAATAAAAAAACAAAGATTTTAAAAAGAATATGCAACAGCAGCTGTATACAGGCCCCACAAAACCTAAAATGTTTACTACTTAGCACTTTACAGAAACAGTTTGATGACCTCTGATCTAGATTAATAAGCCAGTTTTCCTATCTTGTGCTCCAATTTGCTTCTTTCCATAAAAAGCAGCAACACTCTCAATTTTCCATTACTGGTACCATCAAGGTCTTGATCATGTAGGTTCTGCATTCCATGCAGCCTGAATCCTTTTCAACTTCACAGAGCAAATTAGATATGTGGCCAGTTGACTCCTCCTTTGAAATACCTCTTGCATCTCTTTCTTTTGTTCCAAACTGCTCTACTACCCCTAGGATAAAAGTCTTCCTTACAGAAATGATCTTCTCTTGTCCCTTCTCACGATCTAAATCAAGTATTAGCAAACATTTTCTATAATGAGCCTAAAAGTAAATATTTTAGGTTGTGTGGGTCATAGAGTCCCTGCTGATACTACCCCACTCTGCTGCTATAGAGGAAAGCAGCAAATACAGCCAGAGACAACACGTAAGTAAGTGGGGTGAGGGGACATGGCTGTGTTCCAATAAAACTTTATTTATAAAAATAGGCAGTGGGTCAAATCTGCAGAACAGTTTGCCAACCCATGAACTGAGGCACGTGATTTATTTAAACCCCTCAAGCTCTTTCTTCTATATGAACTCTCTAAAGCCCATTCTAGGTCATCAGGATCTCTCCCTGATCAGAACTCCATGAATCTACTATCTGACTAATTAATCAGATAGCTAATTAATTAACCAGTAGCCAATTAATCTACTAATGGCTAACTAATATCCATATACAACTTTGTGGAGTCTCTTGTACTTCTGTAATACATAACTTAACTCTTTCATTGTGATTGTTTCAGCCTCTCTGGGACTCCCTGATCCAAAATTAAGGACCGCAGGCTAGATGACTGCCAAAGTTTAAATTATCTGTGATTTAACTCTTCACACATCATTTATAAGTTTAGAAGTCGTCTCAGGACAGGGACAACGTATTACATATTTCTGCATTGCCCATGAAACCTAAAAAAGTACCTTGTATCCAAAAGTGGCTCCATCAGTAGTTATTGAGATTGACTAAAACTAACCTGCAAATTTTTGAAGCAGGAGGGCCAGCAGCTACACCATAGTAGTTAAAACCGACAGGAGCTGTGGCTTTCAATGGGTTCCTATGAAACCAATGTGTCATTTTTTCCAGATGTTTCCTATAAACAAAAAAGGAAATGTATACAAGTTAAACACAAAACATTTAATAATGTAAACAGTATAAAAATAAAGGTCTACTAAAAATATATGTGTATATTTTTAAAGTATATACACATATGAAGGATACACATATATAAATAAAATGCTTTATTGCCAGGAATCTTGTTCTAATGTCTATTTATTGTACTCTATATTTTAGAGACAGAGAGAGAGACCACATGCAAGTGGGGGAAAGGAGGGGGAGAAAGAATCATAAGCAGGCTCCAGGCTCAGTGTGGAGCCCAACGCGGGCTTGATCCCACAACCCTGGGATCATGACGAGCCAAAATCAAGAGTGGGACCCTCAATCAACTGAACCACCCAGGCGCTCCCTAATTATTGTAGTTTATGTTTAGATCAAGCCTGTAAAAAACCAGCACTTGTAAATCTGTCCACAGTTAACGGCCAATGTTAATATACTGGAGCAGTAATGTTTAGAGTTTAATGTGCATAGAAGTCACCTTAGCATGGGGGGAATGTGGGTCTTGTTAAAATGCTGATTCTAATTCAACAGTCTAGGTAGGACCTGAGATGCCAATGCTACTGGTCCAGGCCACCCTTTTGAATAGCCAAGTATTGGAATTGGGTTGGGTAGCTGCAGGTACGGAGGTCACAGGACTAGAACGTAATTTCCAAAACAGGTACAAATAATGACCTTTATTTGGACTGCTAAGGTTACTTAAAATAAATAGGTTTTAAACGAACTACTTCCAACACAGTATTGCTTATGCCAATGAATTAGTTATAGCACATGTTTCTGTAATACATATACTTTCCATGAAACAGCTAATAAGAATCAGTATTTACATTAAAAAACAAAACCCCACGATACTTGATCAATGACTTCTATCCTATAAAACCCAAAATATTTGAAGAACTACCTAACTAAAATGCCAACTTAAAAAAATTAGGTTCCAGGGCACCTGGGTGGCTCAGTCAGTCAAGCGTCTGACTTCAGTTCAGGGTACAATCTCGCCATTCGTGGATTTGAGCCCCACATCGTGCTCTGTGCTGACAGCTCAGAGCTTCGCGCCTGCTGCAAATTCTGTGTCTCCCTCTGCCTCCGGCCCTGCTCACACTCTTGTCTTGCTCTCTCAAAACCAAAATAAAACATTAAAAAAAAAAACTAAGTTCCACTCCTTTTTGTTTAAAACAACAACAAAACCCAACCAGCACATCAGTTGCCTAAAAGGCTGCGTAGATAACGCAAATACAGAAGGTGTAGCGGAACACTTAAATGTGGCAGTTAGATTCCGGGAACCAACAGGCAAGAAATTCTCATAAGGCATAATTAACTGAAAGACATTATACAATGTTGTTGGTTGGCTTTTTTTCCTGGGGAAAAATTTCCGTGGACTGTAGAGTATATGAAATACCTACTTGAGCACGTCCCTTAAAATATTTACCTATTCACGACACCACCAGATATTCAACGCACTGTATGCTCAATGAAAAAGTGAGCAAGTTCACTTAGGACTCAAAACATTTAAGAGTTCTTTTAAAAATATATACAACCCTCCAAGCAACAGCCCTGTAAATTAACTTTATAACAGAAGTAAATTAATACACCATGTACGTGCATGTAAAGACGCAATGGCACACAATACGCTTGACTTTGTGACAGCAAACTGTCTACTGATACTCTTTTCAGGCGGCCCTCCACTGCCTGGATGAAAATGTCTGCAGTTCTGGGTCTCTTGAGGAACGAAGAGGGTGAGTACTGTGTTCTGGGCCGGGACCCATCTTGCCCCTTCGGAGACCGGCCATTCCTGTTTTCAGGAACTCGGAAGGGGGCCAGCGCAGCGACACACCCACCCGCAGCTGCCACGGTGCCCTCAGAGCCGCAAGCACAACGGTCGGCTCGACGCTGCTACCTCCTCCGCCTCGGATCATCGAAAGGGGTCCCGCACTCGCTAGGCCCCGGGCCCCCAGAGGAACCTACCTGAACGCCGCCCCCCGCCCCCCACCCCGAGCCCG
>NW_027532830.1:372272-373175 GCF_008692635.1 Crocuta crocuta
CCGAGCTCGGAACGCCCACTTCCTGTTTACCACCCAGCCTCTTCCTCCCCAGCCCGTCCCGCAGGCGGCGCGCGGCGGCCTTGCGCAGGCGCCAGCCCTCGGAGTCCCTCACCCGAACAGGCATTTTTGTGGACAGCCGATGCTCTCCACCCGGGCGAGGCGGGGGGGCCCCCNGTGGGGACGCGGGCAAAGGGTTTCGGAGAGTCTGTCCTTTGATACGATTGGTTCGCGGAGCCAACATTCATTTTCTTTCTTTCGTTTCTTTCAAGGCATTAGGAGACTACTTTGGACTCGTATCCGGGAATCTATAGAGACTGTTTTACAGTGTTAAGGGAGGGGAGGTGACCCTATCGCTTGGGACTCCGGGGTCAAGCCAGGGATAGGGGGATTACCGGGAAACGCCCATTCTCGTGACAAACTTACTGGATTTCTCGGGAGTCGGTGCAGCAGTCCTCCTGATGGGAGAAAGGCAAACGTCCGAGTCTGTCAACGAGACAGGGAGGGAGGCGGGGAGCCGGGGCTGCCGAACCAGAGCCGCGGGAAACCAGGCCTGCGCAGAGCCAGAGTCACGTGGCCCGGGCCGCCATGACAGCTACCGAGGCGGCAGTGCTCGCCGCTTAGGGGCGGAGGTGCCGCGTGTCGCGGCCCCTTCAGAACACCCCGTTCCTTAGCGCTGTCCTAGCTGCTCTTCCCCAGTCTCTCCTCGTGAGCTGCAGTTCTCTTCTCCCGAGACGGAGAGAGGAGGCGGCCGAGCGTCCCACGCCGAGGAAGAACGCCTCAATAGCGATGGCGGCCCTCGGGGGAGCGGGGCGGCCTCAACCTAACTGGGGCGGGGCCTCGGGGGCGGAGCCTCGGAGGGGCGGCCGCTTCGGAGCCGCAAAGTTTGGCTGTGGCGGCAAATGG
>NW_027532830.1:373189-391744 GCF_008692635.1 Crocuta crocuta
GATGGTGCCCTAGAGCCCGGCCTCTTTGGGGAAGGGGCGGGAGGGGACGGGGTGGGCACCGGCCATGTCGGAGGTGACCCGGAGTCTGCTGCAGCGCTGGGGCGCCAGTTTTAGGAGGGGCGCCGACTTCGACTCTTGGGGCCAGCTGGTGGAGGCGATAGACGAGTATCAGATGTGAGTGACTAACCGCAAGAGCTGGCCAGCCCGGCTCCAGTCGGCCGCCTTCCCCTTTCTTCTGTCGGTGTCTCTCATCTCCGTATCTGCGGCCAGGGCTTCCCAGGGTGGGGCCCCGCAGGCACTGGGGCTGGGATCGCCCTGGCTCCCGCGGGCTGCCCCGGAGCCGGCGGTCCGCTCGCTGGGCTTGCTCGCTCCTCTCCCCCTCCGCCGCCGCGGGGCCGGTTCCATTCAACAGGTAGCCCCTCTTTCCTGGGGCACCCGCCCTAGCAGCCTACCTCTTCTCGTCCCCGTCCCCCGCTCCGCGGTCGGGTTCCTTTCCTCCTTTCCCCCGCCTCTCCCAGGTGGCTGCCCCTCGATCTCTCTCTTAGAATCGCTCGGGGAGGCTTGTGTGTTCTCCGCCCACGTTCCGGGGACGAGTGGCCTTGCTCGGTGCAGTGCCTTCCTCCTCCCATGTGTCGGACCGGAGGAGGGAACTGGCGGCGATCGAGGGGAGGGGGCGCCCCCGGGAGGCAGCGAGGACAGGGGGTGCCTCACCAGCCGAGGGAAGGGTCCCCTCTCGCGCCCCGTCCCCACCCCTCTTTCTGGTGAGCCGTGTTTTCACAATTCACCTCGATTCCGTTTCGGTTTCTGGGGCTGTTATTCGCTGGGCTGTGTGAGTCCCACCCACCCCCTCGCTCGGTCGCTTTGGGTGGAGTCCGCGCAGGATGTGAACCGAGGAGAGCAAAGTGAATTAATAGACCCCGCACGGGAGCCACCGCTCCCTCCTCGCGTCCCTCCTCCTCGTCCTGCGTCTGCTGTGTAGCCGCTGGGTACTTCGTGAGTACCAGACTCTTTGATCTTTGACCCGAAGTCCGATTTCTTTCCCTTTCTGGTTTCCCCCCAAAAAGCTTCAGGGGTGTTTTTTTTTTTTTAAACTAAAAGACAAGATTTACGTGTATATAAAATCTTGCATATTTCTTGCACCTTTTACCGAAAATAAGAAACGCCTGCCAAAACGGTATTGTTTGCAAACCGTTGCCATTAAATTACTCCTTGGTCAAGAGCAAGTTCCTGTTTGAGGTGTTACCGAGGATGAAACCGTGTGTAAAATCTCACCCCCGACCCCCACCCCCATCCCCGTGTCTCCTGGAAAGAATATACGATTGGGACTGGGAAGCTTTAAATTCTTTTTCCTTTCTCCACAATAGTTACTTGTTTTTACCAGACCATTAAGATAATTTAAATGTGCAGATGCTTTCCCCCCCATGGCACAGACTTGTAGTTTCAAAAAGCCCTGAAAACCTGCTCTGGGCTGTGTGGCCCTGTAATCCTCAACACCGGCATTTGGGCATTTGTTTTGCATCTGCACTTCACTTGCTCTCGCAACTACTTAGTGAGAACATTACTCTCGTTTTACAAAACCAGGAAACTGAAGCTCAGGTTAAACAGATTAATGGGGGGGGGGAGTCACAAAACCATACCGCTGAAATCTGGGTTTTTTGGTTTTGGTGGTTTTTTGGGGTTTTGTTTTTTTTTTTTTGGATTTTGGTGTTTTGTTTTACTAAGTCCCACCTGCTCTACTACATAGTGCTTAAGACGTTTTACTTAAAATGCTTTGTGTAATGAGCTGATTACCAGAGCACGTATCTTACTGTACCGTAGCCAGTTAGTGAGCACCTGCGTGTGCTCATTCTGCCTGTTCACGGAAATTGCGTGCCCTGAAATGTAAAGCTGCCTTCACTTGTGATGTGGCGCGACCCAGCAGCAGACTTCACAATGGAAAGTGAAGAATACCATGTCCAATTGAAATCACAAAGGAAAATTGAGTATGCAAGCTGTTTAGCTGGAATTTCTAGAAACATCTCAATGAGAATAATAGCCACATGGAAATCTATTGTTGGACCTCAGTACTAAGCTTTGAACTTAATGGTTCAGAATAGTTCTCAAGTGATAGAAATAGGAGTGATGATTGCCTTAACTTTTGTAAACATAGAGGCTACATAAAAAATGAGGTTGAATTTACAATTAGTACATTCAAAAGTGAAGGCGAATTGTCTTTTTTTATTTCAGTTATCTGTCTGGGAGAAAAGGCTGCAGAGAAGAAGACCATTTAGGGGTCACTAAATCATGTAAAAAAAAAAAAAAAGAATGGCCAGCATATTGAGAGTGAAGAAGGAAGAGTGTAGGATGATTGGCATTTTTCTAATTCGGTAGGCAGCAAGGACTTGATAGTCGTGTAACAGCGAAATTTATGGGAGGAGGGACGTAGGGAGGGAATAAACATGTCTGCACCATCACAATGTAAGAATACGATAACTCAAGCAATTTCATCACTCAAGTGAGAGCTGGGGATACAAAGATGAATTCAATTGTATTCCCACCCTCAAAGCATGGGGAGTCTAATGGAGGATTCTAGAGTAACTGGGTCTTGCTATTACAGAAGTATGGAGAGTGTGCACAGTGCGTGCTGTTCTCAGGAGCATGCTTCTGCCTTCGGGCTTTTGTACTTTTTCTGGAACATTCTTCTTTCATTATCTGCTTGGGGCGCTTGGTCACCTCCCTCAGGTCTTTGTTGAGGTGCTATCTTCTCAGGCCCTGTCTGGCGACTCTGTTCTCATTGGAAAGCCTGTTCCCCATCCCCACACCCTCTAGACCTCAGTCTCCCATATCCTGACCGCCCCCCGCCCCCAGTTTAATGTTTTTCCATAGTACATCTCACCATCTAAAATACAATGTATTTACATGTTTGTTTGGTTTATGGTGTCTCCCCTCTTGGCTAGAAACTCTGGGAAGGCAGAGTTGGAGCAGTTGTCTTGATCTCTGCTGTATAGTGTTTAGTGATGCTAGGCTATTATTAAATAATTGTTTATTTGGATATTCTATATTGTATTCTTTTAATGAATGGATTCAGAAGTATGCTGTGGGAGCACCACGTTGATACTAAAGTACTGTTGGGAGATGTACACGAATTATGTCAAAACTAGAATTGCTAGCCAAACTATACATGGCCAAATAAAAGCAATTCCGTGAAGCAGGCCGGCTCTCTCGGCAATCTGGGGATACAGCGACCCCTAACTTAAGGTAGAATGGTATGGACTCTCTTGCTCAGAATCCGATATTTCACAGGATCTACGCTGAGGTGTTAATCTAGC
Organism: Crocuta crocuta; assembly: GCF_008692635.1. Taxonomy (NCBI): domain Eukaryota; kingdom Metazoa; phylum Chordata; class Mammalia; order Carnivora; family Hyaenidae; genus Crocuta; species Crocuta crocuta. The sequence goes on from NW_027532830.1 coordinate 376,498, forward strand.
ACCTGTTGCCCAATAAATACTTGTTAAATGAATGAGTTTGAAGACTGAGTAACACCTGCTGTTAATCATCTTTACTATGCCTTACATCCGTGCCACTCAAAGTGGGCCTGCGGATGGGTGCTGGTCTACAGTAAGGAGATCAAGGAATTGAAATTTAAGATTTAGAAACTTTAGGAGCGCCTGGGCGGCTCAGTCAGTTAAGCGTCTGACTCTTGGTTTTGCTCAGGTCATGATCTCACGGTTTGTGGTTTGTGTGTTTGAGTCCCACGTCGGGCTCTGTGCTGACAGTGTGAAGCCTGATTGGGATTCACTGTCTCCCTCTCTCTCTGCCCCTCCCCTGTTCACTCTCTCCGTCTCGAAAATAAATAAATAAACTTCAAAAAAATTTTAAAAAGGATTTAGAAACTATAGCAGTTTGACATCTTCATGATAGTTTTTATTACAGTGTTAGCGTAGAACAGAATGGGGAAAGAAACTAGTCCTTCACTACAGATAGTTTGAGAAGCGCTAGTTTCTGTCGTGGATTGTTGTGAGATTTCTTTCAGTCGCTTGTTTGTGTATATTTTAAACTCCTGAGAACAGTGGTTTTTTTTGTTTTGTTTTTTGTTTTACCTATAGGCATGCTTGTAAGATGAGATTATTCCGAGAGAAGAATATTTGAGAGGTTTCTCACCTTTCCTAATAGAATGTCAACTCTTTCAACTCTTTTAGCTGCTCGCGTCTGATATCTAAATAAAGCATGTGGATTTTCCCTCAGTGGATGGAATCACATCTCAGTTTACCTTGAAATAGTGCAATCATACATGGATTTAGAAAATTAATTATTTGCCCAGGTCTTCAAAAACGCTTTTAAATATAGTATAACATTTATACCACGAAATTCATTCATTTTACACACAGTCCAGCGAATTTTTAGTAAATTGATACCAAGTTGTACAACCATCACTATAATGAAATTTTATAACATTTCCATCACCTGACAAAGATCCTTTGTGTCCATTCGTAATCACTCCATATTCCTGCTCCAGCCTCAGGCGACCTCTGACCTAGAGTCTGTAAGGATTTGTCTTTTCTGGACGTTTCATGTAAACGGAATCATATAGAGTGTGATCTTTGGTACATGGCTTCTTTCATTTGGCATAATGGATTTGAGGCCACCCGTGGTGTGGCGTATGGCAGTACTTTGTTCCTTTTTACTGCCAAATAGTGTTACTTTGTCTCCATCTACCACCTTTGTGTATCCACTCACTAGATAAAGGACATTTGAGTTGTTTCCACTCTCTGACCATTATCAGTAATGCTGTTGTGAACATTCACAGGTAACTCTTCGTGTGCTCCTATATTTTCATTCTTTTTGGTTGGCCACCAAAGAGTGGAATTCCTAGGTGATAGAAGTTTATGTGAATTTTATGAAGGAAACTGCCATTTTGTGTGGACTGGCTGTACAGTTTTACGTTTCTACCAGCAGTGTATCAGTTACCGTTTCTCTTCATTGATGGTGTTGATGGCCTGTTTTCTATTACAGCCATTCTGGTAGGCGTGTAGTGTACTTTTTAGTTTGCTTCTTGTGAACTATGAGGTCATGGCCTGAGCCGAAATCAAGAGTCGTGTGCTCAACTGACTGAGCATCTCTACCTATTGAGTTTATAAGGGTTCTTTATATGTTCTAGATATAGGTCCTCTATCAGATATATGATTTACAAATATTTCCTCCCATTCTGTTGCCTAATTTTTAAAAGCAGGATTCTGTTTGAATTTAATTGTCTTGAACAGTCTTGTTCACTGACTATTAGCATTTTAGCGGGAGTTTAGAGCTACCCCCTTTCTTCTGACAATGACCTTGCCTGGCTTAACAATCACTATTAGCGTATTATATGAGAACTATTCAAATAAAGAAATTGTGCCACGCTAGAACTTCCCTGAGTTTGGGGATGTGTATTTGACATTGTTAAATAGAGACTATGAGCCCTAAAAGAGAACTTCATATAAGGGGTGGTCCAGCAAGAGTTAGAAACTAAGTGCGGAACAAAGACAAGGATGTTGGCAATGTCTCTTTCTGTTTGTACTTTCTCTTGTATAGAATCCACCACGAGTGGGTCTGTGAATGGCATCATAGGAAAATACGGGGTTTCCACCTTTGAGGTAAAATAAATGGATGGAAACAAGTTTGATGAAGTATAATAGTGGAGTGATTCCTGCCAAATGTCAATAATTTTATGTCGGAGTTTCATAGTTTATGATAAGATGCATACCTTTCATAGACTGGATAGAGACCATCAAATATAATGAACCTGACACCTGGTCTTTAAGGACATGCGTGATTGCGTAGAATAAAACTCATCTAAAGCCATCTAAGACTTTTTTTTGGAATTCAGTGGACTGTCTCTTGCAGTTGGTTTGGTAGGAAATCTAACACGTGCCACCCTTTGCATCCTGCTTCCACCCCCACGCAGAATAGTATACCATGCTTGAGAATTATAGTTTTAATTTCTTTGGCCAGTGACAAAATGTTTCACCAAAGAATCCTTTCGATTCTTTAAATCAAAAGATTTTTAAATCTGAGATAAATATCACATAAAATTTCCCCACTGTAAACTTGTACAATTTGGTGGTTCTAGTACATTCTTGGTGCTCGGCACCCATCACCACTATCTCATTTGAGAATATTTCAAACGCCATATCTGGTGTCAATCACTCCCAAGTCCCTCCTTACCCCAGCCCCTGGCAGCCCCAGATCTGCTTTCTGTCTCTGTGGATCTATCCATTCTGGGCATTTTGTGTAAGTGATTGTGTGATTTTTTTTTTTTTCCGCATCTGGCATCTTTCGTTTCACGTGATGTTTTTGAGGTTCATGCTGTAGTATGTATCAGTCTTCATTCCTCTTTGCGGCCAAATCCCACTTCTTTGAATGGATGCACCACTTTTTGTTCATCCATTCTGCAGTTGATGGGCGTTTTGAGTGTTTCCAGTTTGGGCTATCGTGCATAATGTTGCCACTGTGAACATTCACGCACAGGTCTTTTTGTGTGAGCGTGTTTTCAGTTCTTGCACTATACCTAGAATTTTGAAATTGCTGGGGGATGTATGGTAACTCTATGTTTAACTTTTGAGGAGCTGCCAAACTGTTTTCCACAGTGACTGCATCATTTTACATTCCTACCAGCACTGCACGAAGGTTCCAGATTTTCCAGACCCTTGCCAACAGCATTATTTTTCTTCTCTTTTTAGAAATTATACCCGTCCTAGTGGGTGTGAGGTGGTATCCCATGGTGCTTTTGATTTGTATTTCCCCGATGACTGACGGCAGGCTGTTTACTTGCTTATTGACCCGTTTTAGATCTTTTTTGGAAAAATGTCCAAATCCTTTTAAATTGAGCTATTTGTCTTTTTATTGTGTAGTTGTGAGAGTCCGTTAGTCAGCCCTTGTGGTCTCAGAAAGAGCTTGGGATCCTTGCTGTTGAATTTGGACTAGTGACACAGATCCGTCCTTGGCTCACCTGCTTTTCTTAAGAATGATAATTGGGCAAACAATGATTTTCATGTCTGATTGGTGCAGGATTTTCTTTTTCATGAAAAAATGTTTTGAAAAGTATAATGACTGCTGTCATTTTGTCATGGCTGTCACTTGGACTCACCTCAGCAGACTACTGATAGGCTGATGAAGCGTGTCTGGTTGGTACTGTGATTGGTGCTCACTTGAGTGTGTAAAGCAAAATCTAGACAACTGCTTATCGGCCTGTTATAGAAGAAATTCAGACATACTACTGAAGAAAGTTGGATTAGATGCCATTTGAGATTCCTTCCAGCTCTAAGATTCGGTTTTTATTACCTAGAGCTGAGATTTGTCCCAGAGAAATGGTATGAAAAATATTATATCTCATTATCATTGTCATTATGTCCAGAGTTTGATTCTAAAGATAACGTAGGTTTATACTTTGAAAACACAGCAAATCATTATTGTACTTCATTGTCTGTTTTTTAAATTTTTTAAGTGTATTTATTTTGAGAGAGACAGCACAAAGGGGGTGGGGAGGTACAGAGAGACCCAGAGGGACAGAGGACCTGAAGCTGGCTCAGTGCTGAGAGCAGAGAGCCCGACCGGGGTCGAGCTCACAAACTGCGAGGTCAGGACCTGAGCAGAGAGAAGTCAGATGCTTAACTGGCTGAGCCACCCAAGAGCCCCCATTGTCTGTTTTTTATTTTTTAGTTTTTAATTTATTTTTAATGTTTGTTTATTTTTGAGAGAGAGAGAGAGAGTGTGTGTGTGTGTGTGTGTGTGAGAGAGAGAGAGAGAGCTGGGGAAGGACAGAGAGAGAGGGAGACACAGAATCTGAAGCAGGCTTCAGGCTCTGAGCTGTCAGCACAGACCCCAACATGGGGCTTGAACTCATGAACTGTGAGATCATGGCCAGAGCCAGAGCCAGAGCGGGAGGCTTAACCAACTGAGCCACCCAGGTGCCCCATTGTCTTTTTTAAAAGATTTAAATGATTTCACCTTGTTGCACTTGAGATAGTTTGCTTTCCTTCAATTCTAAAGAATATTTATTTTTCTTCTTACAGATTAGCAAGACATCTACAAAAAGAGGCCCAAGCTCAACACAATAATTCTGAATTCACAGAAGAACAAAAGGTACTATAAAATAATCTCCGCATATACCAAATGAAAAGGATTCTGTCTTTCAAATCCATTAAGCCAAACAAACAAAAGAAACTGCTATACTTAAGTACAAAGAATGGCACTGATTTTGCTTTGGGGAACATGAAATGATCACTGAGAGAGTACACTTGATTTACTACTTTGTGACTTTCTCACTTGATGAATTTCTACACTCAAGGCCATTTAAGACTTTAGCTTTAGTGGAGACGGGCTACACTCTGGTTGTGAGAGGGGTAGATTCCAGAGACTGAATTTTGTTTGGGAGTAGTTACATCCAACTTCAATACTTAATTAACCCTGAATTTTCCTAACTCCTTCTTCCATCCTCTCAAAACAAACACAAAGCCAAAAAACAAAAACAAAAACAACAAAAAAGCCTTCCCCAAAAGCCGCCGTTGAAAAATATTAGTTCAAGTCAAAAATTTGGCATAAAAGTCCATCAGCCAAACAACTGCATAAGGTTGCAAAATGTTCCCATGGTGCTCTTTCTCCTTGAATTAAAATTTTAATGTGACAAGTTGATTCCCTGGATTGTTACATTATAAAAAACAGGATACTTTCAGAAGCTTTACTTTAAGAGAGTGAGAAGAGGGGTGCCTGGGTGGCTCAGCTGGAGGAGTGTCTGACTTCTTGTCAGGTCATGATCTCACGATTTGTGGGTTCGAGCCTCCATCAGGCTCTGTGCTGACAGCTCAGAGCCTAGAGCCTGCTTCCAATTTTGTATCTCTCTCTCTCTCTCTTCCTCTCTTTCTCTCTCTTTCTCTCTCTTCCTCCCTCCCTCCCTTCCTCCCTCTGCCCCTCTTCGGCTCATACTCTGTCTCTCTGTCTCTCTCTCTCTCACACAAAAATAAGTAAACATTAAAAAATTTTTTTTAAAAAGAGAGAAGGGAAGAAATGATTCCTATTTTTTCCTGGCTCAGAGTATCTACTGTTAAAGTCAAATTTTAATCTTGTAGATAATGAAAAAAATTACTGTGTCAGTTTTTGCCTCCTATCTTAAGAAAAGATGTTGTAAAAAAAAAAAAACTACAGTGACTTAATTTGTTTTTATTAATCCTTTTTTTTGTACTTTTTTTTTGTACAAAGGGTGGGAGTGGTTTTTGCACAAGTTTTAACTAAGCCTGAGCAAATTTATCTCAGTCCTTTCACGTACATTCATTTGACTCTTGTTTATAGGAGTTTGAACGGAAAAAAACCCCAAAGATGAGGGTTAACTATGTTTCTTACACGAGTTCGTACATTTGCTTTTTTTAAATATTTAGGAGCTACATTATCTAATGTGCTTTTTTAAAAAATTTATTTAAAAAGGAAAACACAGTACTACAATTTACAGATGTGGTTTTTTTTTTTCCTTTACGGTTGTTAACGTATGCAGTAGATGAAGGAAACTGAGTATTTGAGTCCAGCAGAATGATTACCAGAGGAAACGATGGGTTTGCTTGAGGAAAGGAACAAAGACTATTTATGTGCTTTACCACTCCTGTAAGATTTGCGAACTCTAGGAATGATTAGCTGGCAGCGCAAAACCTAGAGACAAAACACCTTAATTTTGAAACAGAATCTCGAAGATCTGAGTGTTTACATTAGCAGCTGACAAAGTGTGTTACAAATAGGGGCACAAATGAAAGCTGAGGGAATTTTTGTGAAAATTTAACGATTCCTGCACTGGAATCACCTGTGTGCCGTGAACTACGCACATGCTGTGTCTCCAACACCTGTTGCTTAGATCTAGGACCTGTGAGCGAGGTGACCTCAGATATAAAATGAGTTGACCTGAAACAAAGCAAATTATTTTTTAAATGCCATCAAGAAATGAGCTTTGTCATACAGCAGTAATTAGACTAATTCAAAAAAATAACCTTTTTCTTAATTTTCCTTAAGGCTGAGCTGATGTTTGATTATGTTCTTTATTCTTAAATTTATAGCTGTTCCTCAGTAGCCCCCAATGCTGTCTTTTCCAATTTCCGCAGACCCACAGATATATGCTCCCTAAGGCCTGGGAGGCAGCATGACCTTGAGGAAAAGCCTGAGGCCTTGAGTTGGAAGACTTTGGTCTTGAATTCCAGCCCCCATCCCTGGGTCTTAATTTCCTTAAGTATGAAATGAGGGATTAGATAACCCTAAATGATCTGAAAAGATGCCCCTAAATCTTCTAATGGCTTCTGCCTTTGAAGTTTCCTTACCTCTTCCTCTTCTGGAGGCTTGATGTCTAAGGTACTTGTTATTTATAATATCTGCCTAGGAGGCATTTGTGGCTGCGGGTTAGGACTCCAGAGAGAGCGTGGGCCCTTGAATCACTCTGTACTGCATTAGGAGCATAGGGCAAGTCATATGCATTTACAAATGTAATTTTCTTTAAAAGTACGGGTGAAACATTCACAGTGGACCAAAACCCTCACAGTGACATACATGCCATCTTATCTTCGAATGTCACGGAAGGAAAGAGTTAGAAACTCCAAGGTAACGATTAGGAAACCAAGCTTTTCCAGACACGATCTGGGGAACACTGACTAGCTCTAAAAAATTAATAGATGTTTCTTGAACAGAGTTTGTGACTTGTCAGGGCTTTTAATATGCTAATGTGTGTGTTGGAGTTTTAAAGGCTTTGGGTAATGGAGTGTTTCTCAAGTTTGTTTGCTTTTGGGAGGCCCCTTCCTCCCTCTATAGAACACCTCATTGGGTCTAGTGTTCCCAAGAACATGTTACCGGAGATTTCGAAACCAACCGTTAGGTGTGCAAAATGAATTGAATGCCAGGCCTGGCACTTAGACCAAAGGAGAAGAAACTCCATTGTGTTTGCCTCAAAAGAGAAAAATGCAGAGTATATACGTCATGTTAGTCTAAGCAGAATTGTTCTTCGTGTTTTCTTTTTTGAATTATATCATTTATGCTTTTACTATTCTCAGTATTTTTCTAGCAGTGACAAATCTTAGAATTATGCTAACCCTGGATTTTGAAAGATTAGTTTTTAAAAAGCAACATTTCTTTATGAAGCTTTTTACTATCTCATAATAAGCTTTGAAAAATATTTGATCAATAAGTGCTTTGTTGGATCTTAGGTTGTTGATATTATTTCATATATAATTAAGATCAGAGAGATCCTAATTTTTAAAAAAAATTTTCAATGTTTATTATTTTTGAGAGAGAGAGAAAGAATAGGGAAGAGACCGAGAAAGAGGGAGACACAGAATCCGAAGCAGGCTCCAGGCTCTGAGCTGTCAGCACAGAGCCTGACGTGGGGCTCAAACCCATAGACTAGACTGCAAAATCATGACCTGAGCCGAAGTCGGACACTTAACTGACTGAGCTACCCAGGTGCCCTGAGAAATCAAATTTTTGAGAAAATATCTTCACAATATTTTATTTCTTTTAAGTTTTTTTATTTTGAGGGAGAGAGAGAATGAGTACAGGACAGGCAGAGACAGGTGACACAGAATCCGGAGCAGACTCCGTGCCGTCAGCAGAGAGCCCGATGCAGGGGTCAAACTCACGAACTGTGAGATCATGACCTGAGCTTACATCGGACACTTAACTGACTGAGCCACCCAGGCGCCCCCACAATATTTATTTTAAATCTAAACTCTAAAGCAGAACCACTGATCCCTTTAAACTTTATTAATGGATGATTTAAAAAAAAATCTTCCTATGGATTTGCTATTTCAATATTCTCAACGATATCTGGTGGAAAATAAGGTTTGTGATTCTTATTTGATCCTCCCTCGTGATTAGTTGACTTAGCTTTCATTTCAATTCTCCATAGTTTTGTCATTATAACAACTGAGTTTAGTAGCCAAAGAATAGCTGCCAAAAGCTTTCGTTCTGTTAAATTCCCTACTTTGTGTAGTAGATGTTCTTGTGTAAGTTTCTGGACGGAGGAGAACATCCTGTCTCATGATGCTTAGAAAGGTTTTCCCTGTTTTGAATCAAATTTGGTGGTAATGAGAATTCCAGCGCTATATGCTTGTTTTATATTTTATAGGTTCCCCCCTTTCCACTGACTTCCTGCTTTCCCCTCTGTCTCCCACCCCTGCCTCCCCCCCCCCTGCAGCTAGAGGGTAGATGACTGGCTGTTTAAATAAAAAGCTATATCTGAATTGAGACTGTTAGTTTTTATGCATTTTGTAAACTTTGTTTTCCTTATATAAGTTACCATTTTCACAAAATTAAAATGTAGCTCTTTGTTTTTAGTCCATCTTTTCCTTAACAGTTCTTTTAGAGTTGTTAATTTCCCTACCAATGACCGAATAAAATAGCCAATGTTCTGAAAATGAGAACATTTTCCATTGCTATACCATATTAGGTATGAGCAGTTAATTTGAACGAGGTGCTAATAATTTAAATCTTTCCAAAAGTAGTTCTTCATTTACCTTCAGTGCTTAGTCTTAATGTACATTAATTAATAGTATTTCTGCTTGGACACAAGTGACCTTGTGCCGCCTAATCATTTTTCCTAACCATTTGGTTCTAAGAAAGGTGAAACAGTTACAGTAGCAAGCACTTGATTTTGACATCAGTAAACGCTACATGTTTTAAAAGTCATTGCTGCAGCTGAAAATGATAGTGTTTCGCTCCCTTTTTAATACTGATGTTGGGTGTGGTCCCTTAAAGTAGTTATGAATAATGCTCATTGGTATTTTGCCATAGCTCAGTAGGTTCTGTGTACAAAGCCACTGCTTCTGCTTAACTTGAAGAAATGTTTAAATTTAAAGTAAGTTATTAGTGGGATCATAGTTGTTAAACAGCATTTTACCTTAAATGTTAACTTCCTCAATTCAGATGGATTTTACAATAGAGAAAGGGAGTCAACTAATATTTTTAAAGACTTGTTGATACATCTCGCTTACTACAAAATCCTTTTTAAAAAGTATTTTTAGGGATGCCTGGGTGGCTTAGTTGGTTAAGCGTCCGACTTTCGCTTAGATCATGATCTCGCGGTTCGTGGGTTCGAGCCCCGCATCGGGCTCTGTGCTGACTGCCAGTTCAGAGCCTGGAGCCTGTTTCAGAGTCTGTCACTCCCTCTCTCTCTGACCCTCCCCTGCTCACGATGTCTCGCTCTCTCCTAGAAATAAATAAAACATTTAAAAAAAAATAAAAAATAGGGGCGCCTGGGTGGCTTAGTCGGTTAAGCGTCCGACTGTTGCTTGGGTCGTGATCTTGCAGTTCTGGGTTCGAGCCCCGCGTCGGGCTCTATGCTGCCAGCTCAGAGCCTGGAGCCTGTTTCAGTCTGTGACTCCCTCTCTCTCTGACCCTCCCCTGCTCACACTGTCTCTCTCTCTCTCTCTCCTAGAAATAAATAAAAAACATTAAAAAAATAAAAAATAAAAAGCATTTTTAATAGAACCTAAGCATATGACCAAATTAAAATAAGTATATGGCTTTGTTGGATGTGTTACTGTTGTGTGAGTATTCAATAGCTGTTAGCCATTACTATCTTATTTTCTTATATATATGCATATATGTGTATATGTATATATATATTTTAAAATCACCTACTAGTTTTGTCAGTTGAATGGTATGTTTGAACATTTATTTGGGGATATTAATATTTTATGTAGAAAAAACTATTGCTGGTTCATATGCAGTAGCTATTTGAGAGAATAAATCTATGAGTTATCTGGAGTCCTTTTGCAGTTACTATATTTACTTTAAACGTAAAATTTCAGAATAAAATTGGGTACTTTCTAAACTAAGCTAGTGGGATTAAAAGGAAGGTTTAAAGATTATGGAGACAGTTAAATAGTGTTCCTGTTCCTTGGCCAAGGGTCCTATCTCGCCCAGTAGTGGTTCGAGTCGCTCTACCAGCTCGTTATTGTTGCTAAGATCATTGCACAGAGCCCACTAGCCTAAGTGCCAGGGGCCAGCACAATACTCATTATACCTCTTTGCTCCTCATTTATCTTAGAAAGAAAGTGACCAAAGAGAAAACCACAAAATCAAATTTGCTAAATTTTTGCAAGTGATCAGTACATGTAGAAAAACATATCATTTTTTCCCCCAACAGTATTTCATTCTGAAGGCAGTGCACATATTGTATGAAAATACTTGACTTTCACGGTCTGGATTTATTCCTAATGAAAACAAAATAAATGCCTTTTTTAGGAAGGACTTAAAAATGTCAACAGGCATAATTCAGCTGTCCGCTCTTGTAGGTGTTTCTTCTGTGGGTCTTCTCATTGTCATTACCACCCTAGTCATTCATGTTCTTGTTCTGATGACCATTTACCTGGACAACTGAGGTATCTCGATTGCTATGACCTTTAGTCTTTTCCCTTTTCCACCCCAGCCTATGGGGACTGTACTCATAAGTCTTCTTAAAAAGGCAGGTCTGATGGTCATTCTCTTCAAAAGCCTCTGTGTGATTTACTGCTAAAGTAATAACAGGTTCCTCTGAGTCATTGAAGGTCCTCTTCCGAATGACCACCCCCGTACCCCCGCCACCCCCCCACCCAGGACACACACATTTTCAAACCTATATCCCTCTGCTTTCACTTTGAGACTTTAGACAACTGAATTGTGACAATTTTCTCAACTTTTCAGTTTTAAACACCTTCCCAGGTTTGATTTCTATCACAGATTCTGGCATTATTTCTTCAGAACATGCGTAATGGCTTACTTTCCTGTGCTTGTAAGAATTAAGTGTCTCTTCTTAATATTACAGTGATTTTGTGGTAACTCCTCTCACATAATAGACTTTGAGCTTATTAACAGCAAGGACTGTACCCTATCATTTCTGCTCATCTTCTAGCTCATCTAAAACAGACCTGAATACACAACTAGCCACCATGCATCCCCAGTATTGATTTTGCTTGGTATTATCTATATATTTAATTAGACAAGTCAAGACTGGACTTAAGACAAAATTAAATGATACCATTTTGCTAACTTTCAGGTATTTTTAGTTTTAAATCTTTTCATGACTTTCAGGCTTAATAGACAAGAAGAGAAGGCAAAGCTGGGGAGGGAAGAAGTTGGAATTCTTTTCATTGCCCTTTAAATAAATCTAAAGCTGTCATCAAAGCAAACTGGATTTTAAATTGGTCAGAGCTGGAACGCCTGGGTGGCTCAGTCGGTTAAGTGTCCGACTTTGGCTTAGGTCATGATCTCACAGTTCAAGAGTTTGAGCTCCGTGTCAGGCTCTGTGCTGACAGCTCAGAGCCTGGAGCCTGCTTCAGATTCTGTGTCTCCCTCTCTCTCTCTGACCCTCCCCTGCTCACGCTGCCTCTCTCTCTGTCTCTCTCTCAGAAATAAATAAAACATTTAAAAAAAAATTAAATAGGTCAGAGTACCGATAGGTCTGGAGAGAATATATATTCCCTTTCTCTCTTAACCTAGCCCTTTGCCTCCTGTTTTTCTTCTCTAAAATCTGTAAGATGCTAAAAAGAAATAGAATTTAACTTAAAAATATTATAGATCATTTACCAACAAAAATTAACTCCATGATTTTGACAACAACAGTTACAGCGTATTTGGTATTTATGGCTTTTTTCTTTTTCCTACAGAAAACCATAGGCAAAATTGCAACATGCTTGGAATTACGAAGTGCAGCTTTACAGGTAAACAACTTTTTTTTCCCCCTTCCTAATGTAAGAGAAATTTATTCTGAACTGTTCTTATAAACATTAGGCATTAAATCTAAAAGCAGTATTGTCTCAGATTTATAGCAATAGGAATTCATGGCTTAAACTCCTATTAAAAGATTTCATATTTAATAAGTTGTAGAGAAAAGATGTAGCTTCCGCTTCTTGCAATTTTTAGCCTGAATGTTCCAAAATACGAAAACAAACAAAAACCCATTTGGGACTTTTCATTTTCTACTTTGAAAGCAAGAAATGGATTCATTTATTTTGGCTACTTTTTGAATCTTTAGTTCTTGCCATTTAAAAGACATAGGGTGTAGTGAAATCTTCATAATAAAAGATGTAATATGCATGTTTTAAATTCAGTCCACACAGTCTCAAGAAGAATTTAAACTGGAGGACCTGAAGAAGCTAGAACCAAGTAAGTTTTACTTTATATTTTTGATGGTACTCCTTTAGAAAAATATTTATTCTGTTATAGATACTGAGCTTATTTAGCATAAGGGTATCTGGGTGGCTCAGTTGAGCCTATGACTCTTGATTTTGGCCCAAGTCATGATCCCAGGATCGTGGAATGGAGCTTCACGTTGAGTGTGGAGCCTGCTTAAGATTCTCTCTCCCTCTCTTTCTCTCTCTCTTTACATCTCTGTTTCCCCCTCTCTCCCCTCGCACTCGTTCATTCTGTCTCCCTAAAAAATTAAAATAAAAAATAGAGATTAGTTAGCATAGATGCTTATTCATTTCATTAGTATCTAGTCCTATGTGATTTTTTTGTGCTTTTATAAGTCCTATAATGTTTTAGAAATGTTTAAAATAAGTTATTAGTGGAATTGTAGTTGTTAACACTTTAGCTTAAATGCTAACCGCCTCCATTCAGGTGGATTTTATTGTAGAGAAAGGAAGGGAGTCAACTAGTATTTTTAAAGACTTACTCGTTGATACATCTCACTTACAACAAAATCCTTTTTAAAGAGCATTTTTAAAAGAGCATCCAGTATATAGCCAAATGGTAGGAAAGTAAGTGTATTGTTTTGTGGCTTTGTTACTGCTGTATGTGTAGAATACATCGATGTGTAGGACAAGTTACTTGATCTCTATTCCATTTACACGGCTATCAAATGATTTACCTAACTCCGGGTTAGACTGAGGATTAACCGTAAAGGTTACAGGAATTGTTACTCTGTTCGCCATTATAGCCTATGAATAGTTATTTGAGTTGAGGTACCTCATCAGTGTGTTTTAGCCTTTGTTTTGTTTTAACCACTTCAGTGACTGTAAGTACTTGGTGGCGCTAACAGTGGAGTTTCCTGGAGAGGATAAAGGTACAGCCCTTGAGGCCCATTTCTACTACCTGTCCTTGAAAACCACACTGCAATCAGCCGGGCTGTTGCCGAGCTCTGCAGAGTAGTTCCTCGTTCCCATTTTCCTTAACCTTCTTGAAAGCTTTTTTGAAGTAAACGTTCATAGGTTTTGGTGGTCAGGGTGTGCCAGATAAGATTTCCTTGTTGGTGCAAATGAACGTTCCCTCGGAGGACATGTTTGTAATACAGGCAAAGACACAGCTATCAACTATCACCACAGTTCACTTTAGAACATTTCCGTCGCCCCAGAAGGAAACCCCCTCCCCGTTAGCACACGCCTGCCTCTCCCGCTCCTTGATTTCTGGTCCTAGGCAACCGTTAATCCACTTTCTGTGTTTGTGAATTTGTGTGTTCTGGACATTTTGCATAAATGCAGTCATACCATATATGGTTATGTATTAGATTATTTTAAGAAAAGCACATTGATAGCTTTTTAAAAAGATTACAATGGGGGTGATTAGGTGGCTCAGTCAGCTGGGCATCCGACTTAAGCTCAGGTTATGATCTCACGGTTTGTGGGTTTGAGCCACGCATCAGGCTCTACACTAACTGTGTGGAGCCTGCTTCAGATTCTCTGTCTCCCGCTCTGTCCCTCTCTCCCCCCCACCCCCACACACAAAAATAAACATATAAAAAATTAATATAATGGTTCCAAAGAAGATTATAATGTTCTATTTTTTTAATGATAAAAATTATTAGGATTTTGATATTCTATTTAGTCACTGTTTTCCATTAGTTTTTGGTTGTTTTTTCAGTTTGTTTCCAAATAAAATTTTAGAATCTTACAGATTTCTCCTGTTCCCTATAGGATCTTTCCTTTCTGAAAGTTACCATTTTTTAGAGTATCAGCTATGGACCAAACACTCAAATAAGTCCACTCAGCTGTGTTTTGCTGACGCTTGCTCATGACCTTACAGTATGTAAATGTGAGAACTGGGTTTTGACCAGGTTTCTAAGTGACTCCAAAGCCTACGTTCCTTCTACTATATTGAGTTAATATCTGTAGTGGTGTACAGTATTGACATCAGTCCTAAACAGCATGGTTTTCCAGTTCAAGCTCCTGAAGATTGTTGACCCCAGTATGAGGAGAAGATGGGACTAAAATCTGCATTAATCTTTTATGTCTTCTTTTGTTGTTGTTTTGTCTGCTGCTTATTTTTTTTAGGATGAGGGATAGGAATGGAAAGCAAAGATAGTACTATTGGGGTTTATTTTGTTATACTTTGAATGTATACAGTGCATGTAGATTTCTCCCTTCTTGGTACTTAATTTAGGTGATTTTAATTTGCTGTTGCCTCTTCAAGGAATGTAAATGTATATGTTATATCTCAGGGTATGCTCTGTAATTTTGCATTTATCAAAGCGAGGCACTAGTTATGAGTTAGTTACTTGGTCAGAATGAAACATTTTCTACAAATTGGTATTTGAGTATATTCCAGATGGAGTCAAGCTAGCCTCTGCACCTTCTAAGGCCAGAAGGAAAGAAAAATTAATATGTGGAACTTGGTTTTATTCTGCTACTGTGTTTTTGCTTCAAGGTTTTAAAAGAGATCTCTTAATAGTCTTGTCTGAAATTCTTACTACAACTAAGATCTTAAAAGTACTATTTATTACATTTTCTTACGTTAGTCCTTGGTAATCGACTACTTATT
>NW_027532830.1:391899-398162 GCF_008692635.1 Crocuta crocuta
ATCTCACCTTTCTCTGGAAGCTTTTTCTCCCTAATTAAGCTCTACCTCCTGTCTTTTTTTTTTTTTTTTAATGAGTTTATATATTTATTTTGAGAGAGACACAGACACTGTGAGCAGGGAAGGGTCAGAGAGAAAGAGAGAGAATCCCACACAGGCTCCGCTTGGTCAGCATAGATCCCAGCGCGGGGCTCAAACCCACAAGACCGTGAGATCATGACCTGAGTTGAAACAGAGAGTTGGACGCTTCACCAACTAAGCTACCCAGATGCCCCTTCCTTCTGCCTTTTATAGGAGCATTTTTTATTATCCATTATCGTAGTCCGCCCTGTATGCTTCTCACTTAAATTCATTTCTCCCCTCACGGAGATTGCAAATAACCTTTGTATTTTCCCCACAGAGCCCAATTCAATGCTCTGAGTATCATACAAACTTGGCACATTTTTTTTTAACATTTATTCATTTTTGAGAGAGCGCGCGAGTGCGAGTAGTGGAGGGGAAGAGAGAGAGGGAGACACAGAATCCTAAGCAGGCTCCAGGCTCTGAGCTGACAGCTCAACCCACTACACAGGGCTCGAATTCACAAGTGGTGAGATCACAACCTGAGCCGAAGTCGGACGCTTAACCGGCTGAGCCCACCCAGGTACCCCTTAACTTGGCACATTTTTAAGTTCAATAGGGTTGAATGTCTTCAGGGAATCTTCTCCTGTAATTTTAAACATAACCTTTCAGGGGCGCCTGGGTGGCTCAGTCGGTTGAGAGCCCGACTTCAGCTCAGGTCATGATCTCACGGTTTGTGGGTTCAAGCCCCATGTCGGGCTCTGTGCTGACAGCTCAGAGCCTGGAGCCTGCTTTGGATCCTGTGTCTCCCTCTCTCTCTACCCCTTCCCTGCTCATGCTCTGTCTTTCTCTATATCAAAAATAAAAACCAAAAAAAAAAAATTAAAAAAAAAATATAACTTTTCAGATGGGGAGGTAGCACCTGTTCATTTTGTCCCCCAGAAAAATGAAACGAATTAGGCACAGAAGCAGAACACATTTTGATAATTGCATGTCTGTCATCTTCAGAGTGTCACCTTGTGGAGGGTGGCAGGCCAGGCTATGTGACAGTGGGCTAGGAGTACCAGATGTTTACCAGCACAGGTGTGCCACCAGATGCCAGCCATGATGGCCCCGTGCTCGCCTCTAACTTCCAGGAAATTATAAACCGTGTCTCTTCTCCAAATCTTCCTAAAGTACCAGCAAAAGTATTGGTGGGAGAAAAATCCTATGTAAAGTTTTATTGGTGGGAGAAAAATCCTATGTAAAGTTTAAGTTGAGCCCTATTTTATTTATTTTTAAAAATTTTTTAACGTTAATTTTTGAGAGACAGAGCATGAGCAGAGAAGGGGCAGAGAGAGAGGGAGACACAGGATCCGAAGCAGGCTCCAGGCTCCGAGCTGTCAGCACAGAGCCCGACGCGGGCCTCGAACCCACAGACTGCGAGACCATGACCCGAGCCAAAGTCGGATGCTTAACCGACTGAGCCACCCAGGTGCCCCTGTTGAGCCCTATTTTAAAAAGGCATTAGAATCTCTGTTATTCCATTGTTGGTGAAAATAGAAACCTATCCTACAATTATAGAAAATGAGAAAAGATCTGTTATTTTTCTTACAAAATTACTCATATAATTAAATATCTAATCATTTCCTTTTCAAAGCAGTGGTGTACCTAAGAGAAGAAATACTGTTCCGTGCTTGTATTGTAATACAAACACAAGATACTTTTAGTAACTGATATCATTTTCAACTTCTTTATTGATTTTTTTACGTATGTTGTAAGGGTTGATTTTCCCCTTTTTATAATAAAAATGTCATTTCTGTGGTTTCATTTCTTTTTTATTTTTGTGGGGGAGAGAGCAAGTGCACATGCGTGGGAGCAGGGGAGGGGAGAGAGAGAACCTTAAGTAGATTCCACACCTACCATGGAGCCTGATGTGGGGCTCAATCCCACAACCATGAGATCATGACCTGAGCTGAAATTAAGAGTCAGACACTTAACCGACTGAGCCCCCCAGTGCTCTCATTTCTGATATGAATGACACATGGTCATCTTTCTCACCCACTTCCCTATTCTTAGTATTTAGCACAATACTGTGATATTTGAGTTAAATTCATAGTTTGTTCACAATGAGCAGTTGGTTTAGAAAAGATGTTTTTGTAATTGTAAAAACCATGCTTTTCAGTGAGACCTGAAATATGAAATACTCTCTTCTAGCTAGCTGACTGTGGGAAAACTATGGAGAGGATAAATTACCATATAATAATGGGGGCTTATCCTTCTATGGGATTTAAGATTTCCCATGCAGTTTCATATATATTCATTCTGTCAACAGTCTGTGAAGGAAGTAGTATTCCCATTTTAGAATTGGGGAACCTGAGAGAGTAGCTACATGAATGACACAGCGACAGTTGACATAGTGATAGGGCTAAGCTCTGATTTCAGATCCTGTGCCTCTTCCCCCTTGCCTGTCAGACTTCACTTATGTAGCCTGTTTTCTTCCTTGAACCAGCCAAGCAAGGGCCTACCTCAGAGCCTTTGTGACTGCTCTAGCCTGTTGGGCTTTTTTAAAGATTTTATTTCTAAGTAATCTCTCTTCCCCACGTGGGGCTTGAACTCACAACCCCGAGACTGACAATTGCACACGCCACTCACTGAGCTAGCCAGGCACCCCTCTAGCCTGTTTCTTATACTTGGAAAGCCCTTCCCCTGGTGCTACTTCTGGACGGTTCCTCTCATTCCAGGTTATGGCTCACATGCCTTCCAACAAGTTAGTTTTGAAAGGCCTGCCCTCTCCACCGTAGCTGAAGTCCACCCTGTACTCCATTTACACACTCGTCCTGACTGTGTCTTTTCTAACACTAATCACAGTCTAACATTGTCTTGTTAATTTGTTTACTTACTGTCCGCTTCTGACTAGAGTCTCAGAGCCATAGATGAGATCAGGAACCCTCTGACTTGATTCCCGCCATTCCTTTAGCACCTAAGAACTCACTGGAACGTTGTGGGCACTTGGTGCAAGTTTGTTGAAAAGAAGAGAGAGGAAAGATGAGGGTAAGAGCCGGGGGGGCGGGGGAGAGAGAATAAAAATGAATGAGAAGGTAGCCGCAAGTCCCAGGCCTCTCTCTCACGGAAGGACTCGGTAAGAGTGCACAGAGAAGTCCAGTAAACACCCCGACTGCTGTTGGAGTAAGTCAGATGATCACTACCTGTGCCCTGGGGTTTCCTACTTTGGGATGATGGTATTTATGCCACAGCTATTCTGTCCGTAGACTACAGCACTCCAGAACAAGGCCGAATAACTTGAGTACAATAGGAATTTTTGGAGTACTCAGTACCGCCATTACTTCGCCTTCATATAATCTCAGGTGGTTACCGAAAACCCACAGCGCCAGCTAGGAAGCACCAATTACAGACTTACTGTACCCCTGTAAGGTATCCGTAGTTCTAGTGCTTTTCTAAATGCAGGCGGAATTCCAGAATATCTCTCTTTAAGTTTACATACCAGAATGTAATCATCGACCACATAAGAACACAGAAGGTGGTGGGTGCCATGTTTTCGAAAGACTTCTCTTGAGGATAGATCCTTCTTTGTGTCTGTCTGTAGGTACATATGTGTATGTCTGTAGTAAGCTATCATAAGTGGCATGTGGAAATCATAACCAGTTTTATCCAGTTTTGCCAGTTTTATGGAGTTGAGGGGAAATCTGCTTAGCACATAGACCAAAATGATCTCATGTACCTCTAATTGGTTATCTTTGACACCAGTCTTTTAACTGAAGTACTCCAGGGAGGGGGTCTTCTCTTTCTCAACTGTCCTATATGTCTCACCTAGGATCTTGTACAAGGAGCTATTTTGGAGTTCATTTTCCCTGAGGGCTCTGAGATTCTGGAACTTATTCTCCTTAGAGATCTGACAAAGTACTGGTACCTGGCGTGTATTCTATGTTTTCATTTTGATGAGACCTTCAGTGTTGCGTTGTGGCTCTGAATGATTCTAAAATTGAGATTTTTTTTTAAAGTATTAACATGCATAGTAAAATGGATTAAAAAATCCCAGTGACTCCCCAGTGAGTCACGTCCCCCATGCTCCACGCGAAATGCTGTCTCCGAGGGAAGCAGTTAGGGACTCTGGGCCCATGGCCATAATAGGGATTGATCACAGAGGCCCCCTCTGCTTCATTTCCAATAAAGCTTTTCGTTCTGATTCATGGGAGAATTAATGTACCTTTCTCTCTGTTTTTATTCTAGTCCTCAAGAATATTCTTACATATAACAAAGAATTCCCGTTTGATGTTCAGCCTGTCCCCTTAAGGTAAAATAAAGAAGCATCACTATCTGTCTGTTTTATTGTCTTATACCTATTTTTTCAGATATTTCTAAAATTTTTTGATATCAACATTGCCACCTTTAATATCAATACGGCAACATTTTTATGTCAGCGTTTTTGTGTCAGCGTCTTACCCGTGAATGAGTGGCCGTGATATCTCTGTAGGATATTTAGTTTTGTAGCTCACTGTTTTATCTGCCGTTCTACATGTAGAAGAATCTTAGCACCTGGTGAAGAAGAGAATCTGGAATTCGAAGATGAAGAAGAAGAGGGCGGCGCGGGAGCAGGGTCTCCCGACTCCTTTCCTGCTCGAGTGCCCGGTGAGCATCCCTTAGTCCAAAATGGGCAGAAGTGAATCCAGCATGAGGGTGTTTACAACTTATTTTGGTGCTTGCTGCTGAGAAGTGAAGCCTTCCCAGAGCTCATGGCCAGTCTTAAAAATGAATTTTCACAGCCGTGTTATTGACCGTAGCCATTTTGTAAGTATAGTCTGAGAGCATCTTCCTGTCTGTAAGCTGACCACCCTGAGGTCCAGGGACTTGGCGCGCAGTGCCCTCCCCGCTACGGTGTACTGCGGTGAGCAAAGAGCAGAACAGAGTCAGCCAAGGGAGAACATGACATCCGGAGGAAACCAGGTGGAGGCTCTGAGAGTCCTCCCCAGTGAGTCACGTCCCCCGTGCTCCACGTGAAATGCTGTCTCCAAGGGAAACAGTTAGAGACTCCGGGCCCACGGCCGTAACAGGGATTGATCACAGAGGCCCCCTCTGCTTTGCACCGGCCAGAATTCTAGCCTCCTCGCAGGAAGGCAGCTACTCAGCATAAACCATATCGCTTGCACAAACGGTTTGTGGACAGTAGCCACTCTTCCTGAGGGATAGTGGGAACATCCAGGTTCCCGGATTCCAGCCAAGGGGTGGCTTTGCCAGTAGGCCTTTCTGAGAATGAGTCTCGGGCCTGCTATGTTAACTGTTTTTTGGACACGATTACAAGCACTTCTTTAGTTAATCAAAAGTAGTCATGAAAATTGGATCTGGGGGAGTGGGTGCTGAGCAAATGCCCTTTTTTCCCATCTTGATTTAGGAAAGCGAATGGCAAGCCTTCTTTATTTGTGAAGATCTCAGTGGGGATCCCCCTTGTGTACGTGACCTAGGCGGGCACCTGGATTAGTTTCTTGCTTCTCCCAATCCCTGGTTGACTCTGTTCTGTCCTTAACACAGTGCGTAGTTTTCATTTGTGGTAAACTGGGTCACTTCAGGAAAGCTAGCAATGTGCTATAAGATTATCATGCGTTTTAAAATAGACTCTGGAAGCTTCCCAGTAGAGCTAAATACAATCTGTGTGTCATCCAGATAGCGTTCTTGGTAATAAGAATATAGTAAGATTCCTGTATTCTTGAAACTCCCTGGGGAGGCTTTATGGAGTGGGAGCAGCCTGGCTTGAACCAACAGCTACATGGGCTAGAGTCTGGGCTCCGCCAGTTACTGGTTGAAGGACTTTGCTCTTGTTTCCTAAACCAGCCTGAACCTCAATTTTTTTATTTATAAAATGGGATAATGATGGTGCCTAACTTAGAAGGTTACCGTGAAGATTAAGCACGGCACTGTGCCTGAAGCTTTGAGCACTGTGTGTGTCCGGTGATGAGTACTTAGTGACTGCGGTCACTCCGCCTCCCCTCCCTTCAGGGGGCGGCCCTGGGACCTGTGTGTGGGTTACTGGGGGAATCCCAGGCCCTAGTGAATGTTTCCTTGGTACAAGGGCATTATTTCCAGGCTGCTCTGCTTGGTGAAGAGTGGGATATTTGTCTTACTTTTGCCATTTACATAAGAAATTTCAAGCTGGTGAGAGAAATTATTTTGCTGTTTTACCGACCGAATAATCATTATTCTCTTTTTTTTTT
>NW_027532830.1:398309-457469 GCF_008692635.1 Crocuta crocuta
GAACCGCGAGATCATGACCTAAGCGAAAGTCGGACGCTTAACCGACTAAGCCACCCAGGCGCCCCCATTATTCTCTTTTCAAACCACATACTGGGATTGATGTCGCTTCCGGTGCTGAAAATTTAAGCCCAGTTTCGTTGTTTGCTCACTTACCGCACTTCTGTGGCAAACGGGATCCTTATGGAGCAGATGATGTGAACGTGACACAGATTAAGGTCTTGGTGGGGCTCGGGGTGCGGAGTTGAAAAGAAACTACATCGATTAAATCCATTTGCTCTGTAAGATTAAACCCAAGCTAAACAGATCTTTGTATCCTGATATTGCATTGTGATATCTCATTTCAGACACACAGGAAGGTTACCGAACCTTTTGTTCCCTGAATTTCTTTTTCCTCAAAGTAGGAAAGAGCACGTTTAGTTTAATTAACTGGATTTAGTTTGTGATGAGTGTTATTAAAACAGTAATTTATAAGATTGTATTCATTGAAATCGCCACTGAAATAGGAAGATGACATTTAACACTTAATTGTAAAGCAGGAAAACCGTTTTTTTTCTTTGTTACTCGGTGGGAATCCACGATTTCAGGGTCACCTAGACAGTGTCTGCAGTTTGGTGGCAAGGAATTGTGATGTTTTCTTTTTATTTGTCACCTTTGTTTTTTATAATTTGTTGTACGTTTTTTGTGACTTTTTAAAGTCAGATTTATTGAAGAATCATTTATGTATATAACTCACCATTTTTAGTGGTCAGCTTAATGAGTTCTGAGAAATGCATAGTTACATAACCACCACCAAGTGAGGCTGATGACGAAGGCGGTATCGTATGTGGGGCGGTATTGACTCAGAGTCGTTTTTTTCCCCGTTTAAAATTAAAAATGACTTCCAGCCAACCTTTCTTGAAGAACAAAAAAAAAAAAAGCTTAAAAAAATCTTAGCTTTCTTGATACTACTTTCTTTTTTCAAAAATGTAAAAACTTACAGGCAAACATAATAAATGTATTTTAAATAACTGGCTTAAACTAAAATAAGATTTAATTGTTCTAAAGGTAGGCTTGCTGGATGTCCTCTAAATAAAGGCTATAAATTTACAACCTGTTATTTATCTCCAGAAAATGTATTGACAGTAAAGCTACTAAAATCGTAAACCAAAGTAATATGAATTCAAAAATAGCCCAAACCACCCTTTTCAAGATTTTACAACCCATTTTCTTATTGACAAGTTCAACTGTAGGCTTAGCTATTACAAAATTATTATATGAATGTGTTGACTTATCTCTTATGTAGGCCTAAATATATGTACACAGTTAGTTTTGAAACTAAAAGAATGAAATTTACCTCTTTAACGTGGACACAATTTTAATATTCAGTTGGGAAAAACATAGGCTTTCATAAAAGGAGAATCTACCATTGGCTTTAAAGTTGGATGAGCAGTCCCCTTTTGACTGTCAAAAAAGCCGTAATCAAAGTTAAAAAGACAAATAAGGAGCCAACAACTTTAATATATAAGAAACCTTTACCTTATGTCAACAAAGGCCACAAGCATGTTAGAAAATTGGGCAGAGAGACATGGACAGTGTACACACACATGCAGACACACAGATATGCACAAGTAGCCCTTAAACATATGAAAAGATAAGTAACTTATAATAAGAGACACACAAATTAAAACTGCTGTTGTGAGGCTGTGGGGAACACACTCACTGCTGGTGTGAGAACAAAAAGGTTCAGCCCCTCTGGAGGGGAATTCGTCAACGACAACAAAAGTAGACATTTTATTCTTTGGCCCAACATTCTCCTTCTAGGACTTTATTCTGAAGCTGTACCTCCAATAAATTGAAAAAAAAAAAGAAACAAAAAGCAAAAACACATATACATCAGGTTATTTATTGTGCTATTTGTAATAGTAAAGTATTAGGAACAACCTAAATGCCTCACGTAGATTGGCTGAGTAAACTGTGATACACAGAACACTGCAGATAATAACTAGGAACATCTTGAACTAATAAGTGATTTTTTAAAAAAATTTTTAACATTTATTTCTTTTTGAGAAACAGAGACAGACTGTGAGTGGGGGGAGGGGCAGAGAGAGAGAGGGAGACACAGAAGCTCAAGCCGGCTCCAGGCTCCACTCTGTCAGCACAGAGCCCCATACAGGCTCTGTGTAATAAGTGTAATATTGTGTAATAAGTGATTTTTGAGAATAGAGTGTTAAATAAGCAAGGTACATCAAGGTGATTCACCTTAATAGATTGAGACGAATCTCTGTCTTCTCAGTAGATGCAGAAAATGTTTAAATTAAATTCTAAATCTATTATTGAGTTTAAAAAACTCTGGCAGACTGAGAACAAAACACTTCTGTAGGGACACTTAGAGCCAAAAATCATACTTAGTGGTAAAAATTGAAGCTTTCCTTTTCAGATGAAGAACAAGGCAAGAGTAAGAGTGCCTACTATTACTTCTTTGTATTAACATTGTTCTGGAAGTTCTAGCCAGTGCAGTGGGACAAGAAAAAGAAATAAAAGATAAACAGTAGGGGCAGAAAATCCCTTTTTTTATTCATAGTATAAATATATGTGTGTGTGTGTATGTATATGTGTGTATATATGTATGTGTGTATGTATATGTGTGTGTGTGTGTAAATGTGTGTGTATGTTTGTGTCTGTATATGTGTGTGTCTATATATGTGTGTATATATGTATGTATATGTGTATATGTCTATGTGTATGTGTGTGTGTATATGTATATATAGTATATGTGAAAGAATCAGTAGATGAGAAATCAGGATTAATAAGCGTTTAGCATGCGTGGTTAGAAAAAAAGCAATCTGTACTTGAGGATTGATTCTATCTATAAAAGAGCAACAATTGCTTAGAAAATGAAGTCACTTTTGTCAGAGTATCATAGAATATTAAATACCTAGTAATAAATCCAACAAATGAAGTATAAGACCTTTGTGAAGAAAATAATAAAACTATCAAGAAAAGTTAAGTCTTTAATAAATTGAAAGGTATAGTTCAGTTCATGGATTAGAAGAAGCCGTTTGTAAAAGATGTGACTATTTCTAAAATTGATCTGAACTTCACTGTAATTCCAAAAGATTTTTTTTTTTTAAAGAACTTGACAGCTGTTTTTATAACTTAAATGGAAAATGTAAAGGGCTAATAATAGTTGCCTCTTGAAAAGCAATGTCAAGAGGGGAAATTATGCTTTACCAAATGTCAAGACTTTTAACAAAGTTACAGTTATTAAGAAACTACATAGCAGGGCGCCTGGGTGGCTCAGAAGGTTAAGTGTCTGACTTCCGCTCAGATCATGATTTCAGGGTTCGTGAGTTCAAGCCCCACGTCAGGCTCTGTGCTGAAAGCTCAGAGCCTAGAGCCTGTTTCAGATTCTGTGTCTCCCTCTCTTTCTGCCCCTCCCCCACTTGTGCTCACTCTCTCTCTCAAAAATAAGCATTTAAAAGAATAAAAAGAAACGACTTAACAGTGCAAGTTTGAGAGACAGTCCCATGAGACAGAATGGAAAGCCCAGAACAGCCCGTGCTTGATTTGTGATCAAGGTGCACTGCAGATCAATGGAGGAAACAGTGGTCACTTAAATAAGTGGCGTGGGACAGTTGGGTGTCTGTGGTGGACAGAATGAGCTTGGGCTCCTTCCACACACCAAAGACAAAATCTATTCAAAGCGGATTGTAGAATTAAATGCAGATGGAAAAACGAGAAGGCTGTTACCAGATAAGAAAATAACCCTCATGATCTTGGAATGGGGAAGGATTCTTGAATAGGACACAGAAAGCAGTGACTATAAAGGAATTTAAAGTTAAGAAATTGAATATATTAACATTGAGAATTTGTCATAATCAGAAGACCGCATTAACAGAGAAAGGCATTTTAAACACATCAAACTAATCTTTGGTGTTAGAAGTCAAGAACGGTTGTTATCTCTGGGGGGGAGGGTTGGGTGTGGTGGGGACACAGGGCGCTCCTCGCATGCTGCTAAGAAAGATGAACATTCCAAAAAAAGATGGACAAAATAATTGAACAGATACTTCAGAAAAGAGGAAATCCAAATGCTCATTCTAAAAAAATTTTTTTAAGTTTATTTATCTTGAGAGAAAGAAAGTGAGTGAGCAGGGGAGGGACAGAGAGAGAGAGAGAGAGAGAGAGAGAGAATCCTGAGCAGGCTCCATGCTGTCAGCACAGAGGCCAATGCGGGACTTGAACCCACGGACTGTGCAATAATGACCTGAGCCAAAATCAAGAGTCAGACACTTAACCGACTGAGCCCCCCAGGCGCCTCCAAATGCTCATTCTGAAATGAAAAGGGGCTCAGCCTCAGTCAGTCAGTGGAGAAATGCCTACTAAAACTGCATCAACATTTCTCCACACCCAAACTGACCAAAAAGAAGGGTGTCACAGAGAGTGGGGTGTGGGGGCGGTGCTGGGCGTGGCGTCTGCACAAGCATTTTGGACATAGGTTGTCTTTACATAGTAAAAAGGCGGGCACTGCCGTGTGACTTGGTGATCCCTCTCTTTTGCAAATGTGTGCTCACGTACACTAAAATGTGTGTGCAAGGATGTTACAGCTGCGTTAGTTCAAACAATTTCCAAAAGCCTGGAGCCGCTCATAGTGGCTGCCAGCAGAAGAACGGGTATAGACACTGTACCGTGTTGATAAACCCCGCGTACCACGCACGCCTGCACTATGCAGTCATTCAGGCGAGCAAGTTACAGCGACTGGCAGAAGCGGGCAGACATTATTGTACTGTGCTTTTCAGTAATTATTTTGAAAGCCAGGATAGTGGAGAAGAATTAGAGGAACCGTGGGTGGTGGTTGGAGGGAGCTGCTGGGGTAAGGGTTATCTTTGACCTAAGTGACGGTCCCCTGGGTGCCTGCTTTCCAGGTTTCCTTAAGCTGTGAGCTTGTTTCATTTGCTCTTCTGAATATTTGTCAGATTTCACAATTAACATTTGAAAGAGACGGTGGATGCAGGAAGAGACCTTTTTTAATCTTTAATATAAGAAAACGTTTGAATATTTAAAAATGTGTTAAAATATGGAAGAATGTCAAGGATCTGTTTCATGTGAAAAGGTACTGTTAGAATTTTACTTGGCAGTGGTATTGAGTACTGCTTTTAGGGTTCCGAGCTGGACGTTTCCTTTCACAAGGGTCACCAGTTAAGACTCTTGAATGCCCGTGGTAATTTTCATGTCATAAAATTCACTCGCTGGAAGTGTACAGTTCAGTAGCCTTTGATCTATAGTGTGCATCTTATCAGGGTTTCACAGGTCCATTTTGAGGGCATTTTTATCACCCCCCCCCAAAAAAAAAATCCCCTGGAGCCTGTTTGCAGTTAATTAAATGTACTATTTTTTTTGGTGTTTTTGTTTGTTTGTTTTATAGTTTATTGTCAAGTTGGTTTCCATATAACACCCAGTGCTCATCCCAACAAGTGCCCTCCTCCATGCCCATCACCCCCCTTCCCCTTAAATGTACTGTTTTGAAGGTAGTAGGTTGATTGATTCACAGATTTCAAATACTTCATCATTAAAAGTTAGGATAACGCGTTGTTGGATAGGAATTTGAAGCATGTCAATGAAAGTCCTTGATAAATGGCAGGTTCTGTAGTTTGAGATACTATATACGTATTAGATTCAAATCAGTTTTTCCACCTCTGTTCTCTGTAAATGATATTAAAATAAGTTAACAAACGGTACAGTTGATTTCTTCCTTCAGATCATTTTCTTGGTTGGGAATGTGCTCTTGTGCGGGCCTAGGGGATTTTCAGTTTTAGAAAGTTTCATCGATACGCCCGTATGGGAGGTTTCGAGCATGTGGTTACTCTCACTGCACATGCCTTTCTCAGCAGGATTAATTTCCAAGAGAACAGATCGTACAGAATAGGATGCAGAAAGGGGTGGGGAGTTTGACTATAAAATTACTTAATTAAATACATAAATAATAAATTGTAAGTTATTTCCCCCATTAATAACTAAAAGATTTATGATTGAGTCTGGTGTTAAGTTTCTCAAACTTTGGGGTAATATAACAAAAGTTTAAAAAGCTCTATGTTTTTTCTACCACTTCATATAGAGATATGAAATCTCATATATATGAGCACATGTGACGTATTGTGTGTGTATACAGTTGGAGTATATTAAGTATATGGTAACTTGTAATTGGGCTTCCTGAACTTAGTGAGTTGAACCTTTAACAAACTTGACTTACACGTTGGTGTTGACTGTGAATTAGGGAAGTGTAGATGTATCTTGGATTATATTAAATATATTAAATATTTGTCCAAAAGAATAGCATTGAGTGTTCAGAAACCCACATTAATGGCTGGCTAGTTACCGAGTCAGGTAGGAGCAAGGCTGTCTTCTCTAGGTTACTGAAGCATTGACCCCGAAGCTGCTGGTGAGGCTCACTTTTATTGCTGTTCTGTTGCCAGGTACTTTATTGCCCAGGCTGCCGTCAGAACCAGGAATGACGTTACTCACGATCAGAATTGAGAAAATTGGTCTGAAGGACGCGGGGCAGTGCATCGATCCGTATATTACCGTTAGTGTAAAGGGTAAATAACTCTGTGTACATTTTCGCCTCTCGTGAATTTCATAATGTTGATTCTCATTTGGGATGTTAAGGGCTTTGGGGATGGGTTCTCGCCTCTGCGACAACTCATTTGAGTTCATTGTGCCGAGAGATAAAATCCCTGCGAAGCTGGCCTCTTTCCTTTACTGAATATTTCCGAGAGATTTACTAAAAATACTTTGTTGTTTATAATCTTCATGCACAGTTGCTTTTGAGGGTTTTTTTGTAAGTCTTTTTTTTCTTTTTGAGAGAGACAGAGTGAGCAGGGGAGGGGCAGAAAGAGGGAGAGAGAGAATCGCAAGCAGGCTCTGCAGTGTCAGTTCAGAGCCCAATGTGGGACTCGAACCCACAAACCATGACATCATGACATGAGCAGAAACCAAGAGCCCAGATGCTCAACCGACTGAGCCACCCAGGCGCCCCGTACATGTCTATATTCTTAAAATTCCATCTAGATATACACACTGTCTTGAACAGCAGATACTTCCGTTCACCTTCTCAGGGTGTGCGGTTTTCTTTGCAAAACCCCACGTTCTCCTGTCCCCCAAACCCCCCCTTCCGGTCCTCTGCTTCCTGCTGTAATCCTTGAGGCACAGGGGAGCCCTGCGGGCGTGGGCGAGAATCAGGCCTCCCGTGAGTCCTCTGTGAAGACAGGAAGTGGGACATGTCTGTAAACACCCCTATCTGAACGTAATCCTGAGGGCCATTAAAAAGTAATTCTTATTAAGCATCACTGTCTTTAGGATTTGCTTTTTCTACTGTCCAGGGGGGCATTCCATTTATTCCTTGAAAGCCGCTCTTTTCTATCTTTGGTTTTAGATGGACACCACACCGATTCAAGGCTTTTGCTGGTGTTGCACATTTTGCACAGTACTTTATTTGTAAAGCAGCCAGCGGCCCTTCAGAAATAATTACTGGGTGACTGCAGATGGTGTCATACTATTTATTATTCAGAAATAACTGTACAAATCATCAACAGTTACTCTGCACCTTGAGGCAAACCAAGGAAACGGGCTGACGTTAAATGGAAGGAACTTTTACCAATCATAAAAGTAAATTCAGACCCATGG
Source organism: Crocuta crocuta (assembly GCF_008692635.1). Taxonomy (NCBI): domain Eukaryota; kingdom Metazoa; phylum Chordata; class Mammalia; order Carnivora; family Hyaenidae; genus Crocuta; species Crocuta crocuta. The sequence goes on from NW_027532830.1 coordinate 405,969, forward strand.
GCTCATGAGTAGCACATTAAAAAAAAAATTCAGACACAGAGAAGAATCTTGACGCCCCACAGCACTAAAGCTGTCATATGAACCTCTGCTGTTACCGGCTATCAAGGCCCCGGTCTACTGGAAAGTACGCATACCCGACGCTATCTTTCAGGCCATGTGTAAAACCGCACATCTCAGTTGGGACTGTATGCTGTAAAACAACAGCGTGAAATGATGACGCGGTAGATACCGTGTTGTTCTTCATACACATTGAGTGGAAACATGTTTTTGTGTGAATATCTTTAGCAGCTGAAATCCTCAAATCCACTAAATTGTTTTAAGTTCTCCAAGATAGGAGTCTTTTGACTAATACATCCACACTCATCGTTGAGTGAGTCCACGTTGAATTTGATCGAACGGGCAGATTCCTGGCTCCAGGAAATTAAAGCCATCCACCACACGTAGTGTACCATCTGGTGGTTGTAAGTCGGGTTATTTTATAGCAGATTCAATCAGAATTCAGGTAGTACGTATAAAAATGACTCCTCTAGGGAAGGGGTTCATCGGCAGCTTTCATGTCCATTGTTTTGGCTCTGACTTGAGTACAGTGGGAATTCAGGTCATGTTTGATTAAAGGCCTTTCCATGCCATGCACTTGGTCAAGGTTGCCAAACGGGTAGGGGCCCCACCATGGAACCAGATTCATGTCCCAGATTTGTACTGTGTGCAACACAGTAGTGGCTGAAGGAAGACACGAGCCCTTCTCACCTCCTAACATGGATCAAACTTTGTTGCTTCAGACTTTCACTTGCACCCAGTCATGGCAGGACTTACTTGCCCTTGGCCCTGAGTCTGTCCCCCCACACCCCTGCCCCCCTCTCTGTCCCNGAGTGTATGTTATGTCATCTGAGAGCCGCCTCTCGGCTTTTGCCAAAGCCCCTTGAGGAAACATAAGCCTCTGGTTCGTTTGCAGTTTTTGAGCCTCTGTTTGAAATTCTCCTTTCCTCTCTAGATCTGAACGGCATAGACTTAACTCCCGTGCAAGATACTCCCGTGGCTTCCAGGAAAGAAGATACGTATGTTCATTTTAACGTGGACATTGAGCTCCAGAAGCATGTTGAGAAATTAACCAAAGGTTGGTCTGTGATGGTAAATCATTGGCTTCTTGTGGCCACAGTTCTGGTCCCGTTGGTGTCTCTGTGCCCTGTGACCTCGTCCAGTTGGCAGAAGTAAATGCCATACAGTGTTTATTGACCTGAATGAAATTCCCATTTTTTAAAATGGGAATTAAAGGTTGTATTGTCTAATGTCATAAATAACAGCTCTATAATAAAATGTTCTCTGATAATAAACGTCACCGTCCTGAACGACGAACCCGGATGAAGTTCTCCTCGTAACCAGGTGCAGATGGCGGTGGCAGCCCTGGATGGGGGAGGCTCCCGTGGCTGACGGAACAGGGGGCTGCCCCAGCCGCGGGTTTGGGAAGAAGGACGCGCGCCTGTCGCTTGGTTGAGAGGAGGGTGGGAAGGAGCAAGAGCGAGGTTTGGAGAAGGTGAAGTCGCCCTCCCCTGGGCCGCTCCGAGCCGCTTGCCCGGCGGGATGTCATGTTCTGTGAAAAGGCCTCCGTCCCTTTCTCACCTCACGTTCCCTTGCGTTCTTGGCGTTTTCGCGCTTTGCAAGAAGCCCGTACAAGGTACGGAAGAGCCTCTGAAGGATCGCTCCGTCCTCTAAAGCAGCTGACGTTCTCCTCGAATCACTGCTGCCGTGGCCCCTGCTCCACCCCGAATGGCTGTCTGCGCGGTGGCTGCAGGCCCACGCGGGGCCTCCTGCACTGAGTCCCAGCCCCGGGGTCCCCACGACCGGTGCGCCCCGCGCCCTGGTCCAGGCGCCCTGGTCCGGGGGCCCTTCCCCGTGGTGCCAGGTGCACCGGAGTTTGAGAACCATCGTCAGGAGACCATGCAGGTAGGATGCGCTCGAGGAGCCAGGTGCAGACGCTGCAGTATGAAGTTCCGCCTTGTGCCTAAAAATCGGAGAACATTCTCTTAGTCCGTTGCTTGGGGACGTGTTTCTGGCACGGAGTGACGGGGACCATCTCGCGGGCTCACTTCTGGGTTCTGGTGCTGCGCTTCCGAGGCCCTGACCCGCAGGATGCTGAGAGCACAGCTATATTGAGTCTGACCCTGCTCATCTCTAACTTTGAACTTCTGACGGACAGTATTAGTCTAGCTGCAACCAATATAAGTGCGAATGAAGACGCTTTTTTCATGTTTACAAGCACATCCGTTCGTCTCTGTTCACCAGTCTCGTTTCACATTCTCCTCTTCCTTCTAAACACCACGAAGAACAGAGGTGTGCCCACCAGGGACGCAGGAAAACAGGCCATCTACTCACGGTGCAGATGAATGCGTTCCTTAAAGGGATGCTGTCATTTTGGGACCTCAGCACTTTTCAGACGTGACTGTACTTTTACGTGTATTCCGACGCAGACCCGGGCGTGACGACAAGGAGACAGGTCCGTGGCTGCAGAGACCGAGAAATGTGACCTGTGAGGGTTTTCATCCCAAACGACCCGTTACTGCCATAGGAGGGAGAAGAGAAGGGACCCTTTTGCAGATCTGGAAGGTCACACTTCTGGGGAGGGGGAGTTGAGGGCTGAGAGTCTGTCTCTCCCTCAGCCACGTCCCACTGTCTGCTGAGACGGGGGTGCCGGGGCTACACACACATTTCGGAACATCGCTAAGCCTCTTGTCACCTGTGGGTTCTGTCATCGGTTTAGGTCTCAGATGTGTGTCGTCTTAAAAGCCAAGCAAGACCCAGCACCACTGTGGCTCAGGCAGAGTGACGTAGCCGAGGGCGAGACCCCAGCTGCCTCCCTACTGGTTTCCACACGTTCGTTAGAAATTAATTGTTCTTGGCCACACCCGTGAGGCAGCTCATTCCGTTTTGAGCTGCTTTCCGTGGGGAGAGCCGGTCTGTGAGACTTACCTTTGGGGCGATGAGAGCATGTGACTTTTTCCTTCCCGCCTGCTGCTCGGGGAAGGGGTGGCCTGCTCTCCAGACTTTGTCTCCCGATACGCTCCCGGTGGGGAAAACAGAACAGTGCTGGAATACTCTGAAAGGTCCTAGGAAATAGGTAGCCGGTAAACAATGAACCAGCACACCGTCTGTGTTTGAATTCTGACACACCCAAAAAAGTTGAATTTTTGAGCTCTTCTGTCAGGCGGAGAAGTGACGTGAGCATGGATTTTTTCATGAGCGCTTACAGGCCTCTGCTGCTTAGTGAGCTTCTGTGGAGAAGGTGAATACTTCCCTGCTAACACTTCGCGACCGTTCTGTGCTGTTGACCAGGTTCTGCCCTCCAGGGGCTTACGGTTCTACCCGGGTGGGAACTTGGTACGATCTTGAGGCCACATTTGCTCAGGAAGCCCTGCTGTGCTCTGTAGGATTCGTGGGCATGGATGGCTGTCCCTCCGGCCAGATGGAGGAGAGCGCTGGGTGATGACGACGGTCGTGGCATCAGAGCGATTGTGTGACGAAGGTTACCTTGTAAGATTACGCTGCCCACCGCCTGGCCGTGTGCTTCGGCTGATCCGAGAAAATAAATGTAGGGGCGGTGACGGTCTGCTTCTGAGGCTAATGTGGTTTGTTTTAATCCCTTAGGTGCAGCTATCTTCTTTGAGTTCAAACACTACAAGCCTAAAAAAAGGTTCACCAGCACCAAGTGCTTTGCTTTCATGGAGATGGATGAGATTAAAGCGGGGCCGATTGTAATAGAACTGTAAGTGACTCACCCACCGGATTCGTTCTAGTTTAATGGTGGCTCGTAGTTCTTCTCAGTATGTGACCCTAGGCGAGGTCGGCTGTCCCCATGTTTTAAACCATGATCTCTCTACTGTGGTTACAGATACAAGAAACCCACTGACTTTAAAAGAAAGAAATTGCAGTTATTGACCAAGAAACCACTTTATCTTCATCTACATCAGACTTTGCACAAGGAATGATCCTGCCGTGGGTAACCTGGACCGTCTGTGAGCCCCGCCCCCCAGCAGAACCCACCCTAGCTCCGTGTGGCCCAGCCCCCTCCGCCAGGCAGGAAGCGGGCCGCGCCCACGCTGCCAGCCAAAGTGAGTCCGCACAGTTCCGGTCCGGCTCGCCGCCTGCGTAGACGACTCCTTTGGATACAGGCTTCCTGTAGTTTTGAAACCTGTTTTTACTTTTCTAGTGTTTGTGCCGTTCGTAGTCCCTCTTCTACCTTACCACTGTTCCTGCCCTGCTTCCTGGAACAGCACTGCTGTGGTAGGAGGTGCTCATCTTCACAGTTAATACAGCAATAAGATTGTGCTAGAGTTTACACGTCCGTTCCCTTCTGCTCCGGGAGGCTTTTTTGGTTTGAGTTAACGCCGGACTTTGGGCTGACGTGGGTGGGAAAGTGTGGAACTGCCCTGAGAGGAATCGGACCGGTTTTGCCGCCCAGGGAGGTTGCCCTGGAGATGGATGGGCGGCTCCTCAGACGTGGCCCGAATTCACCCCGATCCCTAGTCCTCCTGTTTAGAAATCGTGTGCCTTGGCCAGATCAGCCTCCCACACGGGGGTGTTCCCAGGTCGTAGCTGGAATGTTCCAGATGACCGGATTGTTGCGGGGAGCGGGCGTCTGCTGTCCTGTTGGTTAGCGGCCCTTCTCCGTCCCACGCACCGTTGCTCGTTCGGAGAGGGATCCCGGGGGGAACGGCGGGGCGCCTCTGAGCCAACGCAGGTGTTTGGATGGCTTGATCACGTCGTCTGCGTCACGTGAATCTGAGTCCGATGCTAAGGAGATACTGCAGGAATAACTGCTGTTTTTCTGACAAACTGATTGTGAAACCTTAAAGCCTGCACCCCTCTCCTCAGAGTGGGGAGCGTGCAAAAACCTGGAGCTCCTCTGTGGTTTTCTTCTTGTAGGTAGATAGGACTGCCATTTATTTCCTAGGTATATCGACTCTCATCCATATGGAAATATGCAGGTCATGAGCTTATTATAATTTGACTATTTACATTATTTTTGACTTACTGGGGCATAAATAAAACTTCCAGAGTACACCCGAGGTAGATATTTGATACATAGAACATTAAGGTTTGGGGTGGGCTTTCTGTGGGTTAGATGTAGAACCCACATATTTAATAGTCACTATTTTTAAATGCCCAATGCTAGCATGAGGGTCCGTGGCCTATTTTTAAACTAGCATAATAATCCTAGGCATACCTTCAGTGTTTGCTTTTTAAAATAAGTAGCCACAATTAAGTGTTCTAGCCCTTGCACTTCAAAGAAAGCTGGTCTTTACCTTCAGTTGTTGTCTGTCAAGTTGTTTTAAGAGGGATTTTATAAACTTTGAGCCTGGAAGAATTCTACCAAATCAGTCTTATCTCTTGTCCTGATTAGATTAATCCCAAAATGATTTAGCCCAGCATAGCTCAAGGGGAAGAATTTGCCTTAATAAGTTACCTTGCTGTTCCCTCAGCCCTCGGACCGGGAGCAATCAGCCCCCAGACCGACAGCTCCCCCAGGAGCAAGAACCACATTTTCTTCAAGTCGTGTAAACGGCCTGAGGGGCTGGACAGCACGCCGTATCTAGTCCCTTCTGTTTGATGTTGCTGACGAGACCGAAAAAATAATCCCTTAAGTACCTACTATTAAAATGTAGCAAAACTGATACATTGGTCTTTCTCTTTTCTTATAGACCATAAGACATGTATGTCAGTGATAATTTATATGAAGAAGCCTCTCCTATCGTTCACATAAGTGTGGTTCGTGTAACTACAGTTACAGTCGCCTTTGACACCAGTGGTCAAGAAGTGTAGTGGATGCTCTGAGTAGCCGAGCTTTAATTCAGACCTGAGCGGAATGACAGAACAAGTGATGATCTTGAAGCAGGAGACACAGAACACAGCACTGCCCACAAGTTACTTCTCACCTTCCAATGAGAAAACTCAGACGTTGGACAGTAACTGTAGTTGAAATGCTTTCAGGCCAAAGCACTGCTGCCTCAGAAAGGAGGTGGTTTTAGCCACTAAGCCCAGATACACACTTGGCTGGCATTGGCTTCTGAAACAGCTGGAACTCAGGCCCCCAAAGGTGCCCACGCCCCGCCCGGCTCTGCTGCAGCAGCGGTGCCGGCAGCGACTACAGCGGGTTCCCAGCGGCTCCCGTGAGCGGCCCTGGAATTGTCTAGTTTACTGACTTTGCAGAAATAGATACTGACCGAAGTTTTAGAGGTGTTAAAAAAAAAAAAAACTTTGATCTTAAAACAGATCTAATTTACCTTTCCTCCTTGCTTCTCTCTCCTAGCAGGTATGGCCTATATTTTAATACTATATACGATTAGAAATCATATTAACTGCATTATTCCGGGTCTTCGAGAGGCTAACATACTCAAAAGTTGCATTTGTGGACTTAATCGTATTTTACATGGTTAAAAATAACCTATGCTATTAACTGTGGAGGTGTTCCTCATTTCCTCTCTCCTTGGTCTGAAACGGGAAGACGTACACATGAATTCTCTTCCTGCGGAACTACTTCCGTATCCTTGAGAACTGTGAAGTGGTGGTCTTCCAGCGGTTCTTCTCGTCCTAAAGTGGGACTTCTTAGTTGAGTACAAAGAAAAATCTTTGTTTCGCAGTGAAGCTGCGAATCCGCTTTTACGTTACAGGGTGTTTGCACATTAAATGTTTTAATGGTGACAAGCCCCAGTCCAGGATTCAGTTGTACCAGGACGTCCCAGAACTTCAGGGAAAGGGAGCGTATAGTCTAAGCAACGAATACCACCCTTTTCTTAATTTTGATTAAATCTTAAAACTGTCTAAAAGACATGGTGCAGTCATGGGGACAGTTAAGACTTACATATGGTGTAATCCCAAATTCTTAGTATTTTTCAATCTGAGCGCCACCATTCCCGTCTGAGGTTTGGAGTAGTAGTAGCAGCAGGAGCAGCTCTGGTCCTGAGGCCATCCTTTCTCAGAGCAGTACACTCTCCCCGTCTTTTTTCTGTTCCTTGAAACCCAGAGCGAGTATGGGAGAAACAGTAGATTCTACTTTTTAAAAAAGAAATTTCCTTACTTTTTATGATCACAACATACCCTGTTCAGTTTTTTTTTGCACCTTAAAGCAAGAATCGTAAAAGTAACAGAACATCAGGCTGATGTAAACTCATCCTCAGGAAGCCTTTCTCAACCAGGCGCCCAGAGTCACCGGAAGGCACACGAGTGCTGTACAGAGGGGCCCACGGACCTCCCTGAAGGTCGAGGAAGACGCGCGGTTGTGGGGTGTCCAGGTGTCGTTAGGCCGAACCCCCCGAGCAAGGGGGAGCGAGCCACAAGTTGCTCCGTCAGCCCGCGTCTACATGGGTCCACGATGGCACAACCCTCGTGAGCACACATTCCAATGAATCGACAGACACTTGGGAGATACTAATAACCAAATTTTTATGAACTATTACTACAAAGAACTTCAAGAAGGGAGAGAAAGTTAATGACCTTATAGTAAACATTTTTAGCGTAACAGTCTTTGCGACCAGATATTTTAAAAAACCAAGCTTATAAACACCATTGCTCTGTATTCAACTGGTGTACACTAAAAACAGGTAATAAATGGAAATACATATTCTAGCATTTCCACAGGAAATGTTCGTATTTCTCAGGACACTCTAAATCATTGAGCAGTTACGCGCTACGTTAACTAGAACACAGGTATTCTTTATTGCACATTTCAAGGTTGTCAGAAGGCTCTAGCTTATGAGGTGGTTTTATTTAGGGGGAAATGGTATTTTTCAATTGTTTGGCTCAAAAATGCACACTGCCAGGGCAGTTTAGTTCTAAAAACAAACCTTTTAAAATAAACTTTTGGATTTTGAAGCCAATGAAATCCTTTACTGTAACGAATGTGCCCAGTCACACTCTCTCAGACTGTGTGTCAGAGGTCACAGTTACGGGCTCTGTTTTAAAGCCTGTGAACAGTCCTGGCTACTGCTCTGGGAGGCAGGCGGGGGCTCGTCTCTGGAGCTGGAAGGCAGGAAGTCTCTCGCAGCAGGTGGAGGCGGGTAGTCCTGGGGGCCGGGGGGTGGGGGTGGTAGTCGGGTGCCGGGAATAAAGTACTCTCTCGGGCCAAGAGAGCCCAACGGTCTGAAAGGTGTGTGTCCCGCTAAAAACTCTCGAGGGTCGAGCGGCAGGTCCCGTTTCCCGGGTGGAATGCCTGGCGCATATTCTCTCAAGCCTAGTGGTGGACGGAAGCCAGGACCTGGGAAAAGTAGAAAGTGACGTAAATGCATAGGATGATTCTAGGCATGTTACAGTCTTTAATTTCTCACAACTCTAGAGGTCGGTGGCGGCATCCCCACTTCAGAGAGGAGGCACAGTGCGGTGGGTCAGCGGCTGGCCAGGTGGCCAAGAAACAGGCAGGCTTTGCATGTGGCTTGATCGAGTTTGTATGCTTTCTGTCCCACAGTTCTGCCATCTCTCTCTCTCACAAGGGCTTGGCTTATACTTGAAAGCACCACGTGTGTCACAGCAAGAAGACAGACTGAAATGAGGGCTTTACTGCAACAAGGAAACGTGGTAAAGGAAAATCCCTCCGTCTGCTATGGCGTCAAAAATCCAGGCAGTCGCTCACCGTGGACCTAACATGCCATCAAAACCCCGGTGCTTGTCCTCCCTGGGGAAAGGCCTTCTGGCCGCCCCCTAATGAAATTCTACCTTCTCTTAGAGTGAGCACTGCCCTCCCGCTGATTCCCAGTGTGGGGAGGGAAGGTTGAATCTCCCTCTTTTATCATCTATGGTCTCATCGTGAGGATTACAGCTTTATGTTTCCTGACCTAGATGTCTGGGCTCCAGAGGACACTGTAAGCTCCTGAGTTGGGAGGGGGAGTTCTATCCATCTGCAGAAGTATTTCTGGCTTTCTAGAAATCTCTCTGGTCTACAAGAGATACATACTGCCCATCTCTGTAGAGGAGGGCTGTGCGGCTCCCCCCTCCCGTGTCCAAAAAACATGTATGCCACTTGCTTTGCCCTTTCAGTAGATGACCTTGTAAGTCACTATTAAAATTTCAACAAAGAGCGGAGAGAAAAGATGAGTTACATTCTACAAGTCAATTACTACCATTCAATCATCATACCAAATGGCGGGGGCAGCGGCCGAGGCCCGAAAGGCCCGCAGAGCTGAGGAGGCGGTCCGTACCGAGTGGGCGGCGGTAGAGGGCCTCCCCCGGGCGAGCTCATGAGGGGCACCCCTGGGAAAGGAGGTGGCCCTTTTGCAGCCATAGGAACCTGCAGAGCAGAGGCAGTTAAAGTTTTGGAAGACGTGGGTACGACACACACAAACCAACACCGATAGAAGCGGAGACCCAACAAAGCAGAGGTCAGGCACCGGTCCAAAGGACAAGCAGTGTGACAGAGCTTACCCCCGCCCCCCATGTCCTCCCACCGGCAGCTCAGGCAGGTTAAAGGGCTGGCCCAGGAGCAACCAGCTTCCCTGACCTGGTCCTGCTGGAACACACAGGCGAAGGGACGCCCAGAAGTGACTGCTCACTAAGAAATCCTACCACGACCACCATCCTCCGTTCCTAGGGCGCCCCTTCCCCCCACGTCCTTCCCGTTGCCACAACGGCGCACTATTTCCATCCTAAGCACGGACAGGACAAGGGGCAATGAACAATCCACTTTCTACAAGTGTAACAATAGCTGCCATTCAGAGTGCCTGCAGATCTCTCAATCTCCAAGTATGAACATCTGTTTTAAACAGGAGGGAACAGAGACACAAGAGTGTTATTTTGCTGAAGGTCACACGCATGTAAGAACCCAGGAGATGATTCAGGATCACGTCTGCCTCCCAGCCTGCCCCCCACCCCACGCCTCTGTCTCCCTAACCTAACAAAGGGGCCTCCGCTCTCTGAAGTCTACTCCAGCGGGGTTTCAGGTCTTCTCCAAGCTGCCAGTGGACAAAAAGTCCTCAAGAGACGCGTGTCCCTCAAGTCCTTCACGGAAACTTAGAAGCATTTTCCGACAGCAGTAACGTTCTCCATCCTGAGAGGCAGGCAGAGCCCCCACATGTACCTTCACTCACCAGTGCTGCTCTGCTTTCTCGCTAGAGATGCTGACTTCCTTTCCTACAGGAGACTTGGAAATTCTAAACAACCATGCACAGTCTGATTTCCACCTAGAGCAGCACCGTGCGGGCCGGGCAGCTCTGGTAGAGCACGCACATGTGAGTGGAACCGAAGGGAGCTGCCAGGAACCCGCGCGGCAGGTAAGGACGGATTCCCACTGTTCAGGATTTCACCTGCTGCAAACACTCTTCCCTTCCCAGTCTCGAATGTCAAAACTATTCACAACAGCGTCTGCCTAGTATACACCCGAAGATGTTCTGAAATAGCACACTTGCCGTGGTGGTGAATTCTATGTAATATACAGAATTCCTTTCCTTTGCCTCAGACCAGTTAACACTGAAGCACACACAAGGCAGAGGTGGAGCAAGGGCTCTGCAGTCTTTAGTTCGTTATAAGAGATGTTCTAAACAGGTGAACAGCCTAACCGAAACAGGAAAAAGGAAAAACCAACCAAGCAGTCAGATTTCGGCAACCCGGCAACACTTTCACGTCAAAGCCAACAGTAAGCTCAATATTGCCATGCAATTTAAAGCAAAGCAGGTTAGTGTTGTGCTCGTCCTGTCCTGTCCAGAAACACATCAAGTAAGAGCTCAGTTCCGTCCTCAGCCTCCAAGTACTTACTACTGCTGACTGCTCAGCCACAGATGGAATGCTGGCAGCTGAGGGGCCTTCGGGGTCTTGGGAAACAGTTTGCTTTTTAAAAAAATGAGACAGTACAGATATAACAGACACACAGATGGATGACAGAGCGAGGGCTTGTAGAAGTTCAGTGTTTCCTGACCTACCTAATTACAACTCAGAACACCTGCAAAGCTTACCTTGCCTTCATCCGTCCCCTTACTTGGGGAAGAGCTCCTTGAACCGCTGTTCATCATGGGAGCCGCACCAGTTCCTGGATCTACTGGAGGCCAGAAAAAGGACTTAGATCTATGCTGACTTACATACACCCTGAGGAAGAGGGAGAAATCCTCGGATTTTGGACTATGAGCACGCTCAGATCCCTTACCAGACGCAGAGGGTTTCCCAGATGCCTCAGATGACCATCGAGGACGAGGTGGAGGCCCGTCCACTGATCCTTGAGAAAGAAAGAACAGAGCCCTTGTGTGGGTTTTTCAGAAGAAACAAACCAGTTGTAGAGAAGTCAGGGTTCAAGTCCGCCTAGAAAGCAACATTAAAAACGGGTCTCCTAATACATATGAGGGGAAATCCCAAACTGACTCACAGACTTAAAGAATTAAAACGAACTCTGACAGAAAGAGCAGCAATAAAACCTGCATATTAACAGCACCAGGCAGGTACTTCAAGCTACAGGCCTGACGCAGCCGGACAGATGTCTTCCGGCCTGTGTCATCTGACGTGCCTATCTCACCAAGCATTAGAAACGTATTTGTAAGAAATAGGCTACACAGCATGGTATATTAATGAGAAATGGGTGTATGCTGTGTAAATTATAAAGTCTTTTATAGCTATTTTTATAATACTCAAGCAAGGAACCCCATAGAAATTTAAAGATAAAAGCTTATACTTTGCAGTAAAAAATTAAAAACCAAAAAAATGATATTTATCATCACATATTCTAGATTTTATTTATGTATTTATATGTTATATTAATGTTAATAAATGCTTTCTATTCTAAAGCAGATCTTACAGCAGACTATTTATTCACCAAGACACATTAAGAATTTTTTTTTCTCTATACGAGACAGACCCATATTCTAAAGTGTTGTTTGCATTAGAATTTTCAAATAAAAAGTGGGGGAAAAGCCTCTAGGATCAGTGTACTGCAAGGTAAAATGTGAGTGCTCACCGAATTCACCTCTAGGCATGTCTCTTCGACTGAGGGTAGCAGAGAGCGGTCGGGCAGGCGGGTCGGCCGTCGGGGGAGGGGAGCACTCCCCCCCACTCACAGGAGATGGACCAAAAGAGCCGTTCTGGCTCAGAGGACCTGACGAGGACAGTGCACTCTTACCACTCGGACGCAACCTGTCTTTACTAAGTTCCTGGGATTGCTTCTAGGGCATCGTAACTAAGACACACAGAAATAAAATGTAATTTCTATACACTGTGACCAAAACCTTGACTGCCGCTACCTCTCCATGGAGGGTTCTGGGCGCTGGGTCTCCCCGGCCGCGGCTTCACAATCACCGGCTCTTCCTGCAGCATTGCCATCTTCTGGGTTAATTCCAGTAACCTGGGATGCAGAGGGAAAACGGACTTAACTGTGAGGTACCAAATTCCCGAGTAGATAACCCGGAAGCACGGCCTCTAATATCCCTAAGACGCACTGAAGAAACATTGACCATCACATACTTGTGTCTCAAGTTGGAGGCTTCCCTCTTCTCCTCTGCCATAGCTCTTTCTGCAGCGCGAGCCTTGAGCTGTTGGGAGGAAACAAGACCCGGATCAGTGCAGTGGCCACACACCAAATAAAGGAAAGAAAAAACAAATCTTACCCAGTTGTCGTGAGCTTTCTTCTCATGAGTAGCGATCTGAAAAAGACAACACACCAACAGATACGTTCGGGGACACGCTGTGACAGGCACTACGACAGCCCCCTGGACACCACAGACTTCTGCGGCTGCCGGGCGGTACAGGAATTACCTGGTTTTTAAATGAGCGTTCGGTTTTCTGTAATTCATCCTCCATTTCTTGAATTCTGCGCCTAAGAATCACACTTGTTTTTATCAATTAAAGTGCAATTTAAGAAAAGTTTCAACAGACTCCCCCGCCCCCTCTCCCCTGACACCTGCCCTCCTGCAGCTCCGTCCACTCGGAGGAACACAGTCACACGGTCACGGTAAGAGCATAATAGGAGCGAAACTAATACTAATTTCCTTATTATTTAATGCCTGGAGCTTCTGAGTTGATACACTGAGTTGATCCCTGACTGCTCTTCAGTGTTCTCAAGCAATCCTGCTACAGCTGTCTTCCTCCGTAAAGCTTTTCCCTCCATTAAATACAGCCAGAGTCCCAGAGCGGTCACTCCCGGGTCTATCAAATGGCACACTTGCTTTAGTGATTTCTGCTACATCATTACAGCAAACGCCCCTCCTAAAACAGTCACTCCAACACACAGACCCCCAGGAACTGCTGGCACGAACCAAGTCCCCTTAAGTCTTGCCAGTACTAGGCATGAACAAATGCCTGTTACGGGACTTCTTTCCTTTGTTAACTTAAACTTTCTTTTCTTTCATGTGAATTAACTGTATTCACACCCTCTGACCGTTTGTTTATGTTCTGTGCTAATTCTGTTCTACACAACATGGTTTTTTAAGAAGCGAACAGTACTTTCCCTAGCCGCTGACCCCTCTGTTGAAGCTGAACTCACTTGTACGTTTTTACTTCCTCTGCAGCCAAAAGCGCCTTTTCATCTGCAGCTGACAGCCGCTGCTCTCGGTCTTGCCGCTCAAACTCCTCCTGACTCAGTTTCCTAAGACAAAATCGGTCGTCAGTGGAAAGTGTTTCAGTCTTCCCAGTGGGCTGAATGCCTCCAAGCAAACATCACCTCCCTCCTCCCGAAAACACACGGCAGACGTACAAAGTCAGGAGGGAATTCAAACTTGCCATTCAAGGATAAAAGTCAATCACCTGCATTTTCTAACGTCTCCTAATTCTTCAGTCACTAGTAAAGAAATGTCAGAAACTCTACATGCCCAGGGGCAAGTTCCTTGTGCGTAACAGGGTGAAAGCTCACTTTGCTGTGAAGGCCCGGGCTGGCCAACCTCACACAAGTAAGCTTAACATAAAGCAAAGGATCATCACTTCTCTTATTTCTACCACAGAACGAACTATAATTACTTCCTTTATTTCCACAATGGAAGGACTGCTTCTCAATCCAAGATGGGCACCACGGTACGGTAAGTCAGCCAAAGAAAGCCTTTTAGAATCCATCTTCTAACCTGTGCAATTAACCACAGAACACTCCTACACTTCAGATAGGGAACTCCTACCCCTATTTCAATGGAATTGTGATTTGAGAAAAATCTCAGAATTGGCCATGTCTAGCGAATAAAATAGGAAAAGAATCCCAGATGTTGCATAATCAGGATATTACCTACTGGAAACTGGTTTTAACCCAATTAACTTTCAAGTTCAAGATACCAATCTACTGTAAAATAAACTCCAACGCTAGCAACATTTAAAGGTTTAAAAATGCTATTCTTAGGGCACTTGGGTGGCTCACTCAGTTGAGCATCAGACTTTGGCTCTGGTCATAATCTCATGGCTTGTGAGTTCAAGCCCCGCTTTGGGTGAGCACAAGCCCTGCATCCGGTGAGCCCCACTTCTCTCTGCCTCTCTTCCCCTCGTGGGATTCTCTCTCTCCCTCTCGCTCACTTGAGCCCTCTCTTTCTCAAAAAAAAAATCATACATATATATAAATAGAAATGCTATTCTCTCGTTACCCTTGTACATCTTTGCCCATAGTCTAATTCAAAAGACACTTAACTCGAAACTTAAATTTCTGAAGCAAAATGAGAAGAGCTATAGTTAAAAGGCTTAATAACAGTACAGAGAAAAAAGGCTTATGTATTCTTTTATAACTGCCCACTAATACTCAGCAAAATATTGTATGAGTGGCTATAATATACTGGTTACCTAGTAAGATGCTAAGACAAAAGTATGAGCAAAGTACTCTCCCTGCACTAACAGAGCTCACAGTTTAATGTGTAAAAGATGCACATAATGAGAGAAAAGTCCCTGCATCTGGCTAGGAAGAGATGTGAGAAAATGGAGTCTTGAGGGAAACATCAGTATTTTTCCCAGTAATGAAGAAGTTGGCCTGAGAATACGGAGAACAATTAGAACACTGGACAAAAGCAAAAAGAATGTGCCTGAAGACATCAGAGAGCTAACATATTAGCTAACAAGTGAATATATGAGGCCAAGTACCAAGAGAAAAAGGAATCTCAGAATTATAAGAAAGCCTGGTATCTGAAGCCACCTTTTCCCCAGGTTCATTCCATGAAGTGAAGACAACAGAGACCTAAGGAGACTGAGCAGAGCTTTCAACAGACCCTGGGTTCAAAGAAAAATAAAGTGGAGTTCAAGGTCGCCAATGAGGGGGACCCCCAGTAAAAGCCCCGCAGTTTGGGTTGAGACTTGAAAGAGCTATGCAGTGTCCTCTGCAAGCAAAATGGTGTCCTCTGAAGAGATGAGAACATTTTTGAAGGATGTGAATTGCTGACTGGAGTGAAGTAATAACCACGTGCTAGAAATAAACTCCCATATTTTCTGTAGAAAAATCACATCATCCCAGTCCTCTCCTTCCCTTCACAATCATCATACACGACTTTTGCCTCTCAGTCAAAACTGACCAGGCACCTCACAAGACATTGTGATCAAAATCTAAAAAACAAGAGGGATGCATCCATCAGGTAGCCACACACACTCCGAAATAATTATGATGCCTTATATATTCAAGAAAGTAAAAGTGAAAATTACAGACTTTAGCAGAACAGAAACTATAAAACTGAAACAATAACTGACATGAAGAACTGAATGATTTCAGCAGCTGACTGGACATGCAGGGGGAGACTCTAGCACACTGGGACACAGGGCAGGTAAAAACCAATCCAGATCGAAGCAAATCCCGGTAAGAGTGTAGGGGACACGAGAAAAAATAAAAAGCAGCGTAAGTGGAATCTGAAGAGAGAATGAGGCAGAATCAATACACCAAGACGCCCAAACCAAGAGGTCAGGTCCCCAGGGCCCCGAGCAGCATAAATGCACACAAGATGGAGGGAGGGCAGGGAAGGAGACACGGGCGCCCACACCTGAGCACCTCCCAGCAAAGCTGCCGAAAAGCCAGAAAGAATGACTGAGGGCAGCGAGGGTGAGGTGAACAAGGAAAAGAAGCCTGATCTGGACTCCTCACAGAGACTATAAAACCAACAAGTACCTGGTTGTTCCTACAGTGATGACATTAGACAGCTGTGCACGTGAGGGGGCGGGGGGCCTAACAGAGACACATTCATACAGAGACACACCAATCGAATCTGCCACCAAGGGACGTCCTTCAAACAGAACGAACATGACCCCCAAGGAAAGACTGCAGGTGTGCAGACAATAAAGAACTACAGGAACGATGAATATGGGCGTTGGTGGAACGAACACTGGCCAGAAAGCGCTGCCACAAGATTGGAGAAACCTCCGTGGAGGGTAGATGTTTGGAGAGTTACTTGGACAGCATCTAAGGCAGGCGCTAAAGCCCACAAGGGGTAAATCCATTAACGTAGGTCAGACTTTGACAAGTTCAGGACTTATGGTGTAGGCTTTCGGGTAATTAGATGAAGAGAGGAACAGCAACCTGTAACTACCCAGTGTACACAGGGGAAAGGCACTTACTGAAAATAGCAAACACCCCAAAGACAGAAAGATGGAAGAAACAAAGAAACACAGAACAGGCCATCAAAGATTTAAATCTGAATATATACTTAGGAGTTCCATTAGAAGAAAAAGTGGACACTCACCCAGTCTCTCCAGCTGCCTATTTACCGCTGCAACTCACTCCACAAAAGATTTGAAGGGACATAAACCTTTCGGTGGGCAGAGACCACCGGGTGGAAATACTGTCCAAGGACATTTTGCCGCAGAGAGCAGTGCACAGAGTATGGACGGCAGCGTGCAAGGCTCGGAGCGGCCGCAGGGCAGGACGCGCCCCTGGAGAGGCAGCTCCCCACAGCTGAGAGGGTGCCCTGCGTGCCTGTGAAGGAGTCCAGAACCAATGCACAAGAGAGTAGAGCGTTTCTCATAGATTCTAAGTACAGGAGGACATGCAGACTGATGTTTTAGAAAGCTCACTCTGGGCTGCGAGTGAATTCGTCAGAGCCTGGAAGAGGGGGTGTGAGGAAGGGAAAGTGGGGCAAGATGAGGAGTCAGGGACTGGCATGAAACAGGACAGGGGCCTCGACTAACAGGCTTCGGGACAGAGAGCAGGGTACAAACCAGGCGTGATGATTCAGTGCATGTCGGACGAACAGAGTAAAAATAGTGCCACAGTGACTATCGTCAAGAAAAACAATTGCCGCCTAGGACGTTCAGATTACTTCTGGTGGCACAGAAGCACTCTGTACAAAAGTAACGTAATGAGAAGTAATTCTCTGAAACAAGCCAGGTATTTGGAGGGCTGGCCTGAACGAAATTTGGAAAACAGTTAAACTGTGTGGTAAGCCAAGAATTACAGAAAACATCAGTGGTAAGGTTTCCATGTTCGATGGCATCAGGCAATATTGAGCTTAAATTTCAAAATGATGCAGTGTGCTTAGCAGGACAGGCTTCAGAGAACCCATACACGCCGAAGAGTACAGCACAGGAGCAAAGCCCCGGGGCACCCGCCGCTGACAAGCTCTTTTGAGATAACGTGGGTAATTTTGTGGAGAAAACAGAAAATAAACTGCCAAAGTGTACCTTTCACAAGACCTGCCTACTCCAAATTTGAGATACAGATTTCAGAAGGTCGATACCTAAACATAAACATCAATCAGGTGCTTCTAGATTTAAAGCTCCAAACGTCCTTGTCACAATCACCTGTGTACAGTTTAATCTGAGCATCTGACTATAGTAAGTCCAAACCTTAGGCTGCCCTCATGTAACTACTCCTTCCGGGGCATTTACTGCACTAAACTTCATGTCCTACAAGTCACTCAGGATTCTGAGAGGCTAGATTAAGAAGTAGCAGACCAGACACAGGTCAGATCACAATTACTTAAACGCCACACAGAGGAAAGAGAAGCTCATGGTGGAGCCATGACGGAGAGCGGGGAGTGGGCAGCGGGTCTTCACCAGGCGGGCACAGCCATGACCGCTGGTCCCAGGAACCATGCGGGCCACAATTTGTGACGACTGATTGGAATGGAAAGAAAAATACACATTAGGGGAAACGAGAAAGAGATAAAAACAAATCTCTACTAATAACGGATGGAAAAACCCCACAAATACTGTTCACAAAAGACAGAATTCTGGGGGTGCCTGGGTGGCTCAGTTGGTTAAGCATCTTACTTCGGCTCAGGTCATGATTTCACAGTCTGTGGGTTTGAGCCTTGCACTGGGCTCTGTGCTGACAGCTCAGAGCCTGGAGCCTGCTTCAGATCCTGTGTCTCCCTCTCTCTCTGACCCTCCCCTGCTCGCTCTCTGTCTCTGTCGCTCAAAATAAAATAAAGACATAAAAAATTTTAAAAAAAGGAAAAAAGATAGACTTCTGTCCGGGAGTCACACATCCGCTCACACAACACGGCTGCTGAGAGCGAAGCAGGAGTGCCTTACTTCTGCAGAGCCGTCTCCTTCTGCTGATACAGCTCGTTCAGAATCTCCACCTTCTGCCTCAGGGTTTGGCATTCGCCTTCCAGGCCGGCCTTGGCCGACTGCAGTGAACTGCGCTCATCTTCCAATTTCTTTATCTGCTCTGTGAAGGACAGAACAGTCAGGCTGCATGTGTGCACAGGGCTTACACACTAGGGGGAGGCGAGGAGGCAAGAGGGGTTAAGAAACACAGCCCTTTCTGCTCAGGAAGCAGCCTACCTTCCAGGTTGCATTTAGTAGACATTGAGGCTCTAAGCTTAAACTGTAGAAGTTTTAGATCCTCTTCAACTACTGATATTGCAGTTTGTGTCTAAAAATTCCAAAAGAGTGCAATGGTCTTACAAGGGGGCACAGTGAGAATTCACAGGCACTCACAGTACTCCACACAAAAGATTGTACCCGAGAAACGTCCATCATCTGCTTAATTTGATTTTTCATCTTCTCACTCCGGTCACCTAAAATACAAAACACTTTAGTCGCTTTTTCCTCCTTTGCTTTTTAACTATAGTTTCTTGATTTCTCTAAAATGAAACAATTACGGTGTTCAAACTTTCAAAGGAAAACCAAATTAGCCAATAAACTGATGAGGCTCCATGACTTTCAAGAGAATTGGAGACATAGACTGAAAAAGTGAATTCCTAGTTTGTGCCAGAAAAATGGTTATCTGTGCCAGACTCAAACCAGAAGGGAATGTGGATGAGGGCTCTTCTCTCTCATATCAGGGATCTTATTATTATTTTTAAATCTACTTATTTGTTTTTGAGATAGACACACACACACACAAAAGTGGAGGAGGGGCAGAGAGAGAATCCCACACAGGCTCTGTCTGCACCGTCAGCACAGAGCCCGATGCAGGGCTCAATCTTACCAACTGTGAGACCATAACTTGAGCTGAAATCAAGAGCATGATGCTTAACCGACTGAGCCACTCAGGTGCCCCGCAGGTGTCTTATTTAGAAGGACTGACTCTCCTGTTCTCCCCTGGAGTCTGCTACCAGGTGTGGTTGACAACACCCACTACGCAAGCAATATCCAACTTGAAAAAGTGTCCAGACACCAGACACCTATCCCTCACAGTAAATACTGCCACCCTTTAGCTCCACTCTCAGGGCCTTAAGTATACGGCTCCCACCACCTCAGTGCTCCTAAAACTGGCTGTGGGCCTTAAAACTGCAAAGCTACACAGATGATGGGCATTAAGTCCAAACGTCATTGCCATGGCACTGAGACAAATTTCTCCTGCTCAGCAGTGCTCGGCACTTGGAGGGGAAGTCACGACCAGGCTGCTCTAGCTGCGGGGCACGCAGCAGCCTCCGTGGGAGGGAAACACAGAGTCCACGTTCATGGCACACTCACCGATACACCACACCCAGCCACCCACCTCCCCAAAGCACGCAGACGTGTGCCCAAGTCCAGTGATTTGCGTCTACAACTCTAATGCTTATGAGAAAGTTCACTCAGCCAAAAAGAGCATTGGTGCACTTACAAACAGGAACACAAAACGAGGCCCAACCGCCCTGAAACCGATCTTACCTCCCACTTCTCCATTTGCTAATTCATCCACCTCACTTCCTTCTTTATTCTGACCCTCAGATTCAGATTCACAGTCTAACCGATTCAACTGTGTAATGCAATTCGTCAAAGCCTAGAAAAAAAGCAAAGGGGTATTAGAGCCTCTCAATTAAGCAGATTTTATGGGCGTTCATGAGAATTAAGCATGTATTCAAGAGAATAAACTTACGTTAATATTATCATCTTTGTGAGTAAGAGCTACTTCCAAATTTTTCTGAGACTTCTCAAATGATTTAATTTGCTCACTGAGCTCAGCATGTGATTTACTCCAATCTTTGATTTCCTGCTGCAACTGAAATGTTAAAACAATGAATTTCCAAAGACTAGAGCTTTTGCGCCAGACCACGTCAGGACACAGGGAAGCAGGGGGCCATGCTACTCTTCGGCCTGTCACTGTGGACTGAGACCTTGGTGAAGGGGGAGGGGACAGAGGCTCCTACCCTCAGAACTGCAGTGAGAACATGAGAGCTCTCCCGGAAGTCGATCCACTTTATTGTATCCTTCAGAAAACTGCAGCCAACTCAAGTAACTCAACTCTCAGTAGGAACCCAGCACATCTCACTGTCTCCCATGTCCACACTCCAGGTCATGTAACCTTCCCTTCGTCAATGAAGCAGTTAATTGCTCAAAGGAGGGTTATAAATGCCAAATTATTTGGTCAAGGAGCAAATCTATCACCCCGCCGAGGCTATTCAAGTTAGTCACTGGTTGGTATCTGACAAGGCAAAGACTAAACCTTCTGATAGCTAGAAGACACTGTAGAGAACAGAAAGTCCAGAACAGATGGAGGATACATACATCAACTCAATTTTGGGAGCACAGTTTTAACTGTGCATATCCAAGAATAGAATTCTGCATACATATTCATTTCCTTAAAAACAGATCTGAGAAAAGATATTCGAGGTAATGATACTTGGTCCCCTCATTCATATCATCTAGGATGTGAAACTTTTCTTTACCTGCTCTTTCTTCTTCTTAAGCCTAGTATTTTCTTCTTGAACCCGATGGCATTCAGACTTCACCTTTTCTTCGCTAAGTTTAGCTTCATTAAGAGCAATCTGAACCTAATGCAAAACACTCCTATTAGTGAATTAATTCCAAAGGGGGATGGAGGGGTGTTACAGTTTCCCAATTAGACATCATATAGTTTTTATTTATCACATATTCTAACAAAAATCAAATGTTTGCTCCTCAACAAAACTAAGGTACCCTATTAACATCCTGCGGATATTACAGAAAACTTTACCTCTGAAAACTCGGAGGCATTCACTGAAATAACATCCTTTAACTTCTCTATAGACTTCTTGTTTTCCAGAATCTGCCATGTGGAAAAAGAACATAAAAAAATGTGGTAGGATTTTAGTGAAAGAGTGGGATATATGCTAAAAGATGAGTATGAGGGACGCCTGGGTGGCTCAGTCGGTTAAGCATCGACTTCGGCTCAGGTCATAATCTCACGGTGCGTGGGTTCAAGCCCCACGTCGGGCTCTGTGCTGAAAGCTCAGAGCCTGGAACCTGCTTTGGATTCTGTGTCTCCCTCTCTCTCTGACCCTCCCCTGCTCACGCTGTCTCTCTCTCTCTCTCAGAAATAAATAAAACATTTTAAAAATTAAAAAAAAAAAAAAAAGATGAACATTATTCCAGGGCCATCCTCTACTTATCAGGTAAAAAGCAGGTGATTCAATTTCAGCTGAGGACAAAGTCAAGAAGGTAAAGATGTAAGGAAAGAAGAAAATCAGAGCTCTATCACACGCCATCCACAACCTTCCTGCTGTGAGGTAACGTGGTAGATGCCTAGACCAAAAAGGTAAAAGAAAAAAAGAAAAAACTTTCATGTAATCCTCTAGTTCAAATCAATGTTTTTTCCTATTGGTTGGGGGGGCGGGGAATCCCCAAGGTCACTTTAAAGATTCTCTTGGGGCACCTGGGTGGCTCAGTCAGTTAAGCATCTGACTTCCACTCAGGTCATGATCTCGCGGTTCTTGAGTTTGAGCCCCACGTCAGGCTCTGTGCTGACAGCTCAGCCTGGATTCTGTGTCTCCCTCTCTCTCTCTGCTCCTCCCCTGATCATGCTCTCTTTCTCTGTTAAAAATAAACATTGAAACTAAATTAAAAATCCTCCTGACTGAACTGAAAAATGGTTGGACTTGAGGCAGAATACGCAGATCTCACTTACAGAACTGCACATAATTTGTGAAGATACTGCCTCCTCAGGGAGGTGGCACATACTCTTCCATCTTTCAGCTGGGGGCTGCATGGAATTCCTTCCTTCCAAAGAAGACAGCACACCAAGAGCTGGGACCAGGAAACTGAGAGTGGAGGAAGCTGGCAAGCCGTATAAGGGAACCCTGAAACCATACCTGCAACCTTCCTCTCTTCTAAAACTGTTCTAAAAGGCTTGTTTAAAAAGGATTAAAAAGGACTGAGCCTGGGTGGCTCAGTCAGTTAAGCGACCGACTTCAGCTCAGGTCACGATCTCATTTGTGGGTTCGAGTCCCGCGTCAGGCTCTGTGCTGTCAGCCTGGAGCCTACTTCTAATTCTGTCTCCCTCTCTCTCTCTCCGACCCTCCCCTGTTCACGCTGTCTTTTCTCTCTCTCTCAAGAATAAATAAAAAAATTTTAAAAAACATTAAAAAAAAGATAAAAAAATAAAAAGGATTATGCAAAACAAAAGTACTCAAACTGTTTGACTGGGCTACGGTTTCTTAGTTGTTCCACATGTTTCAAAGGCAGAGCCGAGCAAGAAGACACTTATCCAGGGCTAAGAACACAAATACTTTTTAGAGCCATGAAAATAACAACCTGCGGTACTAGCATTTAAGATTCTATGAAGACGGATGGATGCGGGTTCGACTCCCCTGACTCCCACTCTTCCTTTATTTGAAGCATGGGGAAATGAAGAGTAATTCACCCCCCACAGGAGAGTCTGAAAGCAAAATCACAGTAATGCTTTGCAGCAAAACTCTTACCAAGTCCTGATTCTTTGCATTCTGTTCTCTCTCGGATTCTAACATAACACGCAGATTTTTAGCTGTATTATCCAGAACTTCATTTGTTTCTTCAAGTTTCTTGATTTTATCCTATTAACAGACATTAAGATTAATCATAATTACTCATGATTTTTCTTTGTAATCCCACAAAGAGAAGGAAGTTTTACCTTAAATTTAATTGCTTCATCAGACAGAATCATATTCTGTTTCTTGGTTTCCTGAACATGTTTCTTTGACTCCTTGACCTATATAAAATAAAGCACTCAGAATTCAGAAATATAAACCACAGTGTTATCAAAACATCTCTCTGAACAGGTGATCCTGTAGAGAAGAAAGCAATACTTTATACATAGGATGATTACTTCCAATTTGGATGGTTTGCAGGAAGTAACGAAATCTTAAAATAACCCTAATAACTGAACTACATAATACAGGAAGAAATAATCCAAGCTGGAATCATGAGGGAATATACTGAAATACCGAAGAATAATTATACCTTCTGTTCATAATTTGACAATTTTTGTACAAGTTCTGCATTTTCTTTCATGATATTCTTCAACTTCTCAGAAATCTGCTGTTCAGTGACTAAAAGGGAGAGGAAATCCATAAGGTTACTATGATCACTAAATAAAACTGAATTACCCAATGTATCAGCACTATATTCTCTAGTTCTGTGACAGAAAAGGACTCCTTAACATAACTACTATGCCTTTAAAAAAGCAACCTGTAGTTAATAGCAATAAGGGTATAAAAATACTACTAAAATTTAAGAAAAATATGATAAGGACCCTTATTTCAATGAGAAATTCCAATTTAAATTTATTTCAAAGATAGAAAATAGAATAAAATATTTTAGTTTGATATCCTTCCCTTCATGAAGTACCTTTCTTCTTAGAAAACAATCATTTCGAATATATGTCATTTGCAAAAAGAGAGACAAAAAATACAAGCACACAGATTTCCATCTCTCATTCTCAAATTNTATATTTTAGTTTGATATCCTTCCCTTCATGAAGTACCTTCTTAGAAAACAATCATTTCGAATATATGTCATTTGCAAAAAGAGAGACAAAAAATACAAGCACACAGATTTCCATCTCTCATTCTCAAATTATCTACATAAGTAAACACATACCGTGTTATTAAATCATTAGCATCAACAAAGGATGCTCGCATGTGATGCATCTGCATTAAACCAATGAAGCCAATTTGCCCCAAATCAGATTAATCTTCTTCCAACTCCCCCAATTTGTTCCACCTCATCTCCTATCTCATTTGGTGGCATCATCTACTACTCTGTCATCCAAGCTAGCAACTTGGGTTAGTAAAACGTTCAGGGGTAAGTCAATCAGACATCGGAAGTCACGGTTACCTACTTCTCACTTACATAAGACTCAGATCAAACACCCATACTGAGGAAAGAGTATAAATAATAAAATAAGCCTAAACATTTACCTTGATATACTCTATCCTTTACCTAGAAGAAAAATGAAATGAAATTTGATGTCAAAACATTAATAGAAATATTATAGTATTAGATAGTATTATAGAAACAGTATATACAACAGGTAAATCATAACTAAATGAAAATTTAGTAACAGTTTGGTTCACGATAATAATCCACAGGATTAAAAGTAACAAAAGGTTAAAAAGCATTTCAAATCTAACAGGTAGTGATACTTCATAGTTTCTGACAGATAAAAGCACTAAAGTGAATACCTCATTTTGCAACTAAAGGTATTATTTTTATCTATTAAAAGAGCACCAACTTATTATTTTTTATAGAAATCTGTTTTTTTTTATTTTTAATGTTTTATTTATTTCTGAGAGAGAGAGACAGCATGAGCAGAGGAGGGCCAGAGAGAGAAGGAGACACAGAATCTGAAGCAGGCTCCAGGCTCTGAGCTGGCTGTCAGCACAGAGCCCGACACGGGGCTCGAACCTACGAACCGTGAGATCATGACCTGAACTGAAGTCGGATGCTTAACCAACTGAGCCACCCAGGTACCCCAAAAGAGCACCAGTCTTATTAAGCATTTAACATTAATACTGGAAATGGGTACTTTCATGTTAAATAACTAATGCTTCTTTTACCTGAAATCATTTGAGAACCCTGAACAGCCAGAAAGAGGCCTTAGAAACAATGATCATTCAGACTCTCAGCAAACAAAATTACAGGCATAATCTTTGTACTAAGATATGTCTCCTTCTCGCACCAGAAAACATCTTTGAAATCCTATCAAAAGCTGCCACCTGAATGGGGCGCCTGGGTGGCTCGGTCAGTTGAGTGTCCAACTTTGGCTCAAGTCATGATCTCATGGTTCATGAGTTTGAGCCCCTCATTGGGCTCCGTGTTGTCAGCGCAGAGCCTGCTTTGGATCCTTTGTTCCCCCCTCTCTCTGCCCCCTTCCCCACTTGCATGTGCTCTCTCAAAAATGAATGAACATTAAAAAAAAAAAAAAAAAAAAAGGGTTGGCAATTGGCTGAATTTTGAGATCTAATAAACTAAGTCATGTGATTTTCCCAAACCCTTAAACACAGTGGTCATCAACCTAAAAGGGAAAGAAGATTGCTCAAGGGAAATGCACCGACAAGAGAGATAACTAACCTCTAAAGCATCCCTAAAGGCAGCACGGATTACAGGGCTATAAAATCTAAGCGCTACTCAATTTTTAAAAAATTCTATCACTGAATGTCTTTGCAACCCAGAAGCTATTTCCACTTTCAAAAGTTACAAAGTGGTGATGATACCCAAATCAGTCCACAAATCATCCATGATATCTTATTATTATTACAGTATTTAACACCACTTATAATAACGTTGCTATAGGAAAATGCATTCAGAGTTCCAACATGGAAAGAAATGGCTGTTTCTCTAATGTCACAGCCTTGCTAACGGGAGACTAAGCTTCTTTTGCTCTCTTTCCCCCAGATCAGGAGGCAGGAGGCNTAAATCATCCATGATATCTTATTATTATTATTACAGTATTTAACACCACTTATAATAACGTTGCTATAGGAAAATGCATTCAGAGTTCCAACATGGAAAGAAATGGCTGTTTCTCTAATGTCACAGCCTTGCTAATGGGAGACTAAGCTTCTTTTGCTCTCTTTCCCCCAGATCGGGAGGCAGGAGGCGACAGGAGGAAGCAAGAATCAAGCAAGGGCAGGGCCTACGGTTCCAAAGTCAAACACTGAGGCTGGGAAGCACCATTTAGGACATACAGCCTGCCTTACCCTGTGAAAATGTGAACAGATTTTAGGATTTTTTAGATGGGAGAAACAAGAGTGGGAAATAAAAAACATTTTCGCCTTTTCCCCTTCCACTCATCCTTTCTATGCTCCCTTTCTCCTTTCATCTGAGCAAAAGTCCCATAAGGTCAGAGGACTCTTCACAGGAATCCAGGCAAAAGACCTTTCTTTTTAAGTGACTTTACCATCACTTGTGCAACAAGAGAAAGTTTATGAGCAAGGATAGGTCTGATAAAACTACGAAATTAGAAAAATACTCAATTTTAAGAAGACATGCATCCAATGCTTTTGGCTACTTTAACTGTTATGCTTGAACTGAAACTGAAAGCTCATTCACAGAAAATGATACTTTTCTCCAATTACATGATAACTATGAAACAAAATGAAACATAGTCACGAATATGAATATGTATGAGTGTACACACATAGATAAGCACAGAAGACCAGTTCTGCACAAAGATTCTAAGGAATAAAAATCCTAGTAAGTGTTTCTCTGGATACCACATAATCTGTATTTCTAAATAAAAAGATATTTAATGAGCACAATAACACATGACCAAATTAGAAAATCTGTGAAACAGATATAGATAGAAAAAGACTGAAAAATTACCTAGTGTCTAGATCTATTTTTACTATTTCATTTTATAGCATTTTTTGTTTGTATATGTATTTATATAATATACATGTACCTACACTTTACTGTCTTGATTTCTGCTTTTTTCCATTTATATTATGAGCATTTTCTGGGCTCCAGTGTCTTTGAAATACATACATTTAGAGAGTTACATGGTATCCCATTATATGCAGGTTCAAGAACAATTCCCCTACTGTGGATCATTTAGTTTGTACCAAGTTCTCATTCCAATAAACAGCATTCCATTGAACACCCTTTCACAAGATTTTTAATGCATGATTGGTTATTTCTTTAGAACAGACTATAAGACATGGTATTATACTATAATAAAAGGATACAACATTTTTAAGGATTCTGATACATAGTATTTAAGTGCTTTTCAAGATGGCTGTAAGGGTTCTCAATTCTATTATAAATGTACACTGGCGCCTGGGTGGCTCAGTCGGTTGAGGTTGAGCGTCCAACTTCAGTTCAGGTCATGATATCGCAGTTCATGAGTTCAAGCCCTGCACTGAGCTCTCAGAGCCTGGAACCTGCTTCAGATTCTGTGTCTCCCTCTCTCTCCAGCCCTCCCTGTCCCTCTGTCTCTCCCTCTCTCAAAAATAAACTTAATTAAAAAAAAAAAGTTTAAAAAAAAAAGAAATGTATATAAATGCCCAAGTAGGTACACATACACTTCATCTTTAGACTTTTACCTAAGATTCATAAACTGAAGTTTTCCGATTAAGATTATATACATGTTGTCTAAGTCTTTACCAACAAAGATTACACTGAATTATTTCACAAGACTAGTTTAGGTTACATGCATTTGTGTTCATGTTAGGAACTGAAAAAGAAACAAAAGGGCCAGTGATTATAAAATATCCTTTGTCTTGATGAGTCAAAACATGAGTTTAGTTTACTCACAGCGAGGACAGTTCTCCAGAAGAAAATGGCAAATGAAACAAGTCCCAAGAAGGCAGTGATAAGCACAGGCTTCCACGGCAACCCATAAAAATCAGGCCCAGGCTGAACATCATCAGGCAATGTAGCAACTAACTGAAACAGAAATATTAGAAACAATAAGAAACCATGAAGAAATTTACAACAGAGCAGTCACAAAGAACCATCCACAGAAATTCTAGACGAACCTCCATCACAAAACCTCTCCATCAAACATCTTAAGTTGCTTCCACTGAGGCAATAAAGATAGGATACCGGCAGCCCAGTTCTTGTTAGGCTTGAAGTATTTTTGTACATCATGAAGCTAAATGTCTTTAAGCTGAGCATGTATTTCTACTTTACAGTAGGTTTTACCACATCATATTGTCTAAGATATGTCTAGAATCTCTCTGGATCATACTTTCCTCTTAGCTAATTTTTAGGAGTTAAAAAGCCCCATAAAACAAAAAACTTAATACCCTAGAGAAATAATCACCTTTTGTGGCTCCAAATAAAACCAAAATGATAACGAATAACAAATAATATGCATTTCCTCTAGGATTTTAAATCTTAATTCTCTTTTACTCTTATATAAAAACAAATGCTGAGTAAGCTCAGACAGCTCCTGATAACAGGTCTAGACTGCTCTGAATTTAACCATCGTCTACATAACCCAACGCCTTTATTTTAAATGCTTCCTGGAATACAACTGTATAAGCACCTGCCGGCTTCTACACTCTCACCGCCCTCTAGGAAAACACAAGTATCTAAGTATCTATCCCACCGGCCCCAACAGTGCCAGGCGTCACTGGAAACGGGTCCAAAGCGATCGTGACCGCATACGAGAAATAACCCTGCCTGGTAAATGGAAGTAATCGGTAACAAACGCGCAAGTGACGAAACCTCAGACACACTCCCCCGGCCCTGTCTACATCGCACTACAGCGCCTTGCCTGCCCCGGGCCCGGCCCCACTCGTTTCTCCCTCGCCGGGTGAGCGCGCCCACTCGGCTCAGAGCTCTCTACCCGCCTGCCAGAGCTGGGGTCCCTCCCTGGGGGTGGGGCCTTCACCTCCAGGAGCTTGGCTAGGAGGGCCGCGTAGAACACCGACAGGGATCCCAGAAGTTCCGGGTCCCCGGGGGAAGCGGTGACAGAAGGCACAGTGGCAGGAACTGAGTCCATTGTGTGGGGATGGCTGAGCAGAGGCGACGCTTCCCCGTGAACAGCACCGCGTCCCCCCTCTTTCACCGCTTCCTCCTTCCGAAAGGAGCCGGCTGAGGAGGCGGACTCCGGGAGCGGAGCGAACTTCGCCTCCCCCGACCGCTGGCCCTTTCCCCCAGCGCCTCCTGGAAAACACGTCATCAGACACGGCCCCGGGGAGGCCGTCAGGGCGCCTAGCGGGCCGCGCCGCAGTGGGCGGGGCCACGCCGCAGTGGGCGGGGCCGCGGCGGAAGAAACCGACGGCGAGGGAGGCGGGGAAGAGCCACCAGACCTGCGCAGAGGAAACCGAGGGAGGTGCCGACAGAGGTTCACCAGCTGCAGGAGCTGGGGGAGACCGCGCGATTTAAAGGGCCCGGGGACTACGAGGAGGAGCTCGGGCTGGAGACAGACCCGCCCCTCAGGCCCCTCGGCGCCGACCTCGTGTAGCTGCGTGCCGGGGGCCTCGGGCACCTCGGGCACCTGTCCTGCCGCTCACAGGGGGGACAGCAGCCGGGACTGGGCCTCGGTCTCCTGGGCGAGGCTTCCTCCCCCAGCGCCCCGTCTCCCGGCTCCACTTCTTCCGCTCCTACTCCGCACGCCGGCGCTCGCTCTTGCCGCTGCCCCGAGGAGCCTCGGCAATACGCACGGTGCGACAGGGTTTGGTTCCGGGTTTCGTATTTTATAGTGCTGTGCCTTGTGGGAAAGGGCAAGGATTATGCATAAACACCTCCTAAAAGTTGAAGAAAGTGGGGCCATTTAACCTGGAGGGAAAATGATGTTTGCCAATCTTTAAAGGTACGTCTTCAAGTTTAATGCAAAGTCAATTCGGAAGAACAATCAGGAAAATCCTGAAAACGAAGAGCCCTGGAGAGGGGTGGGAGGGGACGGGAAGGCAGCCTCTGCAGTTAAAATAGAAAGTAAAGTACTGACGCAAGAATCCAGATTATGGAACAGAATAGAAAATCCAAAAATAGACCCAACTGCATTGAAAACTTGGAATATAATAAGTCAGTTGGGGGGAAAGAGCCTTTTTAATAAGTGGTATTAGCATAACTAAATAAACCATATGGAAAATGATAAAATTGGATTTTTTCCATAAGGATAAATTACAAATGATCGGACACCTAAATGTTAAAAAATGAAAACAAACAAGTACTAGGAAAAACATGGGTGAATTTCTCAATGTATTGTGAATGAGCAAAACCTTTCCAATTATGTCTCAAAATCCAAAAGATCTGCAAAGAACTATTTTAAAAAATTTGTCCAGCCCCTGCATGCAAAAAATGCAAAACAAGCAAAGTCTGCCAACGACAACCTGAAAAAAACTATTTGCAACATTAGACACAAGAGGTTAATATTACTAAAATATAAATAACTGTACCAGTAGGGAAGAAAACAGCCAGCAAACCTATACAAAAATGGGCTGAAAAACTGAACAAACAGGAAAAGACCCAGGAATAGCTCACAAATAGCTCATGTGAAAACATGCTCTGCCTCACTCATAATAAAAGACCTACAAATTAAACCTACACGGAGATACGATTTCTCACGTACCCTGCAAGATCTAAACATCTGACAACACTTCTGTCGGTGAGAGAATGTAGGGCAAACAAGTACTCCCATGCATTGCTCATCATTGCAGAAAATGATACAACCTCTATGAAAGGGAATTTAATTTAGCAACATTCCCCCCCATCACTTGTGTAATTTACCTTTTGATGTAACAATCTCACTTCCAAAGATCTCAAAGATACTGTGTATACAACAAATGGTGAGAAGACAATATGCACAAAACTATGTTATCCCAGCATTATTTGTANACTCATAATAAAAGACCTACAAATTAAACCTACACGGAGATACGATTTCTCACGTACCCTGCAAGATCTAAACATCTGACAACACTTCTGTCGGTGAGAGAATGTAGGGGAAACAAGTACTAGTACTCCCATGCATTGCTCATCATTGCAGAAAATGATACAACCTCTATGAAAGGGAATTTAATTTAGGCAACATTCCCCCCCATCACTTGTGTATTTACCTTTTGATGTAACAATCTCCCTTCCAAAGATCTCAAAGATACTGTGTATACAACAAATGGTGAGAAGACAATATGCACAAAACTATGTTATCCCAGCATTATTTGTAATAACAAAAGACTGGAAACAACCAAAATGTCCGTTAATAGAAAAGTTGCTGAATACACTAAACTGTGAAACTGGAAAAAAAGAAATTAATAGATTTTATATACTGCTAGGGTATGATTTCCGGAATGCTTTTTTTAAAGGAGGGGTGGAGAAAAATATGTAGAATACTACTTTTATATTAGAAAGTAACAAGAGACATATATATATATATATTTTATGGCTCTGAGATAAAATTCACAGGCATATACTACACAAAGTGCACAATCTGCTAAACTGTCACATATGAATACGTCTGTGAAACCACGATCACATTCAAACTGAACATATCCTTCACCTCCACCAGTCATCTCCTCCCCTTGGTAATCCCACTTCCTGCCACTTGCTGACTGCATTTCCCACAGCTTTATATATGAAATACATAATACACCATGCATTCTAATTCTCTGGCTTATCTCAGCCTAACTGGAGATTCACCCATGTTGCTCATATATCAATAGGTTACATTCCATTTTATTGCTCAGTAGCATTTCATTGTATGGATATACCACAATTTGCTTATTTATTCAGCTGTTGATCTGCGTTTGAGTCCCCAACTCCCTCTGTCCAGTTTTTGGCTTTAACAAATAGAAGGGCTATGAATACTGATGTGCAAGTCCTTTTAAGGATGTAGAATTTATCAGGGGTACATGCTTAGCAGAGGGATGACTGGATCATCTGACATTTACCTTTTGAAGAAGCTGACAAACGGTTTTCCAAGGTGATATACCATTTTACATGCCCCTCAGCAGTGTGTATTTCCAGCTCCTCTACAGCTTCTCCCATACTTAGTATTTTAATTTTAATAATTTTAATTTCAATCTACTAAGTATATAGTGATAATTCATGGGGGCTTAAATTTGCATTCCCCTGAGAAGTAATGATGTTAAGCATTTTTTAAATGTGCTTATTTCCTATGCACATATCTTCTTTGGTGAAGTGTTACTTTACTGGGCTATTTCTTATTAAATGAGCGTGGAGAGTTCTTTATATATTCCAGATGGAAGTCCTTGTTCAGATACATGCTTTCCAGTGACTCTCTCCTAGTCTGTGGCTTACCTTTTCATTCACTTAATATTTATTTTGGAAAGTTTAAGTCTGTACTTTGATGAAATCTAAATTCTTGAATTTTTCTTTTATGAATGAATCCTGCTTTTTGTGTCAGATCTCAGAAATCTTTGGCTTAACTTTTTTCTAGAAGTTTTATAGCTTTAAGCCTTACACTCACTTCTGTGAAGCATTTTGAGTTAATTCAGGTTTCTGACAGAGGTATGGATTGGTTTTTTACACAGGGATATTTGCAATAGTTCTAGTACTGTTTGTTGAACCGACGTCTCTTTCTCCTCTCTGTCTTTCCTCCTTTGTCTGAAGCCCAATGCCAGATAGGTATTTCTGGATGGTCTATTCTCTGTTCCATAAATCTTTTTCTCTATCTTTACACTGATGCCACGCTCTCCTAATTACCACAGCTTTACTGTAAGTCTTGAAATCAGATCATGTTTGTGCTGTTCTAGGCCCCTTGAATTTTCCATATGAATTGTACAATCAACTTGTTGTCTTCTACAAAACAAACCCTGGTAAGATTTTCATCAGGATTATGCTGACTCTGGGGATCCCACTGGGGAGCTTAATATTTGACATACTGTTTGTCACAGTGATGATATGATAGCATAACAACAGTCTTCTCTTTCTTGAACAAGATATATCTTGCCGCACATTTAGGTCTTCAATTTCTATCAGCAATATTTTATAGTTTTCTGTTGTAAGTCTCACAGTTTTACCAGATTTATCCTTAAGCAATTCATATTTTTGATGCTGTTTTACACATGGAGGGTTTGTTTTTAATTTCAGTTTCCAACTGTCTGCTACAATTTGAATCCTTCCTTCCCACACTACATTTTACTTCTTTTTCTCGCTTTAGTACACTGGTCATTGCCTCACTGTGCGCCACTATTAACACTGAACAGATGTGGTGAGAGTGAACATCCTTGTTTGGTCTCCAATCATAAGGGGAAGCATTTAATTATTCACCATTAAGTATGATGTTAGCTGTTAAGTTTTTCATAGAGCCTATTTTAAGCCCCTTTCTATTCCTAGTTTGCTGATTACTTTTTTTTTTTAATGTCAGTAATNTCTTTTCATTCACTTAATAGTTTATTTTGGAAAGTGTAAGTCTGTACTTTGATGAAATCTAAATTCTTGAATTTTTCTTTTATGAATGAATCCTGCTTTTTGTGTCAGATCTCAGAAATCTTTGGCTTAACTTTTTTCTAGAAGTTTTATAGCTTTAAGCCTTACACTCACTTCTGTGAAGCATTTTGAGTTAATTCAGGTTTCTGACAGAGGTATGGATTGGTTTTTTACACAGGGATATTTGCAATAGTTCTAGTACTGTTTGTTGAACCGACGTCTCTTTCTCCTCTCTGTCTTTCCTCCTTTGTCTGAAGCCCAATGCCAGATAGGTATTTCTGGATGGTCTATTCTCTGTTCCATAAATCTTTTTCTCTATCTTTACACTGATGCCACGCTCTCCTAATTACCACAGCTTTACTGTAAGTCTTGAAATCAGATCATGTTTGTGCTGTTCTAGGCCCCTTGAATTTTCCATATGAATTGTACAATCAACTTGTTGTCTTCTACAAAACAAACCCTGGTAAGATTTTCATCAGGATTATGCTGACTCTGGGGATCCCACTGGGGAGCTTAATATTTGACATACTGTTTGTCACAGTGATGATATGATAGCATAACAACAGTCTTCTCTTTCTTGAACAAGATATATCTTGCCGCACATTTAGGTCTTCAATTTCTATCAGCAATATTTTATAGTTTTCTGTTGTAAGTCTCACAGTTTTACCAGATTTATCCTTAAGCAATTCATATTTTTGATGCTGTTTTACACATGGAGGGTTTGTTTTTAATTTCAGTTTCCAACTGTCTGCTACAATTTGAATCCTTCCTTCCCACACTACATTTTACTTCTTTTTCTCGCTTTAGTACACTGGTCATTGCCTCACTGTGCGCCACTATTAACACTGAACAGATGTGGTGAGAGTGAACATCCTTGTTTGGTCTCCAATCATAAGGGGAAGCATTTAATTATTCACCATTAAGTATGATGTTAGCTGTTAAGTTTTTCATAGAGCCTATTTTAAGCCCCTTTCTATTCCTAGTTTGCTGATTACTTTTTTTTTTTAATGTCAGTAATCAACATTGGATTTTTTCAAATGCTTTTTCTGTGTCTATACATCAGAACAT
Organism: Crocuta crocuta; assembly: GCF_008692635.1. Lineage (NCBI taxonomy): Eukaryota > Metazoa > Chordata > Mammalia > Carnivora > Hyaenidae > Crocuta > Crocuta crocuta. The sequence continues at coordinate 440,385 of NW_027532830.1, forward strand.
TTGGAATTTATTTTTAAAATTTGTTAATATGTGACTTGCATTGATTGATTTTCTAATGTTAAATGAACCTTGCATTCTTGGGATAAACCATACTTGGTCATTATGTATTATCATTTTTATATATTGTTGGACTTGATTTGCTAAAATTTTATTTAGAATTTTGTGCCTATGTTCATGAGAGATACTGATCTGTGGTCTTCTTTTCTTGTTAATCTTGGTCTGGTTTGAACTGGATGTATTTTCTCATCTTCAGTTCTCTAGAAGAGTTTATATAGAATTAATACTATTTCTTCCTAATATGTTTAACTGAATTCACCAGTGATGCCATCTGGGCCTGGAGTTTTTTTGCAGAAAGGTTTTTTAACAATAAATTCAATTTCTTTAATAGTCAAAAGCCTTAATTAGGCTTTTGCAATTTGTGTCTTAGATGGAATGTCTTCACCTCACCTAAACTATCAAATTGACATAAATTATTCATAATATTCCCTTTTATTGTTTTAATTACTATAGAATCTGTAGTGAGGTCATGTGTGATTACAGATATTGGTAATTTGTGTTTTCTCTTTTATTTCCCTGATCACTCTGGCTAGCGGTTAATCAATTTTATTACTCTCAAAGAACCAGCTTTTGTTTTCATTGGCTTTCCTTTTGTTTCCTATTTCATTAAGTTATGTTCTTTACTTCTTTTCTTCTGCTTCTTGGGATTAATATGCTCTTCTTTTTCTAGTCTCTTAGAGTAGAAACTGAGGTCACTAATCTGAGATCTTTCTTCTTTTCTAATATATGGTGTTATAAATTCCCAAGTACTGCTTTACTGTTACGGCAGCAACTCAGCTGTTTTCATTTTCATTCTGCTCAAAATACTGATTTCCCTTTTCTTTAACCCATAAGTTATACAGAAGTATGTCAGCTGGTTTCCAAATATTTGGAGATTTTCAAGAGATCTGTTACTGATTTCTAATTCAGTTTTACTATGGCCAGAGAATCATACTTTGTATGATTTGAGATTTATTTTTTGAGATTTGGTTTATGACCCAGAATATGATTTATCTTGGTAGATGCTCCATGAGCACTCAGAAAGCACATATACTCTGCTCTTCTGGGATGTTCTATAAACGTCAAACAGGTCAAGTTGTCTGACAATGTTGTTCACATCTTCTAGAACCTTATTCATTGTTCTATCAATTACTAAGAGAAGGATATTGAAATCTCTAATTATAACTGTATACATATATCTGTTTTTCCATTCACTTCTATCAACTTTTGCTTCATGTATTTTAGAGGTCTATTATTACAAACACAAATGTTTAAGATTATTATGACTTAAAGACTGACTATCCTAGAAAATAACTTTCTTTATCCCCATTACATACTTTGCTTTAGAATCTACTTTGGTATTGATATAGCCACTGCAGCTTTCACTTGACTATTAGCAGGAGATATCTTTTTCAGTCTTTTTAGTTTTAACTTTTTTATGTCTTTTTTTTTTTAATTTTTTTTTAATGTTTTATTTATTTCTAGGAGAGAGAGAGAGAGACAGCGTGAGCAGGGGAGGATCAGAGAGAGAGGGAGTCACAGACTGAAACAGGCTCCAGGTTCTGAGCTGGCTGTCAGCACAGATCCCGATGCGCGGCCCGAACCCACGAACCGCGAGATCATGACCTAAGCGAAAGTTGGGATGCTTAACCAACTAAGCCACCCAGGCGCCCCAACTTTTTTATGTCTTTTTAAAGTGTGGTTCCTAAAGGCATCTATTCGGATCTTGCTTCTTTACCCAATCTAACCACCTCTTCCTTTTAATTCAGGTATTTAAACAAATTCTATCTAATGTGATTACCGATATGATTAAATTTAAGTCTAGGCATCTTTTTTTCTGTTTATCCCATCTGTTCTTTGTTCCCTTTTGGCTCTTATTCTGCCTTCTTTCAGATCATTGAGTCTTCTTAATGATTCTAACTTATCTCCTCTCTTGGCTTATTTTGTTATTTTACTGTTTCAGTGATTGCTTCAGGGTTTATAGTATATATCTATAACGTATCACAGTCCACCTTCAAAAGTGACCTGTACTACGTCTTGTGTATAGTAAGAACTTTACAAGATTTAATAACATTTCTCCATCTCCCGACCTTCATGTTATTGTTGTCCTGTATTTTACTTTTATGTATTTTTGAAACTCGATGCTACAAAAAGTTACATTTAAAGACATTTAAATAATAAGATGAGGGCCGCCTGGGTGGCTTAGTCGATTAAGCCTCCAGCTTCGGCTCAGGTAATGATCTCATGGTCTGTGAGTTCAAGCCCTGTATCAGGCTCTGTGCTGACAGCTCAGAGCCTGGAACCTGCTTCAGATTCTGTGTCTCCCTCTCTCTCTGCCCTCCTCCACTCATGCTCTGTCTCTGTCTCTCAAAAATAAATAAATGTCAAAAAAATTTAAATAATAAGATGATAGTTTTATATATGTACTTATATGGTTGCCATTTCTGGCACCCTTCGCTCCTTTCTGTAGCTCCTCTATTTCCACCTGTTGCCATTTTCCTTATGCCTCAAGGTCTTCCTTGAACATTTCTCAAGGCACAGGTGTGCTGGTGAATTCATTCAGTTCTTGTACATTGGGGGAAAAAAATCATTTAATCTTTGCTTTATAAAATTATTTTGCATGGTATGATATTATAGGTAAACAATATTGTTCTTCAAGTATATTAAAAGATTTTATTCTACTGTATTCTGCCATGTATTCTGATAAGAAATCTTGATGTCAGCCTTAATCCTTCTCTATGTGAAGTATCTTTTTTTTATTTCTCTGCTTTTAAGATTGCTATTTATCAGGTATTTTTGAGAAATTTGATGATGATCTATGTCAGTGCAGTTTTCTTCATGCTTCTTATGTTTGGGTTTCATTGAACTTCCTGAATATGTGGATCTATGGCTTTCATAAATTTTAGGAATTTTCAACCATTATGTCTCTAAGTCTGTTCCTGAACACCTCTTCGATCCTGTCCTCTAGTGATTCCAGTTCCACTGACTAGGCTGCTTGAAAGTGCCCCACAGCTCACAGGTAATCTGATCCGTTTTCTGGAGTGTTTTTTCCCTATATATTTCATGTTGGAGAGCTTGTAATGCTATGTCTTCAAGTTCACTAATCTCTTCACCTACAATGTCTAGTCTAGCATTACTCCCACCCAGTATATTTATCATCTCTGTCACTATAGTTTTCAAATCTAGAAGTTTGATTTGAGTATTTTTAAAAAAAAATTTTTTCATGTCTCTACCTAACTTTTTTAGCACCCAAATTATAATAATAAAAACTATTTTAATATCCTTGCTTAATTGTAACATCTCTGGTAGTTCTTGGTTGGTTTGGATAGGTTGATTTTTCTTCCCACCATGGTTTCTATTTTCGTGCCTCTCTGCATGCCTAGTAATCTCTGACAGGATGGCATACGTTACAAACAAATGTGATGGCTGATTTTCTTTGTCGACTTGAGTGGTTATGGGATACCCAAATTAAATCTTAATTTTGTGTGTGCTTTTGAGGGTGTTTTCAGATGAGAGTAGCATTTGAATTGATTCACTAGGTAAAGCAGTTCACCCTTCCCAATATGGTTGGGCATCATCCAATCCACTGAAGGCCTGAGCAGAGCAAAATGCAAAAGGAATTCACCCCTTCCTCCAAGATTGCTTGAACTGGGACATCATTCTTCTACCCTTGCTACTCCTGGTTCTCAGGCCTTCAGACCTGACTAAAATCTACTAAAATCTAAAATCTTTCGACTCAACCTGAATTACACCACTGGCTTTGCTGGGTCTCCAGCTTGTAATAGCAGATTGTGGGACTCCTCAGCCACCATTTGTGCATTAGTCAATTCCTTGTAATAATCCTCTTCTACCTGTGTGTGTGGCTGTGTGTGGCTGTCCCTTATTGTGGCACAGAAGTGAAGAACCCTGAGTTGAGGAGATGGAGCTGAAAGTCCAAGGAAAGCAAGGCCGCTAAAATTCACAGGGCTGAGTACCAAGAGGAGGCGTGAGGAGGGGGGGGTGGTGAGAAAGATCGAGTGCTCTAAGGATCCCTGAAAGGTCCCCTTTGAGTATTCATCAGCACATGAGTTTGACAAAATTACTCAACATCACAGAAACTATCCAAGCGATTAGAGGGAACAGTTCCTGACAACAGGGCCAAGAATAGTACCTATAATTCTAGAACTGGATGAAGTACTCAGAAGGGTCTCAATTAGACTAAATGCTGCTCATGTCTTACCTAACAAACCTGAAAAGCAAGACGCCAAAGAATCAAACCATTTCCTAGCTATTTTACCTGAACAAACAGAACAAAGCTCAAGAATGTTATTGGTCAAGGTTCTCTAGAGAAACACAACCTGGGAACTCTCTCAGTGCAGGGAGCAGGCACAACAGTAGGGCTCACACCACTTGCTCTCGATCTTTCAGGAATTACCGTCCTTTGTGACCTGATGCCCAGGGACTTGAAAATGGCTTCGTTTATTTTGTCTGATTTCTTTTCAGTTACTTCAGTGACGGCAAATCCAGTATCTCTAAGTCTAGCTTGGCTGAATGTGGAGATCATTTGCTTATTTTTTAATGGTAATGAAATTAATTTTAAAAATTATCCACAAAGGAAAGTAACAACAGTCTCAGTGGACCTGGGACCAAACCCTGACTTCTCCAAAGAAACCTTGTTTTATAAATTGGCTTTGGATCTCATAAATATGTTAGATACTTATAAAACAAAACAAGCAAATACGTTTAAAAGCAATCCCTACAAAGTGAAAGCAAAAACAAAACAATTAACTGTGTATCAAGTTGATGGCAGGACAACAGAAAGGAATGATTTCAAGCATGCACTAGTGGGATGTAGCTGAAAGACAGAAAGAACTGCAAAACATCCTGAAAATTTTTCATATATATACACACACACACACATATATATGTATATATACCGTGGGTGGCATTGTTGATATTGGTACTTTTAATACTGCTGTGTGAATGCTGTAAACTAAAGTAAATAAATATGTTGACATCATTGAAGAATAGGATTTCCGACACTGGAGAAAGAAAATACATTTGTAAGATAGATGAGGCTAAATAAAATCCCTCTAACATCCTGATTTTTATTTCAGGAGTGTCCATATGGAACCAAGACGAATACTGACACACACAAAAACTCTATGTCTTTCCTAGCCTTGCCCCCTGAAATGGCCTAGAAATGACAGCCAACTCAAAAGCAATAAGCAATCTTAGTACCCAGAATGTAGTTTAAGTACCATTTCCCATTAAAAGAAATCAGGGGGGCGCCTGGGTGGCTTAGTTGGTTAAGCGTCTGACTTTCGCTTAGGTCATGATCTCGCGGTTCGTGGGTTCGAGCCCCGCGTCGGGCTCTGTGCTGACTGCCAGTTCAGAGCCTGGAGCCTGTTTCAGTCTGTGACTCCCTCTCTCTCTGACCCTCCCCTGCTCACGCTGTCTCTCTCTCTCTCCTAGAAATAAATAAAACATTAAAAAAAAAAAAAAGAAATCAGGGGCTCCTTAGAGAAGTAACTCCTTCATGGTCCAGGCAGGAAATGTAGAGGATGAGCTTAGAACATCCTGTCACATTAGAAAGCAAGGAAGGTGTCAATGACCACTGGGTGGTGTCAGAAGGCTCAGAAGCCAAGCTGAAGAGCCTCCCCACCAGCCAAAAATGGGAGAAATTGAGTGCGGATAAGAATAAGAACTAAGTGGATTGAAACATGCCAAGTATTTTCAAATTCATGATGTCATAATAATAATTAGAATAGAGTTAGGAGAAACACACCAAAACACCCCTCTGGACATCACTGGATAAAGCCAGGAAGCTAAATCATTATTTTGGAAACTATTTAAATAGAAAGAATCAAATATTTATATTGCCTAAACTATACAAACTAAATCTCAGTGTAAAGAATACTTGATTATAACTTTGGCTCAGGTCATGATCTCATGGTTCACAGGTTTAAGCCCTGCATCAGGCTCTGTGCTGACAGCTCGGAGCCTGGAGCCTGCTTCAGATTCTGTGTCTCCCTCTCTCTCTGCCCCTCCTTCGCTCATGCTCTGTCTCTCTCTCTCTCTCTCTCTCAAAAATAAACATTAAAAAAATTAAAAAACAAAAAGTAGAGGGCCATTTAGACATTAGATGCCTTCTGTTGAAAGCAAACATCTCCTGTTAAGTATCCTTACCAATCAATATTGAACCTGAATCTGACTATCAACTCCCAGCAAATACAGAGTCGGAGAAACATGTTCAGTTACACTGGGGGATGTAGTTAGCAAATGGAGAGCATGATATAACCCCTAGAGGCCAAACACACTCGTTTCTTCAATGAATACATTCCAACAACAACAAACAAAAGGAGAAAATCTACAGGCAGAGGAAATTATATACTCCCCCCACCCCCCCACTGAAATAAACTAGACAAAATATATGGAAAACACAACCTGTTTTTTAGGTGGAGAACAGGCAGCACACAACCATGACTCCTGAAGGAAGGGAAAGCAAGGAGGTGAGCCTGCTGGTCAACCAGCTTCCTGACTGGAGGTACTTTCTCACCTCAGTACTGGAAGGGAGAAGTCTCACAGAGCCCACCAATCTCACTGAGGACGCGGAGGCCAGAGTTCAGGGAGACTGAGGTAACTGAAATGTGCAGGGAAAGGTACTAGAAAGATGGGGGCTACAAAGTAAAGGAGTTCCAGAAATCCATGAGGGGGTTTCCTTCAATCTTTGCTGAATTCGAAGCAGGATCTGCCTAAGGTAAGACTCTCTGAGGATGGGCAAAAAACACTGCTACAGATGAAAAGAACAACTACCAGGAATCTGAAAACGGCACAAATCTGAAAGTTCTACACAGGCCTGGGAAGCAAATCATGGTCCCGTCAGTTACAGTGACTGGACTTTGCCGCATGCTCATGGCATTCAGTAGATTCCAGAAGAATTACGCCTTAGGACCAGGGCTGTACTACCTCTAGAGTAGAGACAACTATGCACACAATCTTAAAAAAATCTTACAAATAAGACCATAAAGGTTCAACCTGGTCCATAAGTAACAACAGTCTAGCAAAACAAACCTCAACACTTTTTTTTAAAAAGCCACCAAAAACTAGGCACTCGACAACCTGGCATCCAGCAGCAACAAGGAATCACTAGAATAACTATGTGATTCTAAAAACAAAAAGCAGAAAAGTATGTCTACATGTTAAAAAAAAAAAAAGCAGGAATGTCCCATGAGTAGGAGATAAATCAATCCACAAAAAACAGACCAAGAGAGGTGCCTGCGTGGCTCAGACAGTTAAGCGTTCAACTACTGATTTCATCTCAGGTCAGGGTCTCACAATTCACGGGAATGAGTCCTGTGTCGGGCTCTGCACTGACAGCCTGGAGCCTGCTTGGGATTCTCGCTCCCTCTCTCTCTGCCTCTCCCCCGCTCAGGTCTTTTTCTCTCTCTCTCAAAATAAATAAACTTAAAAAAAAATAGGACAAGAAGTTGCAACAGAGATGACAATTAATTCGCTTCAAAAAATTTAAAAAGAATTATTTTGAAGTTTATTAAGAATTAAAACAAAACGAAACCTTAGCCATGCTGATGAAAGGTACAAGATATAAAATAGAACCAAGGGGAACTTTTAGAACTGAAAAATAAACTACCAGAAATGAAAAATTCACTCGATGGGCTGAACCACAGATTAGAGACTATTAAAGATGAATGAGGGGGCGTGTGAGTGGCTCAGTCGGCCAAGCACCAGACTCTTGGTTTTGACTCAGGTCAGGTCATGATCTCACAGTTCGTGGGATCAAGACCCATGTCAGGCTTAATCACTAAGCCTGTTTGGGATTCTCTCTCTCCCTGCCCGTCCTGTGTTTTCTCTCTCTGAATAAACCAATAAACTTTAAAACAAGCTTTTTTAAAAGATCAATGAGCATGAAGAGAGCAATGGGAATATCTAAACTGAAGCAAAGACCCAGAAGGCTGAAAAACAACAAAAAAGAACAGGGCCTCCGCGACCTATGGAACTCCGTGAAGTGGTCTAGCATACGTGTAATTAGGGTCCCAGAAGGAAAGGCAAGAGAGGATATAAAAAAAAAAAATCTAAAGAAATAATGTGAAAACTCATCAAAGTGTCCAGAGCAAGACTGAATTTTACTAAAGGTAATTATGTTTTCATTAACCTTTTTTAAAAGGTGTGTTTCATGAAATGATGCTCCGCATCCCTCCTCATCAGGGAAATACAAATCAAAACCACACTGAGATACCACCTCACGCCAGTCAGAGTGGCTAAAATGAGCAAATCAGAGAACTCTAGATGCTGGCGAGGATGTGGAGAAACGGGCACCCTCCTACACTGTTGGTGGGAATGTAAACTGGTACAGCCCCTCTGGAAAACAGTGTGGAGGTTCCTCAGGAAACTAACAATAGAACTCCCCTATGACCCAGCAATAGCACTGCTAGGAATTTACCCAAGGGATACAGAAATGCTGATGCATAGGAGCACATGTACCCCAATGTTCATAGCAGCACTCTCCACAATAGCTAAAACATGGAAAGAGCCTAAGTGTCCATCAACAGATGAATGGATCAAGAAGATGTGGTTTATCTATACCATGGAATACTCCATGGCAATGAGAAACAATGAAATCTGGCCATGTGTAGCAACATGGATGGACCTTGAGGGTGTTATGCTGAGCGAAATAAGTCAGGCAGAGAAGGACAAATATCATATGTTTGCACGTATAGGAGGATTAGGAGGAACTTGACGGAGGAACAAGGGGGAGAAGAAGGGGGGAAATGGTGGGGGAAAGGGAGAGAGGCAAACCATGAGAGACTCTTGAATACTGAGAACAAACTGAGAGCTGATGGGAGTGGGGGGGAAGGGAAGGGGGGTGATGGGCATGCGGGAGGGCACTTGTGGGGATGAGCACTGGGTGTTACATGGAAACCAACTCAACAATAAACTAAAAAAAATTTTAACATAAAAATAAAAGGTGTGTTTATTCACAGATGACATGATCACCCTACTACTCAGAGAATCCTATGAAATCTACAAAAAAAGTCCTAGAACTAATAAATTTAATAAGGAATGAAGATACAAATTATAGAAAAAACAACTGTGTTTCATTGTCTCAGCACAAAAAAATGGTAAAATAGATATAAGACACCATTTACAACACTGAAAACCATGAACTACACAGGCAAACAAACTCTGCATGATACCTGTACCTCAGACTTACAAAACACTGCTGAGAAACTAAAGATCTAAACGTGGAGATGAACTTGGTTCTTGGATTAGAAGCCTTCATATTTGTTGATGTTAATTCTTCCAAAACTCATCTACAGATTCAACATAGTAACAAAATCTCAGGAAGCTGGTTCTAAAATTTATATGGAAAGGCAAAGGAACTGAAATAGCCAAAACAATTTTGCCAAAGAACTACCCGATTCCAAGACTTACTATCAAGCTATACCCATCAGAAAAGGGTGTTATCTTAGGATAGAAGTACAGATCAATGGAACAGAGGGCAGAGAGACACACAAACATGTCAGCTGATTTCTACTCAAGTGCCAAGGTAATTGGAAAGGAAAGGAAATGCTACAGGAGCAACTGGATATCCATAGAAGGAAAAATACGAAAATTGACGCCATTCATAAAAATTAACTCAACACAGAACAGAGACCTGAGCATGAAAGGCGTAACTATAAAAGTTCTAGAAGAAAACATGAGAAAATATTTGCATCATTGGAACGGCCTAGGATTCTTTAGGCAGGAAACAAAATACACTCACCATAAAGGTAAAAATTCATAAATTTGCTCTTCAAAAGCAACATTAAGAAACTGAAAGGCCAAGCCATCGACTGAAAAATTTACTCATAATATATATCTGACAAAGAAGTTGTAACTAAAATATATTAAGAACTCTTAGATCTTAATATTTATGAGAAAAAAACAGTTTAAGAAAGGGCAAAAGAGGGGCGCCTGGGTGGCTTAGTCGGTTAAGGGTCTGACTTTCGCTTAGTTCATGATCGCGCAGTTTGTGGGTTCGAGCCCCGCGTCGGGCTCTGTGCTGACTACCAGCTCAGAGCCTGGAGCCTGTTTCAGTCTGTGACTCCCTCTCTCTCTGACCCTCCCCTGCTCACTCTGTCTCTCTCTCTCTCTCCTAGAAATAAATAAAACTTTAAAAAAAAAAAAAAAAGAAAGGGCAAAAGAGGGGCACCTGGCTGGCTCAGTCGGAAGAGCCTGTGACTCTTGATCTCTGGGTTGTGAGTCTGAGCTCCGCACTGACTGTAGAGATTAGTTAAATAAATAAAATAAGCTTTAAAAAGAAGGGCAGAAGATTTGAAAAGCTATTTCACACATGAACACCCAAAACATGGCCACGTGAAAAAGTACTCAACATCTACCACCAAGAAATACAATTAAAACCACAAAGAGGGGCACCTGGTTGGCTCAGTCAGGCGTCCAACTCTTGATTTTGGCTCTCACCATCATGGGATGAAGCCCTGCACGGGATTCTATCTCCTTCTCTCTGCCCCTCCCCCACTCATGCATACGCGCATGCACGAGCTCTCTCTCTCAAAACAAACAAATGAACTTACAAAAAAATTTTTTAAACCCCACAAAGACATGCCTACTAGAATGGCTACAATTTATGACTAATAACATCAAACATTAGCAAACATCTGACCAAAAGTACGTATCATAAACTGCTATGGAAGAATAGACTGGATAGTCACTCTTCAGAATTGTTTTGCAGCTTTTCAAATAAAACAGACTTCCCATACGGTAGGGCAGTTTCACACCTAGGTATAAGTTCGTTTTATAATTATAATTCTACAACGGGCAAACAGAACCTATAGTGAAATATAGTGTTGCTGGGAGCCAGCGGTAAGGGAGATACACTGGGAAGGCACATGAGGAAACGTCTCTGAATGAAGGAAATGTCCCATGTCTTGGTCACTGGTTATTTTAACATGAGCGAATACATTTGTTAAAACTCACTGAGCTGTATTCTTAAAATGGGTGACCTTTATTGTATGTCATTTATATCTGACTAAAGTTGATTTAAGACATACATATGGCAACCTACTGTAATATCTGGACCTCATTAAGATCCTGATTTGAACAAAAACAATTTTTAAAAGTAGGGAAGGGGATTTTCAATGTGCCAACTATTTGGGTGATATTAAGGAATTACTGTTAAGCTGGGTAATGGGCCATGGATTCATTTTACAATTGTCTCTGCTTGAGTATGTTTGAAACTTTCCATGATAAAACACTTAAAAAATTAAAGCATCACTTCAAACATTTAGAGTTACTATGTAGAAAAAGAATTAGATTCTACAAGAAGGAATCATGCAGAGGAAAATCTGGAGTCAGTGAGAGAATGAGCGAGCCGACAGAGCAATGTATGGCCCTGAAAGGTTAGGTTGTTCACACGAGGAGCTGTTGACACCCAGATCTCCTAACTACCTGCCAGGTGATGAAGAGGAGTTTCTGCAGTTAGTGAAGTTGGACAGGCTGCCCCCAAAGGTCCCTTCCACCTCCAAGATTCCATCAACTGTGGATCCATGAGCCTGACTTCTGGTCCGGTTTTCCTGAGCAAGTCAGCACCCCGATGCTCCCCAGCCCTACCAAAGAATGATCTATACTACTTACCTGACAGTTCACAAAAACTATTTCAAGATACTTTCCATTTTCCCAATGTTCATATATTTGATACGCCCTTTTCTTATACCTTTCCAAAATCAGAATCATGCTTTATACCTCTCGGAATCTTCTATTCCTACTACAACACTCTGCACATACTGGGCCATCTAAATGCTTCCCTGACAACACCTTTCAAGTCCGTGTTACTTTGCAACATTGTGCCCTTTCCCTGGTCTTCCCTGTCCCTGCCTTCCCACACCACTCCCAAGCAGAGACCCTGTCTTATACCACATCTGTGCATGTGGAAAAGGGCTCTGTGCACATCCACAAAGAAAATGAATAAAGAACTCCTTCCATCTGGAGGCTGTTAAATTTTTGAAGTGACAATGATTCATTGTGATAATCAAATTCGAATTCTGAAACTGCCTTAATCACTGAAAATTTCATTATTCTAACTAGATGGGTCATCCACACCTTTACCTGGGGCGCTGCTAACCACCACAACCATGGAGAAAGCTAAAAACTCTTCCCCATGCTGGTGGCTTTTCTCCTGCATTCCCCAGCTATCCAATGTTTTTAGGCCTCCCTCAGACCATCCACATGAGAAGCAGGCAGAAGGTGAAATCCTACAAAATGGCAGGCACTGCACTAGACACTTTATTATCAACTCCTTCAATTCTTACAACTGGAGTAGGTATTATCTGCATTTGGAAGATGTAGGACAGCTAAACGGAGCTCAGTACTTTGCCCAAGCTTCTCAATGCTGGGATTTGAAACCAGATAATCCTGGCTCAAAACCCATGCATTTTTAAGGAATGAGGGTGGGGGGAATCCTCTTTCCTACACAAGTCTTCAAATAACAGAACGTAGTGGAAAAGTATTTTTGTGGGGGAGGATACTTTTCAGGTCCAAGGACAACTTGGCCTCCAACTTCTGAAAAGCTTGCTCATTCCCGCAATCTACCAAGAAAAATGTCCAATTTCAACAAACACCACAAGGGGGAGCTAAGTCCTAAAAAGCTCAGATCTGCTTCCAGATAGATTAAAAGTCTCATTTGAATCCTGACTCCCTTAAGAAAGATAAATCTGAATAGATACTCTGCCATAAGCGACTCTTTCTAAGAAACAAATCTAACCGCATCCCTCTCCTGCTTAAAACTTTCCAAGGATCCCCATCCCAAAGAGTCTAACACTACCTGTCACAATACACAACTTCTCTCCCTATCTCCTTCCAGAAGAACCCCCCAATCGCACCCTCAATTATTCAACACCAAAAAGACATCCCTGGCCTCCCCAAAAAGCCTTTTTTTGTAATACCTTCTGTTTCTCTGAACCTGTTATTTCCTCGGTCTAACTGCACGCCACCTTCATCTCCCACCTTCTATTCAGCAACACGCATCAAACTCCAGTTCATCCTTCAGCTCCTGCTGAAACTTCTGACCTTCTCTGCCCATCCTTCTGCCACAATGAAATCAATGTATCCAACACATCATTCTCCCATCAGGAAAATACTTTCTGCCCGTATCATATTATGTCTCGAGTAAAGGTCTTTATCTACCCGCTGGACTAAAAGATCCCGGAGGGGAAGAGCCATGTTTTAGAGGTGTGTCTATGCCCAGCTCTGACGCCACAGATCTGAGCTAAGAACCCATCAAATTACACACCGGTGGCCTGTGTATAAAAAACCGTAATTGATCGATACTTCTATCTGAAGAAGCTATGTATGTCGAACTTACCGTCGTAGTTAAGTAAGTTATGAATGAATATATTACAAGAATCGCATTTTCCAAGGGCGTGACACTTGCTGGCTCTTCAGCATTTGTTTCTAGTTGCTTTTTTACATCAACAGCATCAACAGGACTGCTTTCCATTGAAATTATCCCTAAAATTGAGGATGAAAATTAAAACTTTATAATATACTTTAGAGTTAGACTTGTTTTTCTTCATTTAAAATATTTATCAGGTGCCCACCAAGTATTGGTCAGTGGCTTCTGTTAAAGGCTTATACAGGTTAGGGGTGCCTGGCCAGTTCAGTCAGTAGAGCACATGGCTCTTCATCTCAGGGTGATGAGTTTGAACCCCATGTTGGGCGCATAGATTACTGGAGATAAAATAAAAAAATACATACTAAAAAAAAAAAAGACACCGCTTCTATATGTCTTATATAAAGACTTATATAACTTATATAGTTATGCTCCTAAAGAATTCTAGACAGAGCAAAATTCAGAATGTCCATTCGAGCCACCATACCCTTCCATTATGAAATGAACACATCTCCAGCACACCCTACCCCTCACCAGATCCCCCATCATGTCCCTGGCCAAGCAACTGCTACCTGAACAGTATTTAGTCATGGGAATTAAGAAAAGCAGAATTTTATGGGGTTTTTTCCCCCACACAGACCAGATGCATTTACCAAACGTTCATTTAGTGCTGGTGAAGCACTGTGTTAGAAACTTCAGGCAAAGGCTGCGTGGAAAATCGTCAGCTTGAAGACCTGTGGGTGGGATGCACCAATGCTCAGCGCAATGCCAGACCTCGGCGACTGCTTCCTCAACAGATGAATGACAGCTACACAAAAGAGACTTTGCGAAGCACCCTGAGACACTAACAGGAACTGCTTACTGAGCGGGGGCCAGCCTGGAGCTCTGCATGAGAGGGAGGACTCCAGCTAAGCCTGAAAGGGTTTCACTAGAGGAGAAAGGAGGGAGGCGATTTCAGTTTGAATTACTTGAGGCTGGGGCATGTAAACAGCTGGGAGTGCAGCCAGCAGTCAGAGAGGCCGGAGGAGGGGACTCTCTCCCAACCAGAGATTCTACTCACTACAGATTTAAGAATGACCTCTGGGGAAGTGTCCACAGTCAGCGCGGCATCTCAGTGTCTGAGAAGCATGAAAGGACACTTGGGGGAAGACGAGCCTGTAAGGGTAGCTGATGTCATTTTGTGACCAGAACCTGGAAGGACTGGGCAAAAAATCTGTTTCTAATTCTGCAAGCAGAGTTTTTCCTAGCCTTGAACGTTTCTAGGCAAGAGAGTTAACAAGACATCGTGGCATAGGACTCATTTTCAACAAGCTGAAAAACTCTCTTAACTCTCTGAGATGAAAGAGTTTAGAACTAGAGAGGATGACGCACGAATGCAATGTCCTTGGAACGAGGGAGACCTCTGGTAGGTCATTTCTCCTGAAATCACAGAATTCCTGCCCACGCCGTGGCTTCTCCTGAAGATGGGGGGGGGGGGGGGGGGGGGCTGGCCCGGGGNCTCATGGGTAACACTGTAGCCAGGCTTATAGACCACAGCATGGAAGAACATAAAACCAGTGATGGTATCACACATCACCCTCCACAGTGGACCCACAAAATTAACACAATTAGCTCTTCTTCAGTAGAAACCTGAGGATACCATTACTGGGGCTGTATTCCTGTTTTTACACAAGTTCCTCAATTCAAATGAGACGAGCTGCTTTCCGCTGAGTGTTTGCTGCGCTCTGTGATGAATGCCATTCGCCGGCGTCCAGCCACACTGGACCACCACCCGCGTACACAGTGCTGTACTGGTCCCTACAGCGTGAGGATACCTAAGCGTAAATATCCCCTTCTCTGTTTTTGAAAAGGTTTTTGACACGTCTAGGTGGCAAATTGACAAAAGAACTGAGCCACACTGTATTCTACAGGGGGTGGGAGAGCAGGGAGAAAACACAGAATCTGTGAGTTTTAAAGCAGTGGTTCTTGGGGCACCTGGGAGGCTCAGTCGGTTAAGCATCCAACTTTGGCTCAGGTCATGATCTCATAGTTCGTGAGTTCGAGCCCCACAACGGGCTCTCTGCTGACAGCATGGAATCTGCTTCAGAACTTCTGTCCCCCTCCCACCCCCCTCTGCTCCTCCCCTGCTTGTGCTCTCTCTCAAAATAAATAAATAAACTTAAAAAAATAAATAAAGCAGTGGTTCTCAAACTTTCATGTGATCAAAATTTCCTGGAGGGCTTGCTGGTCTTCATCCCCAGAGTTTGTGATGCCAGCTGGTTTGGTTGGAAACTACTGTCTGAGAAAACACGAGGCCTTTTAAGAATAATAGTTTAGATTAAAATCATTTACATAAGTAATGAGAGCCCAACACTGATGTTTGGTTGGTTATACTCTCTGGCCTTTTTCCTACTGCTGATCTCCATCTGCCTCAACTGCCTTTCTTTCTGTTCCAGGGTTTCTTGTTTTTTAAAACTCATTCATGCCTGTATTATTCTCCCTTCGATTTCCCACCTTTAGGAACAAATGTTCAGGGGCACCTGGCTGGCTCAGTTGGTAGAGCATGCAACTCGGGGTCATGAGTTCAAGCCCCACACTGGGTGCAGAGATTACTTAAACACATAATTAAAAAAAAAAAAAATGTCCTAGAAGCTCTTGTTTATGACATGCCTCTACTTTGTAGAGGAAAGTCTGCAAGTTTTACCTGCGTCTATGTCCTTCTCGGTTTTCAGCTTCTGTGACACGTCTGAGCCATACTTGTCATAAGTACCAGGTTGATCCAACTGGCTGGGCTCTTTGGGAATCTGTCCTTTAAGGTCTTCTGCGTGATCTTGTGGGAAACTATCTCCAAGGGGTGGTTCTATCCCTACAAGGAAGAAGAATGCATTGGGCTGGCAAAGCCTTGACCATACTCCCCACTCAGCCTTTCCGCTGGGCAGTTCCCCCTCCCTGGCCACCCCCTGGCACCTCACCACTGCCCTCCACACGCTGAGACCCCAGGAAGCACGACTGAGCGGGGAAAGAAAAGCTTCAATTGCTTTTGTCTCACTTCACAGATGACTAAAATTTTCAAAGAAACCTTTATTCCGAAGTATTTTATAAGCAAACCCATTCATGGTAAGGAGTTCAGTAACCCTAACTCTCCCCTTCACAAACCCAACACATGCCCACCCAGGTGAATGGGCAGAAGAGATTTCCAGTCAAGGGCAGAAATAGGAAATATCTACTCCACACAGTAAGAACACAAACTCTTTCATACACAAGCATGTCTGTTTCACAGAGCTAGCCTCAGATACAAAGGCAGCCTACTAAAATAGCTTTCAAATATTTTCAGAGTACCTCTAATTGTCAAAGAGAGTGAGAACCCATTTCCTTCCCCAAGAGGTTTAGGGCACAGCTCCATGTGACCCACAGGAAAGATAAATTTCTTTAAAGCCTCATAGTTTACCCTAAAAAAACATCAGAGTTTTGTATTCTTTCTTTTTTTTAAACAGCTATTGTTTGTTTGTTTTTTTAATATTTTTTATTTATTTCTAGGAGAGAGAGAGAGACAGCGTGAGCAGGGGAGGGTCAGAGAGAGAGGGAGATACAGACTCTGAAATTGGCTCTAGGCTCTGAGCTGGCAGTCAGCACAGAGCCCGACGCGGGGCTCGAACCCACGAACCGCGAGATCATGACCTAAG
>NW_027532830.1:462540-479214 GCF_008692635.1 Crocuta crocuta
AAAAAAAAAAAAATGTCCTAGAAGCTCTTGTTTATGACATGCCTCTACTTTGTAGAGGAAAGTCTGCAAGTTTTACCTGCGTCTATGTCCTTCTCGGTTTTCAGCTTCTGTGACACGTCTGAGCCATACTTGTCATAAGTACCAGGTTGATCCAACTGGCTGGGCTCTTTGGGAATCTGTCCTTTAAGGTCTTCTGCGTGATCTTGTGGGAAACTATCTCCAAGGGGTGGTTCTATCCCTACAAGGAAGAAGAATGCATTGGGCTGGCAAAGCCTTGACCATACTCCCCACTCAGCCTTTCCGCTGGGCAGTTCTCCCTCCCTGGCCACCCCCTGGCACCTCACCACTGCCCTCCACACGCTGAGACCCCAGGAAGCACGACTGAGCGGGGAAAGAAAAGCTTCAATTGCTTTTGTCTCACTTCACAGATGACTAAAATTTTCAAAGAAACCTTTATTCCGAAGTATTTTATAAGCAAACCCATTCATGGTAAGGAGTTCAGTAACCCTAACTCTCCCCTTCACAAACCCAACACATGCCCACCCAGGTGAATGGGCAGAAGAGATTTCCAGTCAAGGGCAGAAATAGGAAATATCTACTCCACACAGTAAGAACACAAACTCTTTCATACACAAGCATGTCTGTTTCACAGAGCTAGCCTCAGATACAAAGGCAGCCTACTAAAATAGCTTTCAAATATTTTCAGAGTACCTCTAATTGTCAAAGAGAGTGAGAACCCATTTCCTTCCCCAAGAGGTTTAGGGCACAGCTCCATGTGACCCACAGGAAAGATAAATTTCTTTAAAGCCTCATAGTTTACCCTAAAAAAACATCAGAGTTTTGTATTCTTTCTTTTTTTTAAACAGCTATTGTTTGTTTGTTTTTTTAATATTTTTTATTTATTTCTAGGAGAGAGAGAGAGACAGCGTGAGCAGGGGAGGGTCAGAGAGAGAGGGAGATACAGACTCTGAAATTGGCTCTAGGCTCTGAGCTGGCAGTCAGCACAGAGCCCGACGCGGGGCTCGAACCCACGAACCGCGAGATCATGACCTAAGCGAAAGTCGAAAGTCGGACTCTTAACCGACTAAGCCACCCAGGCGCCCCTGGAGTTTTGTATTCTAACGCAAAATAGATCTGCTTTGATTACATGCAAAAATTTTCCCCTCCGCAAATTCTGAAGAAAAAACGGCCCTCTGGAAGACAGCATTTATTCTGTGGCTTAACGTTCCCCTGGTACTCTACCACATGCCGCAGTTTAAATACCTCAGGCTGAAAAGCATGGGGACAGGGAACAGAGTGAGGAACTAGAAATCAGGCCATGTCAGGAGACTGGCTCAGAGTCCATTCAATCAATATTTACTGAAAGGCTTCCACATGTCAAGTGCTATGTTAGAGAGTGCTACATCTGGGTCATGTCCTTGATTAATTCATCTGAATGCAAGAATCCAAGAGCCCAGTAGAATTTGAATAACTGAAGTGACTGCTCCAAAGAGACAAGAAAGAACATGACACCCACAAAAGATGAAAAATGAGGGGGATGAGGGTGAAGAAACTCAGGCAAGACATCGACTGAAATGTTACGTCTTGGTCTAATCCTTGGTCAGAGAGCAGTTACTTTGTGCTTAAGCTTTTACAGGCTTCCAGTTGTGGAATAAGTTACAGGAATGAAAGATACAGCATAGGGAATAGTTCTGTATGGCCATATGTCACCTGTATGGTGACAGATGGTGGCTACACTTGCAGTGAGCACAGCAGAATGCACAGACCTGTCCGGTCACTATGTTGCACACCTGAAACTAATATAATATTGTGTTTCAACTACACTGCAATTTTAAAAAGGTGGCAACTGGATGGCTCTATCTGTTAAGCATCGGACTTTGGATCAGGGTATGATCTCATGGGTTTGTAAATTTGAGCCCTGCATCAGGCTTTCTGCTATCAGCACAGAGCCCACTTCAGGTCCTCTGTCTCCCCCTCTCTCTGCCCCTTTCCCGCTTGCTTGCGCGCTTTCTCTCTCAAAAGTTAAGTATCTTTAAAAAAAAAAAAAAAANTAAAAAAAAAAAAAAAAAAAAAAAGGAATTTACTTGGAGTGCCTGGCTGGCTCAGTAGGTAGAATATGCAACTCCTGATCTCAGTGCTGTGAGTTCAAGCCCCACAATGGGCACAGAGTTTACTTTAAAAAAAAAAAAAAAAAGAATTTATTCAAATTTAAAAAAATTCCTTTCGTAATTTTACATGAAACTTCTACTCTGTTAACAGGCTTACTTGGAGCATCGTTTGCTTGTTTATAGCTTTCCCTTTAGCTGCTTGTCAAGGTTCCTTTTGAAAATGCTAGAGGTCTTGGGGACCCTGGGGGCTCTCAGTCGGTTAAGCACCCAATTCCTGATTCTGTTTCAGGTAATGAACTCACAGTTTGTAAGTTCAAGGCCCACATCAGCCTCCACACAGAGAGCGCAGAGCCTGCTTGGGAATTCATTCTCTCTCTTTCTCTCTCTCCTCTCTCTCTCTGCCCCTCCCCCGCTTGCTCTGTCTCTCAAAATAAACTTTAAAATTTTTTTAATTAAAGAAAAAAAGAGAGAGAGAGAAAAAATCCTAGCAGTCTCAACTGTCCTAAGGGTGACGAATTCTAACCCATGCTCCAGCCTAAAAGAAAAAGGCAGCAGGGGACATGTGGAGGTCACAGTGCTGTCCCTTACCTTCAGGCACACTGCAAACTGTGGACAGAGCTTTACCAGTAAGACAGGAGGCACTTCCACAACCACTCTGTGCCCCACCTGCTTCTGAAGCCCAACTCCCCAAGGCCACGGGCAGGCATTTTACCTTCCTCCAGGCCAGCCCAGCCTTCCTCCGCGGGCTGCGCCGTCGCCGGCGGCGCCGTCTCCTCCATGGTGGAGTGTTTGTACCTGACAAAATAGATCAGATCTTGAATGTCGTCCAAGACCGCCGCCTCTTCAAATACGTGATTTTCCTTGGAGCCCAGCTCTCTGTTTTCGGCCACGCGGGCATCCAGAATCTTCTCTGCTGTGCTCAGAATCTGGGATTCAGATGCGCGGAAGACCTTGTCCAGGACCTTGTCCACGTTGTAGGGCAGGCTCTCCCGCTGCGCTGACCTCAGCTTTAATGACATTTCATGGAACATGGCTTCCAGCTCTTGGACATCGAAGTACTTCTGGAAGCGCTGTAGAGACTGCTGGTCTTTAAAGAAGCTGCCGATGATAGGCAAGTCCTTCCCTCCGTCCCCGTGCGCCGGCGGCGCAGCCCTGTGCACAGTCCCGAGCGGCAGCTNGGAGGTCTGCAGGTGTTCCTCGGGGCCGCCTTCTTGAAAATAATCAGAGTCTTGATTCTCAAACACTTCCCCTAACTTTGGAGTCTCATTTTTTTGGTCAGGAGAGTCACCGATTTCAGGTGATCTCTGGGCTTCGTCACCCACGAGAGGGCTTTCTTTCTCCACCGCCCCACTACCGTCCCTGGCCCCTGCGTCTACCCCTTTGCCCAGAGTGTCACTTCTTCTTTCCATTTCCAAGATGTTACTAGTTTCTTCTTTGTTCCCTTCTGCTTCTGCCTCAGTCTTCGCGGTGCCTAACACAGCCCCTGCGGGGGCCTGCGGGTTAACATCCAACCGCCCGCCCTGAACCTCAGCGCTTTTCTCTTTAGCCTGTTCTGCACTTAGAGCATTTTCATCCTCCAGTAGTTCTTCAGGGCTGTAATCGTCTTCTGCTTCTGGTGTCTTCTCGGGATGGAAACCGGGCACTTCTGGGCTATCCACCTGGCCTCCTGTCCCCACTTCCTGTGCGCCCTCCGCGGGCTTGTGAGGAGCCAGCTGTGCGCCTGAGGAGCCCTCCTGGACCGCGTCCGTGGAGTGCTCTACCCTCCCATCCATCTGCCCATCGCGGGCAGGGGCTACCTCTTCTCTCTGTGGCCAGGAAAGATTTCTTCCCGCAACGGGACCCTCTTCTTCCGGTGCTCCTGGCAAAGCAGCTTCATCCGGAGGGGAGCGCCTAGGTTGACCGTCCATCTTAAGACGCTGTTCTTCTTTAGATTCGGCGCGTGGAGGCTCTGCTGAAAGCGTGTGTGGCTCTGGTCCACTTACTACCACGTGTACTTCTCCCACACCGTCTACGGACGCGTTATGCTGATGACCTCCCAACGGCGGCGCGATGCCGACGGATTCCTGCTCAATCTCTCCTCCCGTCGCCTGACTCGCTGCAGCTGGAGGTACCGCCTCACGCTCCGAGCCACCTTCCGAAACCCACTCTGCAGGCTTTTCTTCGTGGAGCATTCCTTTTGAAATATGAACAGCTGCTCCTTCTGGGTCATTTTCTTTGTTATCAAAAGCCGATTCCGACATTTCTTTCCCCTTTCCGGTAGCTGGCAGAGAGCCAGGGTCACTGCTTTGAGTAGCACCGTGTGCCTTCGTGCCTTCCTGCCTCCCCTCCAGCCCCATCTCAGCCTGCGCCAGGCCCTTCCTGGATTCCTCAACGTTCCTCCCATTGCCTGCAAAGTGAACTTCCGGGTCTCTGTCACTGTTTGTTTCAGGGGCCTCTACAATCAAAAGCCCATCTTCTGCCTTTTTAGGGTCAGTGGAATCTGCTGCTGATTGTGGTTTCCCCCATGTGCTTTCTGGGATGAATGCATCACCACCTTCCTTTCCTTCCTCTGGATCAGAACTCCTTACATCCACACGCATTTGTCTGTCACCTTCCGTGAAGGAGAAGATACTATCTTCCCAGGTTGTTAGTATGTTTTGATCATAGTTTTTGATGCCGGGAGGCTGAGTCACCTCAACCTTATCCTTTTCATTTGAATTCTGCTCTGTATCTGTAGGATATTCCTGAACTCCAGACTTCACTGGCGTCTTCACACCTTCCCCAGCATGTGTGAAGGTCAGTAACGGCAGCTCATCGAAGTTTTCTTCATCTTCCTCGTCTTCCTTGCCAACTGTGTAATATTCCATATCCAACTCCTCATCAAAATCATCTTCTAACGAAGTAACAAGCCTGGTGGTCTCATCATCGGACACAAGGGCATCAGCAGTTGAGCCAAACTTGGTTTTTAAGTCCAGAGTCATTTCTTTTTTCAGAAGTTTATAAGCATCGATCTTCTCCTGTTCACTGGAGAGCTGAGATCCATTACTGGTTTTGTTGCTTTCACTTTCTGGTACCTTTAGTTTATCTTGTAGCATTTCCTCAAAAGGTTCAAATGCAGCTTGGTCTCCCTGAGCATGACCTGCTTGATTGTTTATGTGAGGGTGGTTCTTCTGAGCCCTAGATCTTTCCCTGAGTTCCTTAGAGTTTTCTGAAAACACGCTTTCACTCTCCTCTGAGTTAAGTTCTGGTTCAGGTTCAAGTTCAGGTTCAAGATCGCTTTCGTCAACTACTTCAGGAGGTGTGTCCTCATGCTGAGTTTTTTCTATAGCTTTCTCGGAATTTCCAGTTGCAGAGTTGTACAATTCTGAAAATCCTAAAAGCTCTTCTATGTTGTAATTATCAAAATCATCTCTTCCCCCATCAAAACAAACAAAATCTGTCTCCTATAAGAGAAAGAAAAACATTAGCACGTCACTAAGTATTGCAGGAGCAAACTCTTATCCATGCTAATGAAGGCTAACCTCAAACTAGATCTAGAAGGGCTTCGGTGCCTACCTTGGGCAATGACCGTTCTTGGGTAGTGGGGGGCGGGGGTGGTGGTATAGAAGCTGGAATCCACTTTTCCCTGGTTTCCTGCTTCCATGGGGAAGGACTCCTACCTGATTTCCCTTCACTGTCTCCTCCCCAGGATTCATGCGGCTGGGAGTTTGCTCTGCACCATCCCTGGGTTCCGTTTGGGACCTGCTAGAGGGGACACATATCCTCTCCGCTCCATGCTGTCAGTTTCATAGGGACAGTCCCCTTGGGGAGGCCACCCCGTTACATAGCCCTGTCTGTGGCTGGGTCTGTCTTATTCTACACTACAAAGTTAGAAGGCCTATGATTTCTGCACATCCGAGCCTTATTCACCGAAAAGCTTTATCAATAAATAATAGTGACAATTTGGTCTCCACATTCCTGACTCCTGGGTCCCTCAATTTGTACTGAGCACAAGTGGAGAAAAACAGGGTGTCATTTATTGGGTCCCCCAGCAGCCAAGAACTGTGTCCTGGGAATTCATGTCATACTAGTATGTGGAGACGCTGGAAGACCACCCAGCTTCCCCACCACTCTGCCCTCTAGACTATACTTCTGTTTAACCAGCCAGAGTCAGCCAGAATCACCTTGCTGTCAGCCTCCAAGTCTACACAGATATTTTCTGGCTCATATTCTCTTGGGGTTAGGAAAGATAAATCGGCCTAGGAAGCCTTACTAAATACAGCCTTATTAAAATACACATGCGTGGGCAGTAAAAATTTAGAGGCACAAATAAGTGTGTCAAGGGGGCTCCCCATTTAATTATTACCTCAAGTACAACTTGAAAAGAAAATTCAATAAGGAATATATTCTAAATCAGGGCTGTAGGTGTCATTAAGACTCACTTTCAGGACTATCTGTAAGTCTACACTCTTCCTTTCCTACAATAATAAACAACTTGACATAAATGGGGCCTTGAACGAAGGATAAGTTTAAAAGCCAACAAAGGTAATTCTCTTCTCCTAACTAAACTTTCACCAAAGTCTGAGGAGCCCTGACCAGTGCAGTAGGGATGAATTTCTTCTTTTCTTCACATGCGTTTCCAAGCCACTTTCTTAATTCTGATGGAAGCATGCTGGGGGAGGTACACTAGGAAGGCAGACGCCCAAACAAGTGAGGTCACTGTGACCAATAAACTGCCGTCTCACACCTATAACCTGGGGAGTCTCTTCATTAGGAATGAGGCCAGACAGGTAATGGGGCTGATTTTATGACCCTCGAGATTATAAAGAAATGGTAAGTACAGCACTGGCTCTGAGACTTCCTATAGTCTGCCTATCTTACCTAACGATGGCCTGAGGCCAGCAGCCTGCATATCTGCAGCACTATTAAAAAACTGCTCAAGGATTTTTGAATGATGGCGGGCATCAATTACTACCCATTTTAAAACTCCAGAAAACAGGGGTGCCCGCTTGGCTCAGTCGGTTAAGCGTCCAACTCTTGGTTTCAGCTCAGGTCATGAGCTCACCATTTGTGGGTTCAAGCCGGCATCCGGCTCTGCACTGATAGCACAGAGCCTGCTTGGCATCCTCTCTTTCCCCATCTCTGCTCCTTCGCCCTGCTCTCTTCTCCTTTTCTCTCAAACCGAATAAACATTAAAAAAAAAAAAAGTCCAGAAAATGATCAGCAGAACTAAGAACCCCAGAACACAGAGTCCTCGTCATCACAGAGCTATGTCGTGTGCCCAGGTAAGTGCTTTATAGGATGTGCACTCAGCATCAGGCAGATCTGAGACTAGATCTCTTACACGTCTCTGAGGTTCCCTTTCCCAAACCTGTAATGTGACTGCAATCCCTTAAATCCCTAAAGAATCAGTAATAAGAAAACTATTGTAGGGGCAGTTAACCATCTGACTCTTGATTTTGGCTCAGGACATGATCCCATCGTTAGTGGGTTTGAGCCTCACGTTGGGCTCTGCGCTGAAAGCGTGGAGCCTCCTTGGGATTCCATCTCTCCCTCGCTCTCTGCCCCTCCCTCGCTTGCACGCACACATAATCTCTCTCAAAATAAACTTTAAAAAAAAAAAAGAAAATTATTGTAAATTGGCATTTCTGATCTAGTACACAGTTTAGCATTTAATCTGATTTCTCAATACTTAAAACGTCTAAGAGCTATTCAGTGAGTAAAGTTTTCTAGTGGAGTTCTTTCCCTCCTTGTGCCTATAGAAAGTTATAGCTCTTAAACTTAATAACTATGCACAAAGATACTGAATTGTTAATTTTTTTTATCATATAAAGCAGCAAAAAGAAACCCTATATGACTGTACATATTAGACAACTGCCAAATAATGACACTGTCTCCTATAAACTCTTTTCAAACATTTCTTTTCTTTCTAAGAGTTACCTGATTCTAAATTAAAACCTGACACACAAATGTTAGCTTGGTTTTTTTTTTTTTCTGGCCAAAATATAAGGACTTTCAAAAATCATTAACTGACTATAATTGAATGTGAAAAGCAATTTATAATTGAGAAGCAAAAAATAAAAAATAGAAAATAACAATCCATAACATAACTTACGTCTGTTGGAACTCGTAGCTCCTCTTCAGTATATTTATGGACTACTTGGATTAAATTCTTTGGAAAATATCCAAAAATACGTCCAACCTACATGAAAAAAATGGGCAAAAGAAACAAATACCAATCAAAATTCTGTATAATACAAAGGACAGACTTTTCAGCAGTGAGAGGAAACACACAGATAGATACGTAGGTAGGTATAACCACAAGAGACAGATAATTGCTATTATGATTACATGGATTATTATTCCAATGAAAATTAAGTACAGAATATTTTTTTAAATTTTTTCTTTTTAATGTTTCATTTATTTCTGAGAGAGAGAGAGAGACAGCGTGAGCAGGGTAGGGTCAGGGAGAGAAGGAGACACAGAATCCAAAGCAGGCTCCAGGCTCTGAGCTAGCTGTCAGCACAGAGCCCAACGCGGCGCTCAAACCCACAAACCATGAGAGCATGACCTGAGCCGAAGTCGGATGTTCAACTGACTGAGCCACCCAGGCGCCCCAAGTACAGAATATTTTAAAGCCAATTTTTCTAAAACCACTGAAGTTTCCTTTCATCATGTAACTTAATTCTAAACACAGAGCACAGAGAAAGTGTATATTTTATGACTAAAACTAAGCAAATCAGGTGCACCTGGTCGGCTCAGTCAGAAGAGCGTGTGCCTCATCATGGGGCACCTGGGTGGCTAAGTCGGTTAAGCATCCGGCTTTGGCCCAGGTCGTGATCTTGCAGTTAGTGGGTTTGAGCCCCACATTGGGCTCTGTGCTGACAGCTAGCTCAGAGCCTGGAGCCTACTTCTGATTCTGTGTCTCCCTCTCTCTCTGACCCTCCCCTGCTCATGCTGTCTCTCTCTCCCTCTTTGAAATTAAAAAAAAAAAAAAAAAAGACATTGAAAAAACTAAAAGAAGAATGTGTGCCTCTTGATCTCAAGGTTCTGAGTTCAAGCCCCATGTTGGGTGTAGAGATTACTTAAATAAATAAATAAACTTAAAAAAAAAGAATATAAAATTCCTAAGATGAGCAGTGGCTACAATAAAAAAGCAAATATTTATTGATATAATGGGCTGTAGCAGCTTTTTCAAAAACTAGATTTTCCAGTATTAGGGGAGAAAACAAAATTCATACCAATCTACACGTCAAGCTTTAGTTTCACACAAAGTAAACCTCTAGAGAAAATTATCCTATTTATCTACAGCACTAACAGCTAAAATACACCAAGCATTCTCCCAAGAGGCATACACTGTCCTCTACTGGCTGCATCTAGAAGGAAAAGCAGATCTCTGGGAAGGAGTGGGAAAGGCAGATCCAATCCACCAAGGGGAAAAAAAGGCTATCTTATCACTGACTCCTGAAATATCCTCATTAGGAGTGCTGTTGTTACATCTGGCAAATATGTAAAAGCCAGTCTTAGTACTAGAATACAGCCTTGAAGATTAAATAAAATAGGGCAATTAAAAACTGCCACACTGGCAGTTAAAATCCAAAAACAAACAAATAAAAAAAGAAAGCAAGAAAGACTGCAGAAAACTAAGAAGCAGAAGCAAGAATCATTTTGAGAGGCACCTGAGTGGCTCAGTCTGTTGAGCGCCCAACTCTTGGTTTCAGCTCAGCTCATGATCTCATAGTTCATGAGACTACGCCCCACACTGGGCTCCACACGGACAGTGCAGAGCCTGCTTGGGATTCTCTCCCTCCTTCTCTCTTTGCTCCTCCTCCACTCGTGGTCTCTCAAAATAAATAAATAAATTTTAAAAAGTTTTTGAAAGCTAAGGGTCTCGAGAGAGTTTTTAATTTTCTAAAGTATAAGTTTCATGAAATAAGAGGGGAGGCTGAGAGGAAATACACATTTTCCCTTTTCAGGAAAATTCGATTAAGAGAAAATCTGGAAAAGGGAGAGAAATCAGAAATATATGGAAAAAGGAAACACATTTATCTTTGTGCAGTCTCTGTCCACTGAGACCATAGGTCATATAAAACTCCATATTTTGGGGTATCTGGCTGGCTCAGTCAGTAAAGCATGTGACTCCTGATCTCCAGATTGTGGGTTCAAGCCCCATATTGGGTATGCAGATTACTTAAAAAAATAAAATCTAAAAACAAAACAAAACCCTCCATATTTTTACACTGGGCAATACTGTATGCCTTAGGGTTGCAGAATCATGGGCCCTCAGGACTGGAAGTATTCTTTATTGTAATCATTTATTTTATTTTTTAAAAACTTTTTTTAATGTTTATTTTTGAGAGACAGAGCATGAGTGGGGGAGGGACAGAGAGAGGGAGACACAGAATCTGAAGCAGGCTCCAGGCTCTGAGCTGTCAGCACAGAGCCCAATGCGGGGCTTGAACTCATGACTGTGAGATCATGACCTGAGTCGAAGTCGGACGCTTAACCAACTGAGCCACCCAGGTGCCCCTTATTTATTTTATTTTGAGAGACAGAGATTGTGTGTGCTCAAGCAGGGGGAGAGGGGCAGAAGGAGAGAGAATCGTAAGTAGGCTCCATGCTCAGCGTGGAGCCCAACTCAAGGCTCGATCGCACAGGATCATGACCTGAGCCAAAATCAAGAGTCAGACGCTCAACCGACTAAGCTACCCAGGTGCCTCTGGAAGTAATTTTTATAGCTAACGTTGCTTACATGTATCATCCTGGCCAAGGAACTGTTGATTTGATTGCAGGGTGGTGGGGGGAGAAGAATACTTGTTCAAGAGAACAAATTCTGCGAAAGTTATTATCACGACAAACGTAAATAAGTGCCACTACCCTAAAAGGAAATATTCGAAAGGAAGATGGGGAAGATGTGGGCCCTTCCTTATGGGGCTTTTGACTTTACAGGAGCAAAGATGGTACCCAAACCAACTGCAATATAAAGCAGTACAAGGAAGGGGTGGGGGACGGGCACCTGGGTGGCTCAATCAGGCAAGACTCTTGATTTTGGCTTAGGTCATGATCTCACAGTTTGTGACTTCAAGTCCCACTTCGGGCTCTGTGCGGACAGTGCAGAGTCTGCTTGCAATTCTCTCTTTCTCTCCCTCTCTCTCTCTGCTCCTCTCCCACTCATGCTCCAGTGTGTGCTCTTTCTCTCTCAAAATAAATAAACTTTAAAAAAAAAGGCAGTATAGGGGGTGCCAGGTGAGCAGTGCAAACAAAGCAACACTGGAACAATTATCAGACAGCAAGACCCCTTCTGGCCGGGCTGCGGAGGACAATGCTTCCTTAAGAAGGCAGCATGAGAGGTGAGTATGGCCAGAGGAAAATGCAAGTCAAGTTCACTTACCCAAATGCTCCAACTTAACCACCTCACTGTGTATAAAACAGGCAGCCTAGGTACACGGAAAACTTCCCAAGAGTGAAGCTTATCAAGAAATCTCATGTGGCAGACTGGTAGGAAACAGAACAGATCCTTCTTTGTACATAGTGACTCAACCAGGATTCTGCCTCAATTATAAGTGCTGAACATAACCAGTTAGTCAGTCTTTCAAGATTCCCCCCCAGGGGGGCTCAGTCAGTTGAGCTTCCGACTTTGGTTCAGTTCGTGATCTCGCAGTCCATGAGTTCAAACCCCATGTCAGGCCCTGTGCTGACAGTTTGGAATTTGGAGCCTGAAGCCTGCCTCAGATTTGGTGTCTCCCTCTCTCTCTCTGCCCTTCCCCCACTCACACTCTGTCTCTGTCTCTCTCCCTCTCTTCTCTCAAAAAATAAACATTAAAAAATAAAAAAATTAAAAAAAAAGATCCTCGCCTAGGAATCTGAAATGCCAACAAAATGAACTTATTTTTCTCTGTGTAGGTTTCTCAAGCCTTATTTTCTGTTGTCTGGTATTTTATGGAGAGTGAAAGTTTCCACAGCGGGGACTGGGTATTCCTGGAAGTTTGGTCACTCCTCAGGCCATGAAGAATTCTTACTCCTTTCAGTAAAGAAACAGTCCACACATCACACTTTTTAGAAAGGAAAGGACAATAATTCAAAAGCTTTCAATCAGGTCACTTCTAGGGAATCTCCTCATTAAAAACATCAAAGCCTGGCACGCCTGGGTGGCTCAGTGGGTTGAGCATCTGACTTCAGCTCAGGTCATGGTCTCGCAGTTCGTGACTTCGAGTCCTGCATTGGGCTCTGTTCTAACGAACAGCTCAGAGCCTGGAGCCTACTTCACATTCTGTATCTTCTTCTCTCTCTGCCCCTCCCCTGCTTATGCTATCTCTCTCTGTCTCTCAAAAATTAATAAATGTTAAAAATAAAAAAACAAATAAAATAAAAACATCAAAGCCTGAGTATTTACAACAGCCAAAACATGGAAGCAAGCCAAGTGTCCATCAATAGATGAACAGATAGAGATGTGGCGCATGCGCACGCACACACACACACTGGACTATTACTCAGACATAGAAAAGAATGAAATCTAGCCATCTGCAACAAGACGGATGAACCTAGAGGGCATATAATCCTAAGTGAAGTCAGTCCGTCAGAAAAAGATAAATGCCATATGATTTCACTCATAGGTGGAATTTAAGAAACAAAACAAAGGAAGAAACAAGGCAAACAAACAAAAAACACCAGACACTTAAGCACAGAGAACAAACAGCTGGGTGCCAGAGGGGCGGTGGGTGGGTGGGCGACAGGGGATATCAGGGATGGGGAGTAAGGAGTACAATTATCATGATGAGCACGGATTGCAGAGCTGCTATATTGTACACCTGACACTAATATATCACGGTATGTTAATTATACTTGAACTAAAAATTTTTCTTTAAAAATTCTAAAGCACGATTTCCATGTACCATCAGGACACCTGTAAAACTGCCCAGGAAGACAGCAGCTCGGAGACCTCCAGGAGCAAGTGTCTGATGAGCAGGAAAAGGCTGACCCAGGAGAGGCAAACAAAACAAGGAAACAAGAAAACATACAGCGAAAAGGGCATTTTGCTTTTTTAACAGACCAGCAACAATAATACATGACTAGGATGCCTGTTCCCAGAGCTGCCAATCTTTCAAAAATGTTAATGATTTAGAAAACTAGAGGGGCACCTGGGTGGCTCAGTCGGTTAAGCGTCTGACTTCGGCTCAGGTCATGATCTCATAGCTCACGGGTTCAAGCCCCGGGTCGGGTTCTGTGCGACAGCTCAAAGCCTGGAGCCTGCTCCGGATTCTGTGTCTCCCTCTCTCTCTCTGCCCTCCCCCCAATTCTGTCTCTCTGTCTCTCTCTCAAAAATGAATAAACATTAAAAAAATTAAAAAATAATAACTTAGAAAAAAGAAATACAATCAACTTTAAACATGAACACCTGAAACACAGTCCTGCTCAAAGTTTACAGGATTAGGGCTAATGCTCCCAGCAATGAAGTTCAGAATTTTCAGGTTTCACCACTTCAACCTTTCCTGTGCACGGAGCAGCCACAGCTGATGCGGCCCACAGCTCATGCTGAGCAGCAATAACCAGAAGCAGTTCGGTTCTGTTTAAGAAGCAGAGCCCCAGCCGGGGGCCAGGCCTAATGCCTGCTGGCCAGTCACAGCCATTCTGTTTTCCCAGTCCGGCAGAGGGGACATGTGAGCTCCATCAAAGACCCCAAAAAAACAGTAGCACGACACAAGCCAACAAAAAGTAAGAAAATAGGGCGCCTGGGAGGCTCAGTCGGTTAAGCGTCTGACTTCGGCTCAGGTCATGATCTCACGGTTTGTGGGTTCGAGTCCCGTGTCGGGCTCCGTGCTGACAGCTCAGAGCCTGGAGCCTGTTTCGGATTCTGTGTCTACCACTCTCTCTGACCTTCCCCTGTTCATGCTGTCTCTCTCTCTCTCTCAGAAATAAATAAAACATAAAAAAAAAAGTAAGAAAAGAAAGTTACGTCAAATATATACTTACGCTTCCAGCCCAAACTTCAGGCGATCTCCCTGCCAGTTTATAGTAGACATATACAGGGTCACCTTTTTTAAAACTCACGAAACGACAGTCGGGGCCTGTAAAATCTTCTAGAGCCTCACCCCGGTACATTAACACTGTAGGTAAAGACAAGGGGGAAAAAGAGAGAGAGAGAGAGGAAAAAAAAAAAAAACAGATGTCAGGATTCAACTTTCAGAGTCCATATTGATTTATCAGGAAAGGAAGGTTTCTTCTGTAAATAACAATCAAGTGTCTCCAGGACTCTCTGGATCAATCGCTTTCAATTCATATGCTCCGAGTACCTAAAATCTTTAGAGCTTTATCATTACATATCATCTCCTACGAGTGGACAGGGGAGAGGGCCACCTTCCCTGTTTTTCTCTAAGGACGACACTGGGAAACAGAACACAGCGAGTCCACGCCACACACGGCTGGTCTCGGGGAAACTCTCTAACCGTCTTGCCCTCAATCGCTGCTGTTTCACAATCATAAAGAGCTTCGCTGTACAACTGGATAAATTCAAGTGCAGATGCTGGCTGGCTTAAGCGTGACTGCGTGCAGAGGTAATAAGGAACGGGGGAGAGGCTCCCCAGGAGCCCCCCAAGGGGCCAATTATCTTGAACTAACACTAAAAGGCACGATCTGTAAGTGGCTATAACTGCTACCATGCAGCAGCAGTAAACACTGTCAACTTCACTTGAGGCCACGCAGCTCTTCCCATACAGTATCTGGATAAATTAACGGGAAAGGATATCACATCCTATTACGGGTCCAGTCACATGACGGGAATGTGAAACTGTTATGATGGGAGGTAATGTGGACTGTACCCAACATTACAAAGCTTTCAAAAACGAAAGGGAAACACCCTCACTTATTTATGTCTATACACAAAAATCACAAGTAGGCATCACAGGTTGCAGGGACAAGCAAAACTATGAGAACTGTTCAGTAAGTAGTTACCTTCGGTCTTAAAATGCAGGACTTAAATCACACTGGATCTAGAAATGGGTAGAAGCAGAATTTTTCTTTTTGGTGGCCAAATACACAGTTTCTGATGTAAGATGAAACGGACAATAGATGCAATTAAATAGCAGAGAAAAAGAAGGGTGAATGGAAAGAACACTTTTTCTTAAAGCCAATTAGCAGTAAGCACATTAAAATGTATCTTTCAATATGTATTTGGAGGACAGGCAGGTAGATCTGAAGGTGGTTATTTGGATTTTGACGCTAAAATCCGATTATTTTAATATACAGCATCCTAATTCAGATAGAATGGGGGGAAGGCCAAGTTGAAGGTAACGGGCAATGTCAGATCGGGGATTCTATCAGAACTGGAAATGGCAATGTTTTCTCTTTGTTCCCCCTTAGAAGAGATCATGGAGAATGTTTAACAATAAATTAGATGACAACATCACACACACCGTGAAGCAACTTTCTGGAAAGTACCCAAGGACAGCACTCACACACACACACACACCTTGCTAAACAAACACTTTATGCAACACACAGTCCCAGCCCCTGCTCAGTGGCCAGCTGCCCGTTGTGTTTGGTGACATCTGTTTGGACACCTGCCATTTCTCAACTTATGTGACAAGGAAGGGCCCTTCCAACACCATGCCTCTGGGTTGAGGAAGCAACGGCGATGTGATTCTCCAGGTAACGTTATGGTTTTGAGGAACCCAAGTCGGGGAGTCCTTGAAAGCAAAGCACAGCAAGTGTTCTGTCTTAGCCAACCCCGCCTGCCAATCATCTGGGTTTGCTCAGAGGAAACTGAGGGCCAAAACTGTGGAAGCGGCTCAGCTTTTGCAGTGTTTAGTTGCTTCAGCTCTAGGTTACCTCTAGGAACAGGCTAAACACAAATCAAAAGATGCAAAGATGCCTCTTTCTCTTGAACGGTGTTGCAGTGGATACAAACTCCTTCAATTATGAAATTTGCTTTTGAATAGCACCAATTTGAATATAAATAGCTAAAGTGCAGGCGCAAGGCGTCTAAGGCATGAACACTTTTTCTATAGGTGTTGTTTACAATTTATGAACAACCGGTCCCCAAGGCGGGTATCACTAAGTTGCAAGCTTATTCAGGACCCTCCGGGAGGCGGTAGGAATGATTCTGGTCCCACAAACACAGAGGAAGAGATTCCAACAACACAAGTGACTAAGGCTAAAGCCGGTCGGGTTTATGAAACCTTTGGGGAATTCACTATGATTACTTTAATAATCCTCTTTATCGGATTCTGGACGAGGCATCTCGGGCCTCCTCGCCGTCCACAGTCCATCCCCCACCCCCAATCTAGGACTGGGGAACAATTCCGCTTCCTGCGCAAAGAAGAGGAGGCTGCCGGTCCCAGGTGGCCAATGCAGATTCTCGGCCTCTTTCGAGAGCGAAAGATTTTGGCCTTCCTAAGGTGCCCTCCCTGCCTGGCTGTTTGCAAGGAGACTTCCAAGCACAGAAATGACAGGACTGAGGCAGAGCCGGGGAGGAGACCTTGGAACACAGTGCATGCTTGCACTCCGGGCTCGTCCCAAACCCAAACTCCGATCCCTGTCAAAAAGGCAGTAGGAACCCCAAATCCGAGAAAGCGTTTGGGGGAAGGGGCAGCGCCAGCGCGCACTTCCCGAG
>NW_027532830.1:479245-553921 GCF_008692635.1 Crocuta crocuta
ACCCGGTGCCGTCCGCTCGCCGCGCGGGCGGCCTGCGCTTGCGTCTCCGCGCCCTCGCCCGCTCCCTTCGTGTTCCTCGCTCACCGGTCTCTGCGACCTTGGAGCACCCCCACCCCCCACCCCAACGTCCCAACACGGGTCCTTTCTGGCAGCTTCTAATTTCAGGTCCAGCCCAAACCAGGCCACCTCCAACCACCGCCCCCCAAATCTTGATTCGGTGCCCCCTTACCGAACTACCAAATGTCACCCACGAGCTGCCGCTGTTAGTCTTTGGATTGAGGACCTCCCCGTTGGGGGTCCCATCCATGATCCCCTTAGGTTGTGAAGGGGCGTGAGTACTGGAATGATGGGTTGGTGGTGGAAGTTAGAGCTAGTGGCCGGCATGGTCTTCTTTTGAAAAGTCTTGGAGAATAGGGGTAGGCTACGCATACCAGTGCTAGGTCGTCAGTTTCTTGGGCCTTTATCCCTCAGGGAAGAAGGAATTCAACACAAAAGCGTTGAACTTCCATTTTATGTTATCATTTATGCCTGCGAGACATAGGGTAGGGCGGGGAAACTTTTAGGTCAAAAGACAAGGCATCTGGCCCTTGTCAAATCCACAGTTTAGTGGAAACCAAATGACATCAAAATAGCGAGAGTATGGGGGGGGGAGGGAAGCTAATTAATTGCACTTAACTTTTATTGATTCTTTACACCCAGGTGTTATTCTAAGGTATCAATTTGTCTAATCTTCACAACAGTAGTACCTCACAAGATGCTATTACTGGGGTGCCTGGGTGGCTCAGTCGGTTGAGCCTCCAATTTTGGCTTAGGTCATGATCTCACGGTGTGTGAGTTCGAGCGCTGTATCTGGCTTTATGCTGTTGGCTCAGAGCCTGGAGCCTGCTTCAGAATCTGTGTCTACCTCTGCTCCTCCCCTGCTCATGCTCTGTCTCTCGCTCTCAAAAATAAGTAAACATTAAGAAAAAGGAAGATGCTATTACTATCTTCATTTTTGAGATGACTAAATTGGGGGGATTTACACATCTAGTGAGAAATGGAGCTGAGATTCAGACCCAGGGAATATCCTTTTAATCACAACTCTGCAAAGCTTCCATCAAGCAACGTGCAATTTTTTTGTACTTTCTGATTAGGGGAAGCAAAATCTTTTTAAAAATCTATATGTGAAAAAAAAAAAAAGCCATAAGCCCACGATGGCTACCATGTTCTGCCTCTGCTTGGAGCACTTGGCATTGTCTGTAACTGGGGTCTTCTCACTGCAGTGCTCTCTGCTAAGGTTTTTCATCCACCTCAACACCAAACCCATCAGTTGGTTTTCCAAACTAATTGGATTCTTTAAAAGGAAAAGGACGCCTGGATGGCTCATTCAGTTGAGCATCTGGCTCTTGATTTTGGCTCCGGTCATGATCCCAGGGTCATGGTCCCAGAGTTATGGGATAGAGCCCTGCATCAGTTTCCACACTGAGCATGGAGCCTGCTTAAGATTCTCTTTCTCTTTCTCTCTCTCTCTCTCCCTCTCGCCCTCCCACCCTCCCTCTGCCCCTCTTCCCAGCTTGTGTGCTCTCTCTAAAATAAATTGAAAAAAATAAAAGAGGAAAGAATGTGGCCTGTCCCTGTGATCCATAATGTTGAATAAAGAAAATGATATGAGGTTCACATAGATATTCACAGCTGTTTGACTATAGGGGCCATGAGATGTCCCATTGATCCAGTGTAGTTCCCGTAATTCTCTGGAGAAAATATATAATGGATAAGGTCACTGGCCATCCAAGGATACTGCCTTTAGAGGTTCATTTCTACTCTGTTTGCTCTAGAATCTT
Source organism: Crocuta crocuta (assembly GCF_008692635.1). Taxonomy (NCBI): domain Eukaryota; kingdom Metazoa; phylum Chordata; class Mammalia; order Carnivora; family Hyaenidae; genus Crocuta; species Crocuta crocuta. Next base: position 481,066 of record NW_027532830.1, read on the forward strand.
AGGTATGTCTAATGGGCATCTTCAACTTTTGTTAAAAACTAAACTCCTTATTCCCTCTCTCAAACACCGCTCCTTTAGTCTTCTGTATCTCAAGAAATGCCATTTTAATTCCATGTTCCAGATGCTCAGGTCAAAAACTTACAAACCATTCATGGCAACTCTTTCTACCCCACCCAATCCAGCCCAGTCAGACAATCTTTATTTTAATAGCTTTATTGGAGTGTAATTGTCATACAATAAGCTGCACACATTTACAGCGGACTGTTTGATAAGTTTTGACACATGTATATTCCATTAGACCATCACTATAATCAAGATAATTAGTGTATCCATCAGTGATGAGTTTTCATGATCCTTTATAATCTTCCCTCCCATTTTCTGCCAATCTCCAAACAACCTTCTGTTGCTATAGATTGATTTGTAATTGCTGGAATGTGATGCAAATGGAATCATACAGTGTGTACTCATTTTTTGACCGACTTTATTCACTCAGCAATAGCATTGGAAATACATCTAGAATCAGACCACTTCTCACCATCTCCTATGTTAACACTGTAGGCCAAGCCACCTTCATCTGTCACTTGAAAGGTTACAATAGCCTTCTCACTGTTCTGCCTTTGCCTCCCTAAGGTCTGCCGTGTCAACAGCAACCAGTGATTGTTTCACGATATAAATTTGGTCATGTCTCTCTGCTGAAAACCTTCTGACAAATTTCCAACTAAAATGCAATGACTTTATGATGGACTGCATTGTGTTATTTGATCTGACCGAGCTCATCCTTTTGATCCCCACTTCCTAACACTCTTCTCTTAGTTCCACTTAAACTCACCAGGCCCACTCTTGCATCAGAACATTCATACTTGTAATTTTGCATCAACCTGGAACAGTTTCCCCAGACAGGCCACCAGCTAGTTCCTTCACTTCATTGAGTGACTGTAACGACACTATTTCTTGTTACAGAAGCCTTTCTTGATTGCTCTACATGAAATAGAGCTCCTTCCATGATTATCTAGCTCATCATCCCGCTTTTTCTTTAGAGCACTTCTACTAGCCTTACATTTGTTTACCTGACTGACTCCTACCCCAAATATAAGCTCCTTGGGAGGAAGAAATTCATTTTGTTCACGGCTATATCATAAATGCCTAGGAAAATGTCTGGAATGTATGAGGTACTCAACAAATGATTTGTTGGATGAACCCACAATAACTCACATACAATAAATATATTACATCATTAACCTACATAAAGCCTCCATATGTAAATAGTACCAAGAGAAAACATCCCATAAGAACAAGGCATCTTGCGTCTTCCCCTCAGCAGGATCTTCAACACATGGAACAGAAACTGGAATCCATTTATTGGTGATTAAGGGCATATTTGTTGTGGAGGGAGTGAATGAAATTGCAGTGTATTTTTTTCCCTATGCATTACTAGAATAGACAAAGCAGACAAAGATAATTCTAATTTTTCTTATTTCTATTTATAGTAGAATTAATGACAATTCATTGGTGGAAAAGGCAAAATTCCAAAATGATCTAATTCCATATTAATTTACGAACATTTACTTTGACTAATATTCAGATATGCTTTTACATGAAGGATAAGAGCTCTCAGTTGCTGAAGAACTGGCTGCTAAGTTTGTTGATTTTCCAGGATTTTCATTTATCTTCATTCTTCATTATTATATTATTGTCTTAAGGAGATATTAAAAAGTTAGGTGCGCGGGAAAAATTTCTCATCTGACCTCAATGAGGGTGATGGTGGTAGTGCGTGTGTGTATGTATATATATATTTGTGTATATACATACATAGTGGATGAATCAGCATGCATTTTTTTAGGTTTATTTATTTTGAAAGAGAGAGAAGGAGAAAGGGTGCACACATGGGAGAGGGCAGAGAGAGACAGGGAGAGTGAGAGAATCTCAAGCAGACTCTGAGCTGTCAGCATGGAGCCTGACATGGGGATTGATCCTGAAACCTATGAGGTCATGACCTGAGCTGAAATCAAGAGGGGGACACTCAACCAACTGAGCCACCAGGAACTCAAGCATTCATTTTTAATAGCATTTGATTATGTCGTCCTGATGTTTAACATAAATTCTAATCCCAAGTGTATTATTTGTTCACACCTCAAATGAAATTTTCACTAGGTAAAGATTAAGAGTTTTAAAAATGTGTCTAGTCGGAAGAAGGAGGCATAAAAAATAAGACTTAGAGGGCTCCTGACCTTAAAGACTTTACAGTCTGCTTAAAGAAACAAGACAAATACATCTGAAATAAATAGAAGACAGAGTAATAACATATATAATTGTAAACTTCCCATGGTGCCTGTCCAGGAACTTCTAATAGGCCTAATACTAAAGTTTCTAGAAAGAACCCAGTCTATTGCCAATGATGAAACCACTTAGAGTTCAGAGAATGGTGTAAAATATTTACTCAGGAATATGTCTCCCAGGCAAGATGGGGTAATGGGCCAGATTTACCCTCCCATGTTAAATATCTTTTTTTAAAAACGGGGAAAATATATGAAACAATAATTTTAGACATTGGACAACAACCAGTAGAGGACAGTGATCCCTAAGATAAGTGGGAGAAATCAGGTGAGTGCTATGATTGCCTCAGCTTACTCTCTGGGTGAAGTTTCCTGGCCACAACCAGAGAAGCAATACACAAACAGGTGATCTCCTTGAGTTGAAGGGACAGATTTGAAAGTTTGGGGAGGTCAAGGCAGCTGGAATTTGCAGGGAAGAGTACAGGAGAGAAGAGAGCTGCATGGAGAAGAGAGAACTGCACAGAGCTCAAGATATCTGCAGAGGGTACTTTCAAGTCTTCAGCTGAGTAATGATAAGCACCTGTGTGTAAAAACCTACCTGAAGCCAGGGAAAGAACCACCAGAGAGAACAAGGAGAATAACTGTTGTAGAGAATAGTTTGTATTCCCACCAGTCAGACTGTAAAACCTGTAATAAGCAGGGCATCAGGTAGACTGTTCAGTAAAGGGGAAAGTGTCAGCCTAAGATTGAAAGCTACTCTAACAAAGCTTTAAAGCAAACCTTGAAAATGTCAAAAAGGTTCCAAGTAAATTAACTGGCTTGCAACAAAGTTAAAGAATATTTTTAAAAATACAAAATATCCGGCACCCAACAAGGTAAATTCACAATGTCTAGAATCCAATAAAAATTATGAGGCATGGAAAGAAGCAGAACAATACAACTCATAATGAAAAGAAAAATCAATCAATAGAAACTTTCACAAATGACATAATTATTACACAATATAGCACAGTTATATTCTGGTGTGTTTTTTTGGATATGCTATAGAAAAGCATAAGCATGCAAAGTAGAAACATAGAGGATGTAAAAATGGTCCAAATTAAACCAAGGTAAACAAAACAATGGCTGAGATGAAAAATAATGGGTGGGATTAATAGCAGATTAGACACTGCAGAAGAAAACATTACCGAACTTGAAGACAAGGCAATATAAACTCTCCAAAAAACCAGAACGAGATGGAAAGAAATAAACAGAGCTTTAATACACACACTTCAGTCCAATACATGTAATTGGGGTCCCTGAAAGAAATCAGAGACATAAAATATATTTGAAGAAATAATAAAAGCATTCCAACTTTGCTGAAAACTCACAGATCTAAAAAATTCCACAAACCCCAAGCACAAGAAACATGAAGAAATCAATAACAAAGCATATCAAATTGCTTAAAACCAGTGGTAATCAAAAAAAATTGAAAATCATTTAGAGGAAATGACACCTACATACACTGGAGCAAAGATAAAATGACAGAAGACTTCTCATTGGAAAAATAGAAGCCAAAAGACAGTTGCTTGACATATTTAAAGTGGGGGTGGGGGTAGAGAATGATACTCTAGAGTTGTATACCAAGTGAAAATATTTTTCAAAGATGAGGTGAAGTCTTCAACACATGGTGCTGGGATAATTAGATATTCATATATGAAAAAATGAAATTGAACCCTACCTTATACCACACACAGAAATTAACTAAAAAATGGATGACAAATCTAAATGTAAGAGCTAAAACTATAAAAATCTTAGAAGAAAACATAGGGAGAAATCTTGAAGTAGGCAGTGATTTCTTAGATGTGACACTGAAAGCACAGCAACCAAAGAAAAAATATATAAACTGGATTTTTTCAAACTCAAAACTTTTGTGCTTCAAAGGATATTATCAAAAGAGTGAATAGATAACTACACAGAAAGGGGGAAAATATCTGCCCTTCATATATATGGCAAGATATTTGTATCTAGAAAATATAAAGAACTCTTTCTTAAAAAAAGCAACTTTATCTTATGTATTTTTTAATGTTTTATTTATTTTTGAGAGAAAGAGAGAGGGAGAGAGTATGAGTGGGGGAAGGGTAGAGAGAGAGGTGGGGACAGAGAATCCAAAGTGGGCTCTATGCTGACAGCAGCAAGCCTAGTGTGGGGCTTGAACTCATGAACCATGAGATCATGACCTGAGCTGAAGTTGGACACTCAACCAACTGAGCCACCCAGGTGCTCCAGAATATATTTAAAAAAAAAAAAAAAACCTCTTAAAATTCTATACTAAAAAGAAAACTCTTAAAATTCTATACTAAAAAGAAATAATCTAATTTTTTACAAACTGCACAGCAAAGAATTCAAATAGACATTTCACCAGAGAAAATATATAATGACCAGAAGTGTAAAAAGGTGCAGCCACTTTGGAAAACAACCTGGTAATTCCTCAAGAGGTTAAACATAGAGTTAACATATAACCAATTAATTCCACTCCTAGGTAAGTAACTGATAGCAATAGAAACATATATCCACACAGAACTTTATATACAAATATTCATAGCATCATTACTTATGATAGCCAAAACCAGAAACAACGCAAATGCCCATCAAGTTAGTAAATAAATAAGTAAAATGTGGTATATGAATACAACAGCAATAAAAAAGGAATGAAGTATTGGTATATACTATGACAGAAATGTCCCTTGAAAATGTGCTAAGTGAAAAAGCCAGCCACAAAGACCATATCTTATATAGCTCCATTTATATGAAATGTCCAAAATATTTAAATCTATAGAAACAGAAAATAGATTATTGATTTTCTAGGGCTTGAAGAGATTGGAGTGTTGGGAAGAAACAGATAAAGACTACAGGATTCTCTCTGGAGATGATAAAAATGTTCTAAAATTGATTGTTGTGATGCACAACTCTGTGAATGTACTAAAACCCATTGAACTGTACACTTCAAATAGATGAATTGTTTAGTTATATGAATTATATATCAATACCACTATTACCAAAAAAAAGATTTATCATCATAAAAAGCAAATTTCTAAATATGCAAAACAAAGCAAAAAGATGATGGAATATATCTTAAGATACACAAAAGCTAAGAGAATTCATTACCACCACATCTATACTGTAAGAAATGTTGATGCTCTTTAGGCAGACAGAAATGACCAGATGAAAATATGAATCTAACAAAAGAACAATACAAGAAATTATATGTGTGGGTAAATACAAAATATATTTCTATAAAGTACATAAAATATAAAATATTTTTTCTTATTAAAAAATCTCTTAAAAATAATTATTTAAGGCAAAAATAATAACATCTGTGAGGTTCACAAAATATGTACAGGTAAAATGTATGGCCACAATTGGATAAAGGCAGAAGAGGATAAATGGAACTATACTGCTGTAAAGACCTAGAGTCATAAGGGAAGTGATAAACATCACATGAAGGCATACTGTAATAAGCTAAAGGTGTACACAAGCTGAAGGCCCTATAGAAATACAAACAACAACAAAATCACAAAGAGGTAGAACTACTCAGTCAACAGAGGAGGAAATAGCACATGCTTAATTAATCCAAAGGGAGACAGAAAAAGAGGAAAGGGGGAACATAGAACAGAGTATAAAAACAGGAAGAAAAATAGTAAGACCACAGATTAAAACCTAATCGTAACATTAATTGCATTAAATGTAAATGATCTAAAAACTCCTTTAAAAGGCACAGATTTTCAGATTCAATTTTAAAAAAGCAAAACTCAACTATATGCTTCCTATAAAAAAACACACTTTAGGAGAGACTGGGTGGCTCAGTCGGTTGGGCATCTGGCTTTTTTTTTTTTAATGTTTACTTATTTTTGACAGAGAGAGAGGGAGAGAGAGAGAGAGAGAGAATGAGTGTGGGAGGGGTAGAGAGAGAAGGAGACACAGAATCTGATAGACTCCAGGCTCTGAGTTGTCAGGACAGAGCCCGATGCCCCAATGTGGGTCTTGAACTCACAAACCATAAGATTATGACCTAGCTGAAGTCAGACACTTAACTGACTGAGCCACCCAGTCGCCCTGATCATATGTCTTTTGATTTTGGCCCAGGTCATGATACCAGAGTCATGGGATCAAGTCCCATGTTGGACTCTGCACTGAATGTGGAGTTTGCTCAAGATTTTCTCTCTCTCCCTCTGCCCCTTTCCCCTGCACTCACTCTCTAAAATTAAAAAATTTAAAAATTTAAAAAAGGAAAACACCCTTTAAATAAAAAATATAAACCAGGCTAACACTAATTAAAACAAACCTGGAATAGCTATATTAATATCAGATAAAGTATGGAGTGCCTGAGTGGCTAAGGCAGTTAAGCATCTGACTCTTGACTTTGGCTCAGGTCATGATTTCATGGTTCAACAGTTCATGGGATCAAGACCCAAGTTGGGCTCTGTGCTTGACCGTCCAGAACCTGCTTGGGATTCTCTCCCTCCCTCTCTCTCTGCCCCTCCTTTGCTGTCTCTCTGATAAATAAAGAACTAAACATTTAAAAATACATCAAAGTAGATATATTTTTTTAAGTTTATTTATTTTGAGAGCGAGAGAGCATGTATGTATGTGCATGTGAGTAAACAGGATGGGTGGAGAGAGAGAATTCTAAGTGGGCTCTGCACTGTCAGAGCCCAGCTTGACGCAGGGCTCAAGCCCACGAACCATGAGATCAGATCATGACCTGAGACAAAATCAAAAGTCAGACACTTAACTGACTAAGCCATCAGGTGCCCCTATTTTAATTCCAGTTGGTTAACACATATTGTTATATTAGTTTCATGTGTACAATAAATTGATTCCACAATTGCATACATTAGCCTGTGCTCATTACAGGTGTACTACTTGATCCCTATTATCTATTTAGCACCCCCCCCACCCATCAGTTTGTCCTCTATAATTGAATCTGTTTCTTGATTCGTCTCTCTTCTCTTTTTCTCCTTCGATCATTTTTTTAAAAAAATTTTATGTCTTTATTTTATTTTGAGAGAGAGAGCAGAGAGCGAGCAGGGGAGGGGCAGAGATAGAGGGAGACACAGAATCTGAAGCAGGCTCCAGGCTCTGAGCTGTCAGCACAGAACCCGATGCAGGGCTCAAACTCACAGACTGTGAGATCATGACCTGAGCCAAAGTCGGATACTCAACCGACTGAGCCATGCAGATACCTCTCCTTTGCTTATTTGTTTTGTTTCCAGAGAAAGCAGATTTCACAACAAAGACTATTACCAAGGGTAAAGGAAAATGTTTCATAATTTTAAAGCAACAAATACATTTTTGTTTTACTCGTCAGGTCGGCCTGCACAGTATCATTTATTTCCTGGTAGACACCCTGAGATCTCTTCCCAGACTTCTGACTTATTTTGTGGCCAGTGTCATCCTTTGTGGCCAGTGTCTAGGAGATGGGTCCACTGTTATGGCTGTGCCCAAGGAGGCCCAATCTTGGTTCCTACTCTCAAGGGTGGAGGAGGACTCTGGATCCTATTATATTCTTCAGAATGGAAACTCCTAAAAGATAAACAAATCTCTCTCGTTAATAACAATCATTTCTCTTTATAAGAAGGGGGGGATGGGAGGCAGACACAGCTCTGCCACACATTAAGTGCTAACATGAAAACACAGTTTCACGTTCAAAACAGGTACAAATTCAAAGCACCAAAGAGTTCAATGAAAGAGGATAGTAAATAATAGTGGTGGAATTTAACTTCAGTCTTGGTGAGTAGGTGGGATTTAGACTCTAAAAAGAAAGGAAAAGGCAAGTGAAGAAAGCAATGTAAGAGAAAAGACAGCAAAATGTTTAAAGGACAGTAAGGGGATCTAATCTTATTGGAGTGAAATGATCCTAGTAAAGAGTAGTGGGAGGCAAATTTAGTGGCCAGAGTAGGTCAGATTATACAAGTCCTTGAAAATCAAGCACAAAACTTAGACTTAATAGAGTAAAAATCAGAAAGCTATCAGACTTTAAGTGATCATATGACTGAAGTGGAATTAAAGCAAATATCCTATTGTGAAAGCCAAGGAGAATGGAGTTCTATGTTGGGCATGGCCAAAACGGTTAAATTCTTCCCCTCAATCAAAAAGCCATGTCAAAGTCATGGCAAAGGGCATGTTGTACTCAGAGTGAGTCATACACAAGGGAAGTATATCTATCAGTGTGCACTATTTGTCTAGTCCTGACAAATATTATCCCAATTTCTATTGTTCAAAGAAGGAAACTCAAACATCTGAAATTGCCACTAATATACAGACTTATATGTTATAAGTTCCTGTGTCCGGTTCCACCTAATTTACCTTGGCACTATTTTCACCGAAGTCAAATATTTGATGCTTTGAAGCAAATGCAGAACAGATTCCAGTGTGGGGTGTATACAACCCAATATCCACAGTGTAGACTGTTTGGCTTTCTCCATTTACGGTTTTCAGATATGAATTACTTCCTTACCGAAGACCGCAGCAGAGGCAAAGAAAGTAATCAGAAACACTAAACTAGGTATGAGAAGTCCAATCACACGACTCTAGGCAAGTCACCAATTTTTCCGAGTCGTGGATTCTTCATCTATAAAACTGGGGCTAATGTTAAAACCAAAGTTTTTCTTTAAGAAGTAAATGAGATAATATATTAAAAGGCTGATTATTTATGTTTAAATAATTAAACAGCAATATATCTGGCTCTTAGCCAACAGGGATGGTTAATCAGGGATGGTTAAGATTCTCAGTAAATCAATGACTGTCACAAAGGAGCCCTTTTTTGATACTACCTTCCCTAGAAATTTCCCTTCTTACTGAAAATCAGCAGGGCAGGTAACACCCCCCACCAGGTATGTTTGGCAGTTCCAAAGCACCTCCTGGAGGAGACTTTAAAAACTGAGAGGGAGAAAATCTATTCTTCAGGGTAACAAGCAGTCACAGCAGACCTGTTACAGATGGCACATCAACAAAGTAAACCTCCTGAGTCTTCAGCATTCTGATGAATACATGCAGTACACAGGAACAGGAACATGGACACCATTAGGAAGCCTATTCAAATGTGGACACCGAGCAATTGCATAAAGAGTAGGAGTCCCCTGCAGGAGTGAAAGCTCATTCCATTTAAGTCTACATGGGATATGAAATGGTATGGAATATATAAGAGGATAAGACATTAAACCAGAATGACTGAATAAAGAATCTAAACATAATCTAATGGTTCCCTTATTTCTCATGAATCCTCTAGAATATGTTGTCCAATAGCAATATAAGACCAGATACAAATATAATTTAAAGTTAGTACAAGTCACATTAGAAAGGCAAAGCAAAACAGATGAAATCTGGTTTTTTTTTTATTTTTTTAAACATTTTTATTTATTGTTGAGAGACAGAACATGAGCAGGGGAGGGGCAGAGAGAGGGGGAAACACAGAATCTGAAGGAGGCTCCAGGCTCTGAGCTGTTAGCACAGAGCCCGACGCGGGGCTCGAACTCACAAACCATGAGATCATGACCCGAGCTGAAGCTGGACACTTAACCGACTGAGCCACCCAGGCACCTCTGAAATCTGTTTTAATAATACATTTTATTTAAACCAATATATCTAAAATATTATCATTTTAACTTGTAATCAACATAACAATTATTAATGAGATATTTCACATTCATTTATTTATTTTGAGAGAGTGTGTGTACAAGGAAGGGGGACAGAGGGAGAGGGAGAGAATCTTAAGCAGGCTCCACATGCTCAGAATGGAGGCTCCACATGCTCAGAATGGAGGCTGACATGGGGCTTGATCTCACGATGGGGAGATCATGACCTGGGTTGAAATCAAGAGTTGGAAGTTTAACCAACTGAGCCACCCAGGTGCCTAGACATTTTACATTTTGTATTTCATGTGAAACCTTTGAAGTCTGGTGTATATTTTATAATCATGGCACATCTCAATTTACTAGGTACATTTAAAGGCAGCACAGCTCTAGAAAGCAGCGATTAAAAATTAACACCAGATCCATACCATACATTTGTATGTTATTTTGCATACACTTAAGAAAAGCAAACCTTAAAATTCTGTTACAGGATATAAAATATTCTTGGCAGAAAGAGAAAGAATGATGGTAGTGATCTCAAAGCCCCCAATATTTTGTCTGTTTGCAATCAGAGGTTGAGATTTTTGTTGGAATATCTAAGAATTTCATTGCCTCTTCACATGAATCTGAAATCTTTAGTAAAAAGCATGAACTATGGTTATCATTAAGTTCCTACACTAGTCATGCTTTTATTATTTATTTCTTATAATTATTTAAAACAAGTTAATCATTCTCGACAAACACAAAGAAAGCAAGAATGACTGGTTACTAACACAATGAGACTGCACAGAGCCCTTATCCCTTTAGGTGAATTTTAGAAAAACACAATTGCAGGAAAGTAAGGGACCAGAGCTTGATACCTGTTTAGGCAAAGGTTTCTTGGTAGAGGTGTATTGGCATCTTAGGTGGTACAGTCCAACCAGTTGCAAGATATATAGCTTTAGCCCTGGCCATGAAATTGTAGTATCATCTTCATCCTGGCAACAGAATAAAATTGCCCCCGTGCATCCCCCAATTCCCCTTTGTAAGAATGGTACCACCCTCCTACTTGAGATGCACTGCTTGAGACTTTTGTTAAAATCTTATGAGGTACAAAGCACCCATGTGTGGAGCACGTGGCTGGCTCAGTCGGTGGAGCATACAACTCTTGATCTTGGGGTTGTGAGTTTGAGCCCCACGTTGGGTGTAGAAATGATTTAAAAATAAAAAGCGCCCATATTTGTAAATATTCCATATCCTGTGTTTTGTAGTTTCTTTTATCAGGTAAAAGAAAAAGATTATAACATCAACCTAAAGGGGAAAAAAAATCCCTGCACATTCCAGTGACTTTGCTTTATAGGTTTTTTGTTTGTTTTTGTCATTAAAGCTAAAACCACTCTAACAGACAGTACACACTTCTGAACTTGTATTTTTCTTCCTCCAAGAAAGGTCATATATTATTCTACTTCCATCTTCTCACATTTGTTCTCTTTTTCAGACTGTCTTATCTTAAATTAGGATCTGAATAAGTTTGGGGAGCCTGGGTGGCTCAGTCGGTTAAGCATTCGACTTCAGCTCAGGTCATGATCTCATAGTCTGTAGATTCTAGTCCTGCATCGGGCTCTGTGCTGACAGCTCAGAGCCTGGAGCCTGCTTCAGATTCTGTGTCTCCCTCTCTCTCTGCCTCTCTGCTCCTCCCCCACTAGTACTCTCTCTCTCTCTCTCTCTCAAAAATAAAGTAAAAACTTAAAAAATATTTTTTTTAGATCTGAAATAACTTGTATTGTTAATAGTCAAATCATGGGAACATTTTGAATCATTTGGAATCGATGTAGAGGATTTTTTCTTAATGAAAGAACATGTTTCTTAATTAAAAAGTAGGGGGATATAGGTTGAGATGCAGTATGTGGAAGTACTAGGATAATTATTCTAATATATATATATCATCTTCATGATGGCTGATCTCATTTATCCTATTATGATAAGGTTTCTCCACAATAGAACAGTAAAATTACTTCTTAGCATTAACATCTACTAACTGTATGTTAGTGTATTCAAGTGAAGCAATATACAATCAGTGACTATCCTAAGGACTGAGATGTATGATGATATCAGTAATGATGTTTTAGTAGATCTCTGTTTGGATGTAACAATCATCACTAGCATGAGTATGTATTTTTTAAATTACACACATGGGGCACCTGGGTGGCTCCAAGCTGCTTGGGATTCTTTCTCTCTGCCCCTCCCCCTCTCGCACTCTCTCTTTCTCTCTCTCAAAATAAATAATAAACTAAAAAAAAATTGTGTGTGTGCATATATGTATATATCGCAACCAAACCTCTGTGTGAGACTAAACATTAATTAGTACTCCAGTGCAACTGTTGGCAAACTGTGGCCCACAGGCCCAGTCCAGTCTGCCGCCTGCTTTTGTGAATAAGGGTTATCGGAACACAGACATCTTCACCCACTTACATTTATATCTATGGCTGCTTTTGTGCTGCAACAGCAGAGTGGAATAGTGGTGACAGAAACTATCACCTGAAAAGTCTAAAATATTCATTATCTTTTTACAGAAAAAGTTGCTGATTGCTACAAGTGAAAAGTCAAAAGAAAATATGCACAAATAATTTTTCTTTTTTATGGCTGGAATGGGTTTATGAAATAGGATCAAGGAGCTGTTAGTTTCAATGACCAATGTCTCCTCATAAAAGGTGTGCATTTAGGACTAGAAAGCTCGACACTGTGTCACATCAGAGGGTGAAAAATCCCGGTGAAGTTCATTGTGATGAGATTTAAGAAATGTCTTTTCTAGAGAATTCTGAGGTGGAGCTAATTTGGGGGGCTACAGATAATGATACAGTTTTTCAACACTGGTGACAACTATGAGCCCATGAGTTGAGTTGTTCATTAACACTGTGTAATAATTTCACAGCTATCATCTAACATATGAAAGTATCATGAGAGGTTGTCTATTGGATTGTAGTAGAACACTTTACAAGTCTATCCATTAAGTTTTATTTTTTTGCTGATTGTAGACATCATACTCATAAAGCTTTGAGTAAAAGTATATGATCAGTTCAGTATGATTACCTTGCAAATTTTGGCCAGTTTATTTTTCAGAGACTTATTTTCCTTAATATTTTAGTGTTTCTTTTTGGGAGAGACAAAGAGTGAGTGGGGAAGGGGCAGAGAGAGAGGGAGACACAGGATCTGAAGCAGGCTCCAGGCCCTGAGCTGTCAGCACAGAGCCCAACGTAGGGCTCAAACTCAGGAACCAAGAGATCATGACCTGAGCTAACGTTGGACACTCAACCAACTGAGCCACCCAGGCGCCCCTTCAGAGACCTCTTTTCAAATGTACTTTTTAACTTGATTTTGGACTCCATGACAATGAAATTGTCATTGAATCTGTGAGACAGTACAAAGTTTCTAAGCAGTTTGACCTAAGTGAATGTCTCTATCACTATGATGGACACGGAGACAAGGAATGCAGTACTTCTATTTTGAATCCTGATACAGTAACTGGTTCTGCACTTGTCTTTCTGCCACAAAAAATGTATAAAACTAGACAAACTACTTAGGATAACAATCTTCATGCACTGATAAACAAGCAGCATGTGACTGTCATACTTGAGAACAAAGCACACAAGGTAAGCTCCATAATCAGGGAGGTGAAGTTCAAGTAAAGTAGTGGTCTTTCTGAGATGAGGAGAAAATTATCAGGGGTCAAACTTATTGAAGTGGCTGGAATTTTGTGGGTTAGAATACCTGAGCTGCTGTGGTGTCGGTGTGTGTGCATGTGTGTGCGCATGTGTGCACATACGTTGGGGTGGGTGAACACAAATGTGACAGGCAAGTTTGCCTGCTGCAAGAGGAAGGCTGAAGAGTGATACTAAAAATCATGTAGTGCTAAGAGACATTGGATTTCCAGCCCAGCCCAGGAGCAGCAATGTCTCTTAATACTTTGGGCACTTCATTGAGAATCCAGAATCAAGCCTTAAGAGAAAGAACCATGCAAAAAAGGTAAGAAACGCATGCTAGGGCCAAGTATAAAACAAAAATGATCACATGATACAAACAGTAGGACCAAAGCTAACATAACCAAAAGGACCAATCAGTAATTAATTTGCATGATAAATGGATGTCATATTCTTTAAAGGAAGACAGGATGATCCAGACTGTATTATCTACAATTATCTCACATACAATTACTATCAAACATACAAAGAATTAGGAAAATGTGAACCATAATAGAAAAGTAGTCTATAAAAAATTTCTGTAAGGTGACCCAGATTTGGGGATTAGCAAAAAACTTAAGTAACATTCATAAATATTTTTGAGGACTTAAAGGAAGACATAGTTGTAATGAATGAAGAGATAAGGGATGTCAACATATAAGTGAAATTTTTTTAAAAGAAAAATTCCAAGAACTAAGAAGTACAGTAATTAAAATAGAAAAATTCACTAAATGGACTTATCAGCAGATTGAACACTGCAAAAACAACAAAAAGTTAATCCGTAGAAATATCTGGTTTAAAAATCAGAAAGAAAAAAATGAAGAAGGATTCAGTAACTTATCAACATCAAAAGAACTCACATGCATAAAACTGGAAACCCAGAAGGAGAGCAGAGAGAAAATTCCATGAAAAAAATTTTGAGGGAATAAGGGCTGGAAATAACCCAAATTTGGGGGGGGGGGGAATCTTACATATAGGAAATTCAGTGAATAACAAGTAGAATATTTACAAAATAAAACAAAACCCATACTTAGACACATTATAGCCAAACTGACATTAAATCAAACAGGGAAGCAAAAGTCTTGAAGGCAGCCAGAGAAAAGTGATACATTACACATGAGAGAAAATGATAGAAATGATAGCTGACTTCTCATCAGAAATAAGAGATCAAAAAACAGGGCACTTGGCTAGTTCAGTTGGTAGAGCATGCAACTCTTGGTCTTGGGGTTATGAGTTCAAACCCCACTCTACACATTAAGTAGAGTTTACCTAAAAAAAAAAAAAAAAAAGAGGGGTGCCTATGTGACTCAGCTGATTAAAGATCCAACTCTTGATATCAGTTCAGGTCATGATTTCTCAGTTGTGAGATTGAGCCCTACATTAGGTGCTGAGCTGATCATGGAACCTGCTTGAAATTTTCTCTCTCTCTCTCTCTCTCTCTCCGTCCCTCCCCCACTATTGCTCACTTGTTCTCGAAATAAACTTTAAAAAAAGACAATGGAAGGGCTTAAAGAACGGGAAGACAAAAATTGCCAATTCAGAATTCTATATCCAGAAAAAATATCCTTTAAAACCAAAGACACAATAGACATTTTCAGGTAAATGAAAACAGAAGATTCAACACCAATAAACCTGTACCATAAACAATGCTAAAAAATTTCTTCAGGATTAAAGACAATGACATAACTGATGGAAATTGAGATCTATAATGTTTTAATTTCCTTCACTGTGTAATGAACTTATGGTTTAAAATAATAATCATTTATTACTTCTTCCTTATCGGTGTCTTAGCTAGACTTAACTAGGTGGTTGGTTCTTTAGATTTGGATGTTATTGTCCTACTTCACTCATGTGGCTGTATTCAGCTGGGAAGCTGGCTAGGGTTGAAACTTCCAAAATAGCTTCATTCACATGTTTGGTGACTCAGATGTGGTAGCTGTAATGGCTGGATAGGCCTCTCTCTTTCCAAAAATTTTTTATTATTCAATAATCTAGCCCAAACCTATTTACTTGCTGGCTGGATTTCTAGAAGATAAAACTAGAAAATGCAAAGTTTCTTAAGGTTTCTATCTAGCACTTGCATGGCATCAGTTTTTGGCATATTTTGTTCATCAAAGCAAGTCAAAAGATACACCCAGATTCAAGGAAAGGAGAAATATACTCTACATCTTAATGGGAGAAGCAACATACATGGGTGAGCGGTAATGGGAAGAATTTCTGGCAGCGATTTGAAGATAATCTATTAGAAGGAGTGAAAGTACTGAAAATAGTAAACATAGATAAATATAAAAGATGATATATGTTTCTTCTCTTAATTTCTTTAAAGGACATATGACCCTTTAAAGCAAAAATTATAATGAACATAGATGTAACATATAAGACAATAAAGCACAAAGGATTTGCGGGTGGTGGCAAATGGAACTATACAAGTAAGGCTCTTTTATTTTATGTGAAGTATCATAATTTTAACTCTTAAGAATATTGATAACTTGGGGCGCCTGGGTGGCTTAGTCGGTTAAGCGTCCGACTTTCGCTTAGGTCATGATCTCGCGGTTCGTGGGTTCAAGCCCCGCGTCGGGCTCTGTGCTGACTGTCAGCTCAGAGCCTGGAGCCTGTTTCAGTCTGTGACTCCCTCTCTCTCTGACCCTCCCCTGCTCGCGCTGTCTCTCTCTCTCTCTCTCCTAGAAATAAATAAAACGTTAAAAAGAATACAACTGTGGGAACAAAGGGCTTGTATTTTCGGGGCGGGGGGGCTCATCTTGGAATGACTGTGAATTACCCTTCTGGGTGGCCGNACCTTAAAAAAAAAAAATAATAAAAAAAAAAAGAATATTGATAACTTAAGAATGCATATCATAATTCCTAAAAACATTGTTAAAACAATAAAGCAAAAAAGATACAGTTAAAAGCCAACAGAGGAATTCAAATGGAATACCAAAACACTTGATTAATCCAAAAAATGGCAGTAAGTGAAGAATAGAGGAACACAAAACTAATGGGACAAATTAGAAACAAATATCAAAATGATAGGCTTAATTTCAATAACATAAATTATTATAATTAATATAAATGGATAAAACACACCAATTAATAGGTAGAGATTTTCAGATTGGATTAAAAATAGGAAGATCCAACTAGTTATTACCTACAAGGGAAGCACATTAAAAAATACCCAGAGGTTCAAAGTAGAAAGATGGAAAGATATAGAACACACAAACAGTAAGCAGAGGAAGCTTCAGTGACTATATTACTCTAAGAGAAATGTCACTTTAATGTAAGATGTGTTATTAGAGACAAAGAGGATTTTTCATAATGAGAAAATGGTTGTTAAGTCAGGAAGACACAAGAACCAACACAGTTAATGTGCTCAATAACAAAGCTTCAAAAATATGTAAAGGGGGGGGCACCTGGGTGGCTTAGTCGGTTAAGCGTCCAACTTTTGCTTAGGTCATGATCTCGCGGTTCGTGGGTTCGAGCCCCGCGTCAGGCTCTGTGCTGACTGCCAGCTGGGAGCCTGGAGCCTGTTTCAGTCTGTGACTCCCTCTCTTTCTGACCCTCCCCTGCTCGTGCTGTCTCCCTCTCTCTCTCCTAGAAATAAATAAAACATTAAAAATTTTTTCAAAAATATGTAAAGGAAAAAATGACCATATTAAAGGCCAAAAGAAATAAATTCACAAATCCATTGTAAGAAATTTTAACTCCCCTATCTTGGTCATTACATAATGAAACTCTATGAAAAGACAGTAATGATATAGAATATCTGAACAGAACTATCAACTCCCTTAACCCCATTGACATTAATAAAACCAATGCTCCACAACTGCAGAACACATTCTTTTTCACTGTCCATGGAACATTTACCAAGATAGACCACATCTGGGGGACAAAATAAGTCTCAACAATTTTTACAATGTTGCTATCTGACAAAGTTTGTTTTCTGATCACAGCACAATTTGGTAATCTCTAACAACACAGATGAAGAAAAAGAGATGGAAGATTCAAATGATCAATACCAGTGTTTTAGGTATCTATTGCCGTGTAACAAAGTACTCCAGAATGTAGTGGCTTAAAACAACAACCATTTTATTGCTCACATTTTGTGAGTCAGGAATTTGCACAGAGTTCAGAGAACTCTCTCACCTCTATTTCATGTGTCATTAACTAGACTCACTCGTGCAGTTGAATTCAGCTGTTGGCAGATCTGGATCACAAGGTCTGGGAAGGCCTTCCTCATATGTATGGATAAGAAGCAGACTGGTGGCTTCATGTGGCCTTTCTCCATGTGGTGTTTCTCTTTCAGAAAACTTTTTCTTCATATGGTCTTTCTCTCCAGTAAGAATGCCTGAACTTCTTTTTTGTCTTTAATTTTTTTTATGTTTATTTTTGAGAGAGAGTGTAAGTGGGGGAAGGGCAGAAAGAGGGTGACAGAGAATCTGAAGCAGGCCCCGTGCTATCAGCACAAAGCCTGATACGGGATTTGAACTCATGAACTGTAAGATCATGACCTGAGCCAAAGTTGGATATTCAACCGACTGAGCCCCCAAGGTGCCCCAAGATTGCTTGAACTTCTTAATGAGTGGCTCAGGGCATTAAATGGGCAAAAAAATGAAGCTACGCCTTTAAGGATATAATTTATTTCCCCAATTCTGAGCCTGGGGCAGGATCTTAGTCCATGTATTTTGAGCTGTTTGTAGTTAGAAAATATTTTTCTCTGTATTATTATGTAAGCTTTCTTTGTTTTATGCTTTCATTTTTGCCACATTACTTTCGTATCTTGTTCATATTATCAGCTATGATACAGTATAGACTAGGTTGATGTTTTTCCAACTGTTTGGTTATCTAAAGCTTGACCTTGGGGTGCCTGGGTGGCTCACTTGGTTGGGCGTCTGACTCTCGATGTTGGTTTGGGTCATGGTCTCAAGGTTTGTGGATTTAAGCCCCAGAGTTGGGCTCTGCACTGGCAATGCAGACCATGTTTCTCGCCCTGTCTCTCCCTGCCCCTCCCCCAGCTCATGTGTGCATGCATGCTCTGTCTCTTAAAATAAACAAATATTTTCAAATGTTACTCACTGGGAAAGCAGACTGGTGCAGCCACTCTGGAAAACATTGTGGAGGCTCATCAAAAAATTAAAAATAGAAATACCCTATGACCCAGTAAATACCCAATTGCACTACTGGGTATTTACTAAAGGGATACAGATACGCTGTTTAGAAGGGGCACATGCACCCAATGTTTATAGCAGCAGTATCAACAATAGCCAAAGTATGTAAAGAGTCCAAATGTCCAATGACGATGAATGGATAAAGATGTGGTATGTATATATATACAATGGAGTATTATTTGGCAATCAAAAAGAATGAAATCTTGCCATTTGCAACTACATGGATGGAACTAGAGAGTATTATGCTAAGTGAAATTAGTCAGTTGGAGAAAGACAAATATCATATGACTTCACTCATATGAGGACTTTAAGATACAAGACAGATGAACATAAGGGAAGGGAAGCAAAAATAATATAAAAACAGGGAGGAGGACAAAACATAAGAGACTCTTAAATATGGAGAACAAACAGAGTGTGGCTGGAGGGGTTGTAAGAGGAGGGATGGGCTAAATGGGTAAAGGGCATTAAGGAATCTACTCCTGAAATCATTGTTACACTATATGCTAACTAACTTGGATGTAAATTAAAAAATAAATAAATTTTTAAAAATGTTATTATCAGTGGTGCGTGGGTGCTCAGTCAATCATCTAACTCTTGATTTCAGCTCAGGTCATGATCTCACAGCTCATGAGTTTGAACCCCACATCAGACTCTGCACTGACATTATGGAGACTGATTGGGATTCTCTCCCTTCCTTTCACTCGTTGCCCCTCCCCCACTCACATTTTCTCTCTCTCTCTCAAAATAAATAAACTAAAAAAAAATAATAGATGATGGGCACTGAGGAGGGCACTTGTTGGATGAGCACTTGGTGTTGTATGTAAGTGATGAATGATGGGAATCTACTCCTGAAACCAAGACTACATTGTATGTTAGCCAACTTGACAATAAATAAAAAATAAAAATAAATAAATAAAATGCTATTATCAAATTAAATTCTCTTTAGCACAAGGCAACTGTAAGGACATCTTTCTGTTCCTTAGAATATGTCTTTTTCTAGATGGAGTCTAGAACCTTCTGTGTGTTTTATGTTTACATTTTTGTCATGTTATTTCTTTTCTTAATCTTATTTGTGCTATTGAATGAGCTATAGTATAATCACTTTTATTTTATTTTCTTCACCTAACGCATTTTCTAACGGAACGGAACGGTACTAAGGGAAAGGGAAGGGTTATTTGTGCAGCCTTAGGTATGAACAAAATTTATGTAATGACTTTAAACTAACTCCTTGTAACGCTTCCTCCTTAATCCTAATTCTGTTCTCTGAAGCTATGAAAAAATAGTCTGCCCCTTCTTTAACAGACCAACCTTCCCAATTGTGGAAATACTGTGTTCCCCTGGGTCTCTGCCTCTACAGGTCATCTTACCCAGAACTCCTCAACTTTTCCTCATTTTACATTTTTCATCTTACTTTTGTCCCCTTTTCATATAAGTTGGTCAATGTTCCTCATGAAAAGTAGCCCCTGAGGGGCTGCACCAGTTTACATTCCCACCAACAGTATAGGAGGGTGCCCGTTTCTCCACATCCTNATTCTTGCTCAAATTTTGGGGAGGGGGCCAAATCCTTAAATTCAAAGCTGAAACTTTAAAAACGAGGAAAAAAGATGTCAAGGGAGCTATTAAGAGGTTACGCACATTTATCTTGGCCAGGACCACTCAGCCACGCCTCTGGGGTGTGAGCAGTGCGCCCTGAAGCCAAGCAAAAATGTACAAATCGTGGTACAGTGAATTACCCAGGTAATGCCGCATTCTGCTTTTTTGACTGCTCACCTCGGCCAGCCACCATCCTCTCGTCCCAGTCTCCAGTTACTTCTTAAGTCTCCCATTTTCCAACTGGAACCTACTAAGACGTAAACCTTGGGCCAATTCGGTGGGAGAATAGCTGCGCGCCGGCACTTCCGGGGTTAAGCGACAGATGGCGACGCCTGGAAGGAGGAGTTAGGGGCGGAGCCGCGCCTGCGTGCCACCTGATAGCTCGGCGGGCTTTTGCGCATGCTCACACGAAGCCGTCTCTAACTCCGCTTCCGGTGGGGGGGGTTCACTCGTGCAGTTTCCGAGTAGCGGCGAGGTTGTGCTTACCGCTGCAGGGAAGCGTCCGCGTCAGGTGGGTAAGTGTCGCCTCTTTTGTCCATCAAATAATTATTCCAGGCATTCAGAGTAGAACTTGAAGGGCTGTGCTGGGACTAACCCATGTTCTGTTGCTACTTTCTCCTTTTGTTCTGAAACCTTTATTTCTGAGAACAAGACGAAAGGGGTGGAGAAGCTATGGTTACCGTGGCAACTGCTTGGCAGCAACATAGTTTTTGAGAATTTGGAGAAATTGGGAGAGCTGCTCATGAAAGGGCTCGCTCAAACGCGTGTGCGTCGGACGCAGATTTAGATGTTCTGTCAAACCCATACGCCTAAACCACAGAATTCGATTGTAAAAGGTGTACTCTGGCTATAATGTGGAGTGGCAGGATTTGAGGTGGGGTAACTAGGTGGAAAGCGAATTCAGCGAGCAAGACACAGTTTGAAGATGTCCTGAACTGGGGTAGTGGTGGAGGATTGCAGAGAAGAGGGAAAATTGGAGAAATTCCAGACGGTAGTATCAGCGGGACCTAATGTGGGGAATGAGGGACAGGGGCCCTGAGCATCTTGAGGATTAAGTCCATACTTCGCTTGCCTATGGCTGCGAAGATTCCTTTCCCGCCATCAATTCAGTCTCCTGATCCCCTCTTCCACGCAGACCGCAAGACTCTATTCATTACAAGTAGTTTGATGTTCTAGTTCTAGAATATCGTCCTCACCTTTCTTATGATGTTGGGCCAGTTTGTATAATTTCATTAAGCCTCTGAGTTTTTTTCAAACAGAAAAATGAAATAAAATAAAAGTACTTCTCTCAGGATTTTTATAAGGATTAAGTGCGATAGTTTATATGCCTGGTGTATAGAAAATGATC
The DNA here is from genome assembly GCF_008692635.1 of Crocuta crocuta. Taxonomy (NCBI): domain Eukaryota; kingdom Metazoa; phylum Chordata; class Mammalia; order Carnivora; family Hyaenidae; genus Crocuta; species Crocuta crocuta. The sequence goes on from NW_027532830.1 coordinate 502,771, forward strand.
AATATGTTCATTACTACTAATGTATGTATTTGCATTGTTTGATTTTTATGTGTCATTTTGCTGTTTCTTTCTCTAGACTTGAGTTGGGTGTTTTTTTATTTTGTTTTTTGTTTTTATTTTATTTTTTTAATGTTTTATTTATTTCTAGGAGAGAGAGAGAGATAGCGTGAGCAGGGGAGGGTCAGAGAGAGAGAGGGAGTCACAGACTCTGAAATAGGCTCCAGGCTCTGAGCTGGCAGTCAGCACAGAGCCCGACTCGGGGCTCGAACCGACGAACCGCGAGATCATGAGCTAAGCGAAAGTCGGACGCTTAACCGACTAAGCCACCCAGGCGCCCCTGTTTTGTTTTATTTTAATTTAATTTAGGAGCAGTATCTTACCTATTTTTGTATGTTCTTGTAACATGGTAAAGACTAAAACATTTTTTGAATGGATCATTTATTTGGGCTGTTGTTGACATAATTAAATTTATTTCTTACTTTAGAGGAGGTACCTGGGGGGCACCAAGGTGGCTCAGTCGGCTGAGTGTCCAACTCTTTGATGTCAGCCCAGGTCTTGACCTCACTGTTGTGAGTTCAAGTCCTGCACTGGATGTGGAGCCTACTTAAATAAATAAAATGCAGGGGCTGCCTGGTAGAATGAATTTTGCTGATCAAATATTATCTGTTAGATAAAAAGGTAGCAGTTTTTCTATAGAACTAAGAAGGCCGTGAAATGAGATGTACAGAAAGTAACTAATATTCTCAGTTTGGAACAGGTATGAGTGATTTCAGTGAAGAATTGATAAGGTCCAAGACAGAGGATGACCAGGAGGAATCGAGTGTATTCTCTGGTACAGGAATGTATTTTCCTTGGCTCCAAAAGCACATAGACACTGTGGGTAAGTAAAATAACATCTAGCCATTTTAACTGTAATGCAAAGAGATGATAAAATTCAGTATGGACACAAAATTGGTACCTAAGCTGGTTCAGTTTCTTTTTTTTTTTTAATTTTTTTAATGTTTTATTTATTTTTAGGAGAGAGAGAGACAGCACGAGCAGGGGAGGGTCAGAGAGAGAGGGAGACACAGAATCTGAAGCAGGCTCCAGGCTCTGAGCTGGCAGTCAGCACAGAGCCCGACGTGGGGCTCGAACCCACGAACCGCGAGATCATGACCTAAGTGAAAGTCGGACGCTTAACCGACTAAGCCACCCAGGCACCCCGCTGGTTCAGTTTCAAGATATAACTGTATTAGGGTTTTTGAGGCTGTAAGCAAAAAAATCATTTAAAAAAATAGATCCTTTTTTCTACTTTAACTTTGAACTAATAACATAACAGATAGTATGTATCATGGTAGATACCTTTTCTTCCCCAGTAATACTTGCTAGTCGTTTATATGCCTGGCATTGGCTACATATTGGGATACATAGAAGAAGAATATATGGCCACTGGCAGTGAGGAGTACCTATGTAGAAAGTGTTTTTAAGTAGTTTCTGTTGAATTGGATTTAAATTATTCCTAATATAATTGATCTATACTATCTATAGTATAGAACTTTCTTCTATATAAATATAAGGAGATGTTTCTGTTGAGTACATTTCCTGTAGGGATATATAAAAGAAGCAGTTATGTGTATATTATTGACATGTTGCCTGGTGTACTTCTGGGAATACATTAGAACTGACACTTAGTACCCTCCAAACACCTCTCTTAGACTAGCCATCTTTCCCCTTGACCGGGATTCTTTGTTTCCTAGAATTTGCTCCTGTTTCTTTATGTTTTAGTTTTAATATTATCTCATTTAGCTATCTCAGTAAATTAATGCCCACGTGATGGGCATTTTAGTGTTGAGGGAAGTGAATCTTGAAGAAGTTAAGCTCTAAATGTGGGTATCAGGAGTTAAAACAGGTCTCTCTGACCTCAAAGCTTATACTTTTGATAACTGAGATACAATTTTATTAATGAGATATTATATGTAAAGTGCTTACTGCAGAGCCTCATGCATAGTGAGTGTTGGAAAAATAATAGTTTCTTTCCTCTCATTATATTTTTGCTAATGAATGTACATGGTTCAAGCTAGGTTTGACTGGCTGATACTTCAGAGGGAATGCTACTTCCCTGCCTTATAGGGAACTAGTGATCTCAGGTTTCTGCTGGTTAAGATATACCTGGGCAAGTTTTTATCATTAGGATTCTGCAGAGAGCTTGAGTCGGTCCAAAACCAGCCAGTTTAAGACCAGAATTTACATGCTTAGAAACGTTTTAGAAGTTATGGATAGCCTGTTAAACCCAAAATAAATACTTTATGCCTGCAATGAGAAAATAGTTTCAGGTAATATTGACATTCTAGTGATAAATAACCATGCTAGGACAACAAAATTGCCCAGCAGTTAATTTTTTTACTCTAGTAAATATCTACTGGCGTTCTGAGGGGTATGCCCTCTAGAATAAAGGCTTTGAAGGCAGAGGCCAGTCTGAATTAAAACTGTATGTTAAGCGGCATGTGGCTGTCTCTGTCGGTGAAGTGTGCAACTCTTGATCTCAGCGTTGTAGGTTCGAACCCCACGCAGAGTGTAGACATTACTTAAAAATAAAATTTTAGAAAACAAACAAAAAACTGTGTGTCAAGTACCTAGAATAGTACTTGGCACAAAATTGTGCTCAAAAAATATTTGTTGACTGACGAGTTTCCAGATCCTTTCCAGGGCGTTAGAGATAGGCTGATGGCACTTGGCTCTTTATTGTACTTAAGTTCACGTCAAAATTTCTTTTCCTAGACAGTTATTTTTGAAAGTGTATCAGCAACAAACAGGACTATCTTTTGCTCATAAAAGAATGAAATGAGAGATATTCGTTAGGTAACAAGGCTGAATCATAAGACAGAGGGGAATTTTCCAAGAATTTAAGTACAGTAGTCTGAAGTCCGATTTCCCGTCTGAGTCGTGAAAACTTGAGGGGTTCATGGGAGGTTGGCCTGAGGTCAGTCCTCCTGTAGGTGAAAAACTTCTTTTTTTTCTTTTTGCTGCTGGTCCTGGGCAGTGAGTGTGGATCTTGCTAAATGCAGCTTCTTATTCAGAGAGCTGGGTGGGGCATTCTGTTCAGTTCCCTGGTGATGCTAAGGCTTTGTTTCTAGAACCACACTGAACAGCAAGCAGTGGGATCCCCACAAGATTTGTAAGTACTTTTAAAAAGTGTGAGAAGCACTAGTGTAGAGCAGTAACTTGTTTTACTCACGTATGCTTTTTTCTTTTTAATTATATACTGCCTTCCATGGTTTTAAAGTGTCATCTAAAAATTGTAAGTTCCATAGTTCCCAAAGATAGAATTTCCAACGCATTTTGGCATTTTTAAATGAAATTGGTATACTATTTTTACAGATATATCCCGTGGAATCTAAGTAGCACAGGAATGTGATTCCTTTCACCATCCCCTTAAAAATATATATGTAAAAATAGTTTTTAATGTTTATTTTTGAGAGAGCACAAGCGGGGAGGCACAAGAGAGAGGGGGACAGAGGATCCCAAGTGGGCTCAGCACTGACAGCAGCAAGCCCGTTGTGGGGATTGAACTCAGGAACTGTGAGATCATGGCCAGAGCCAAAGTTGGACATTCAACTGACTGACCCACCCTGGCTCCCTGAGAAGATGTTAATTGATGAAGATTTTATATTGTTTATTTTCCTTTCATACTTTTATCTTTATAATAAAACTATGTATCTACATCTTATTTTTTGTTAATATCTCGTAGGACTTTAAGGCACTACAATTTTGTCTGGAGTGAGACATCATAATTACTAGTTTTACAAAGCTGATAAAAATAACATAAGTATTAAAAGTTGTGTTAAAATTTAGGGGCACCTGGGTGGCTCAGTCAGTTAAGCATCCAACTTTTGGCTCAAGTCATGATCTCGTAGTTCATGAGTTCTGAGCCACCGAAGGAATAGTATGTATTTCTAGAATATTACTGGGTATTCATATACCCGTGAAGGAATAGTATGTATTTCTAGAATGAAAAAAGATTTAGCTTTAGTTCTATTTTGTTTTCATTGATGTAATTCTGAGAGACCCTAGTTACATGAGTAAGTAGATGGCACTGGATAAAGGGTAATTGTAGCAGTGTATCAGGTCTTTGAATTCTTGAATTACTCATGACAAAATTGCATAGTGATGTGTTACAAAGGATTCTTAAGTCCTTCCACACTTTGATAAATGAAGACTTGGAAATCACCTGACTTGCAAAAGGGTGTGTTAGAGTCAGTCACTGTCCCAATAGTTACACCTACATTTTCACCTTCATGTAATATATATTGATAATGATTGTGAAGTCTTGATTCTAGCATGGTTCTCTAGGAAATTAATTAGATTTGTTTTAGGCGAGAGTGAGTATGTGAGGAAGTTGAAGATCTGGAAGTTGACTGCTCTGAAACTATGTTTGCATAGTACCTATAAGTCTCTCTGTATTCCCAAGGGTCAGGGTACACCACTTGAAGACCACTGGCCTAGAAGGTTTCTATGGTGGTGTGGAAAGGGAAGGGGGGTGTCAATATGCAACCTGTTACTCCTAAAACAGGGTTGTGAGGCGCCAGGGTGGCTTGGTCCATGGCTTAGTGCCGACTTCAGCTCAGGTCATGATCTCATGGTCTGTGGGTTCGAGCCACACAGTGGGTTTGAGCACTTGAGATGGGCTCTGTGCTAACTGCTTGGAGCCTGGAGCCTGCTTGGAATTCTGTGTCTGCCTCTTAGTCTGCCCCTGCCCCACGCCCGTTCTCTCTCTCTCTCAAATATAAATAAACATTAAAACGCAGTTGTAACTAAGCCCAAATGTTCTTAACATGAGGATTGTCGATCCTTTAGAAATGTAAATGCTAATGTCTTCAACTGTTAAATCTCATTTGTGTTTAATATCATTGAGTTACTGGGAATTCTGGACCTTGAACAATGAAAGCCTACCTCTTGGAGTTTTCAGAATACTGGTAGTTAATACAGGGCATGCTTGTCTAGGATAACCCTAGTGATTTTTACCCGTTCTAAATACTTGGGATTTGCTTTCAGACCCTCTCTGAGAGATTCTACCCAGATTGTGTGGTGCAGAAATGAAGGGATGATTGGATCCCATCTAGAGGCCCCGGTATCCCAGTAGCCCATGAATATCAAGTTAGGCATCTCCACATTAGACATTGTTTTCATTTGCTGAGAAGAATAAAAATAGCATGCAGGAGTTTGTTTCAAGAGAAGCTCACTCTGATATTTATTCGGGATGAACCGAGTTATGCTTGTTAAGGTTTCTCCTTTATCAGAAAGGAGTGTTTTTTAAACTCGAATTGGGATCACTGTGGCTAAAGACTCTTTTTTTTAATCTGTAGCAACTGAAGGAAAAAAGGAGAAGGATTTTGCTCAGACGACGAGCGCTTGTTTGGGTTTTATCCAAGAAGCCCTGCTGAAGCATCAGTGGCAGGAGGCCGCAGGGTACATGCACAGCTACTTGCAGGTCCTGGAAGACTCGGACAGCCACAAGAGGCAGGCTGCGCCTGAGGTGAGTGAGGTGTGCGCCCGCGGGAGGAGGTCCAGGTGCCTGGGGTTTTCTGCCTCTTGAGTGCCACCCAGAGTGGCTTTTGCAGGATCTCAGAGTGCTTTTTTTTTTTTCTTTTTTAAGATTTTTATTTATTTCTAGGAGAGAGAGAGAAACAGCGTGAGCAGGGGAGAGTCAGAGAGAGAGGGAGTCACAGACTCTGAAATAGGCTCCAGGCTCTGAACTGGCAGTCAGCACAGAGCCCGACGTGGGGCTCGAACCCACGAACCGCGAGATCATGACCTAAGCGAAAGTCGGACGCTTAACCGACTAAGCCACCCAGGCGCCCCCTCAGAGTGCTTTTTCTAAAAGCCACTAAAAGTAGTTTTGGTTGGAGAATTTGTATGGGGACATTTTTTTCTGAAACATTTTTTTACTTTTTAGGTTTTTATTTTATATTTTAAGTTTATTTATTCTGAGAGAGAGAGAGCAAGTTGGGGAGGGGCAAGAGAGGAAGGGAGAGAGAATACCAAGCAGGCTCTGCACTGTCAGCACAGAGCCCAACTTGGGGCTCAAACTCACAAACTGTGAGATCATGACGCGAGCCGTAGTCAGACGCTTAACCTACTGAGCCACCTAGGGGGCCCTAATTATTAGGATTTTAAAGGAAACTAAAAATATTTTGAACTCTGATTCTCAGATTCCCCACTATTCATTCGTTCCTTCTAAAATTCTTCCTTCTTTCCGTGTGTCGTTATCTTTCCATCTCCATAGGATGTTTCCTAACATCATACCAACGTGTTATTTCTTCCATCTGACAGTCATCTCTTGACCCCCATTTTCTCCACTGCTGTGACCCATTTTTCCACTTCCACTTTCAGCCAAGCTCCTCGGAAGGATCTGTATACTTGTTCTCCCCAAACCCTCTCCAGTGAGGCTCCCCTGACTGCCAGCATCACCATTTCTACCAAGTTGCTTTGTCAGGTTCAGCAGTGATCTCCAGGTTGCTAAATATAGTGCCCAGTTCTCAGCGCTCAAGGAACTTGATCTGTGAGCAGTACTGAAGGCAGTAGTTCACGGCCCCCTGTGTGATAAGTTTTCTTCACCTGACTTCCAGAACACTAGTTTCTCGGTTTCCTCTCTTGCCTCACTGGCCTTCCTCAGCCTCCTGTGGCCCTTTGACTTGGGAGTTCCCCAGAACTCAGTCCTCAGTCCTCTTCGTGAACGGCTTGGAGTCAGCTGTCTCTGCTGGATGGCTCGCAGCTGTGTGGCTGTGGCCCCGGCGGCCCTGAGAGTCGCACTGCTGTAAGCGGCGGTCAGCTCCACCCGGCGCTCCGGTGCCTGGCAGGCGTCACCCCAGCGTGTCTCAGGTGGGCCTTGTGATCTCCACCATCGAACCTGATTTGCCTCCTCTCACATGATGGTTACTTTGAGTATCTAGTCACTGGGGCCAAACTCTGAAGTTCTCTTTCCTTCACACCCCATACCCTGTCGGCTCTCCTTCAGAATTCAGTGTGAATACTTCTCACCAGCTGCGTGGCTGCACGTCGACCCAGGCCGTGATCCTCTCACGCAGATGCCCGCCTGCCCTCCGCACCCCCTCGTGTCAACATAGCGACCAGGGTGATCCTTTTTAAAAAATAGTCTTATAATTAACCCACTGTACAGTTCACACCTTTAAACAGTACAATTCAATTTGTTTTCATATATTCTCAGAGATGTGCAGCCATTACCACAACCTAAATTTCAAACATTTTTGTCCCCCCCCCACAAAAAAAACCCCAGCTCTGTGCCCACTCGAGGTCACTCCCTGTTCTGTCCCTCCTTCCCCCGCTCCCCGCCCTTGGCAACCACTAATCGACTTTCCATTTCCAGACGTTTCAGAGAGGTGGATGTAATAAAATGAGCCCTTTGTGTGAGACTTCTTTCACCGAACGTGTTTTCACGTTTATTCTTGTGAAACGTGAGTTTCAGTTGCAATTTATATCAGTACTTCATTCTTTTGTACTGCAGAGTGACAGTCCATCCTATTTCACGTGTCCCTTCATCTGGTGTTAGACATGGGCATCGTTTGCACTGTTTAGTTATTATGAGTGATGCTGCTATGAACTGTCATGTACGTGTTTTTGTTAGGGATGTTTGTTGAAATTTCTCTCGGGTGTATACCTAGGAATGGAGCGCTGGCTCATACGGTAACTGCATTTAACCTCTTGAGGAACTACCAGACTGTTTTCCAAAGTAGCTGCACCATTTCACATTACCACCAGTAATCTCTGAGGATCCAGTTCCTCCACATCCTTGCCAGTTGTTGTTATTGTCTTTCTGATTGTAGCTCCCTTAGTGCTTGTGAGGTGGTACCCTGTTGTGGGTTTGAGTCACTATTTCCCTAGTGACTAATGAAGCAGCATGATCCTTTTAATGTTTTTAAATATCTGGTAGATATTTAATAAAGCCAGAAAAATTCTGAGACAAACAAAATTTAACTGTTGGTTGAAAATTTAGTTTGTGGACAATGCTATGTGCATCTATAAAATACTGGACAAATTATAGGTTCTTTTTATCCAGAATTTGTATTATAAAATGAAGGATTTGAATCAATGTTTTCCAGACACTTGTCGGCTTCTTTTTGAATTAGCTAGGGCTTTTGTTGAAAACATAGATTCCTGCGCTCCACCCTATACTGATCAGACTCTGAATCCCTAAGAATATTTATTTTTAAAAGGTGTCCCAGTAATTCTTATACACAACTCGGTCTAAGAACAACTGTTACTATCTACAAATTTTCTTTAAGCTCTGAAATACTACGATTCGGTGATTCTACAAAGGAAATCTTGATTTCTCTTTCTGAGTTGGGAAGGTGAGTATTAGAATTATACCAGACAACTAATATGTATGTTCGCAGAAAGAGCTGGTTTAAAGTTCTCTTAAATTTACCCTAAGACCAATCATGAAATATTGACGTATAGGTGGCTCAGTTGGTTAAGCATCTGGCTTTGGTCATGATCTCATGGTTGGTGAATTCAGTCCCTGCATCAGGCTCTGTGCTGACAGCTCAGAGCCTGGAGCCTTCTTTGGATTCTGTGTCTCTGTCTCTTTCTGCCCCTACCCCCACACTCACTCATTCTCTCTTTCTCTCAAAAATAAACATTAAAAAAAAATTTTTTTTAATGAAAAAGATTTCAATGATTAAATCTTTTAATTGGAGTCAGAGAAATAGATTCACTCCAAGAAGCGATCCAAGTTCTGTTACCAAAGTTTTGGTGCTCTGGGGAGAAAATATACTTTATTAAAATTTGACTGTAGCTGTTAAAAAATTTTATTTTTTTTTAAATACAATTTATTGTCAAATTAGTTTCCATATAGCACTCCGTGCTCATCCTAAGCTGCTGAAAAATTTTAAGTTGGAATTCTACGTATAGATTAAATACGGTCAGTATTTGTAGTGCTTTATGGATCTCAGGAAACAACTAGTCCATTGCTCTCATTTTGTGGATAATAAAGATAAGATCAAAAATGGTGAAAAAGCCAGTATTAACAGAAACTAAGTTTTCTGACTTCAATATTCTTGCCCCTATGCCAGTTAAAAAAATTCTGTCTTCAATATGGATCTGAGCTGCCTGCCTTCTTTAGACTACTGACTTTAAAATGGTACTATTACAGCCGTCTGGTATTTTAATTTAATGGATGGAAAAAACTTTATCGCAAAAGATATAATATTTAGAGTTAACTGGGTGAAACGAAGTATAGTAAAATGTTGATAGTAGCAGAGTAGTATCTAGGGAAATGAATTATAGGTTGTAAGCAGGAAAAAAAAATAGGGTCCTTAGGCAGAAATTTGTTAACACAAGATGTTACATTTCTATTAGTAATTTCTGTTTTGACAGATTATTTGGCAGCTCGGAAGTGAAATTCTATTCTATCATCCCAAAAGCAACATGGAGACTTTCAATACCTTTGCTGACAGGATGAAAAACATGGGTGTCATGAATTACTTAAAGGTGAGAGAATGCAGGCTTTGTGAATTTATATTGACAGTGCTCATTTTTAAAAGAAATCATCTCAGTGATGAGGTGGGTAATGATGTAAAAGGCATGGAAAAAGGGCAAGACACCTGGATAGATACAAGAGGCTGAAAAGAAGTGGTGTGAAAACCATTTATTTCTCCATTTCCTGCTGCCCGCCTTGTTCTCTGAGACAAAATACCTTCTCTTTGTTTATCTCCAGCTGCCAGGACCAGTCCTTGAGAGATAGCACTTACTCCTCATTATGATGTTGGGCCAGATTCTAACCTCTTTGCTTAAGTCATTTGGGTTCTGTAGGAATTTGTGCGTTTGGAAAAAGGAAGCGGCTAAAACAAATTGGGAATTTGAATTTGTGAAAGTGGTTCCCCGCTCCTCCCCCCCGCCCCAGCTTTATTACAGCATAATCCACCTATAATGCTGGGGAAGTTTAAGGTATACAGTGTGATAATTTGGTACTTGTATACTCCGTGAAGTGTTTACTACATAAGGTTAGTTAACACATCCTCCAGCTCACACCACCACCTTGTTGTCGTTGCTGTGGTGAGAACGTCAATGTTCTGCTCCCAGAGCCACTTTCAAGTACACCATCCAGTGTTATTCATTACAGTTGCCATACTGTACATTAGATCCCTGGAGCTTACTCATCTTACAACTGAACGTTTGTACCCTTTGACCTACATCTTCCCATCCCCCCCACCCTTTCAACCACCATTCTACTCTGTTTCTGTGAGCTTGATGTTTTCAGATTCTGCATGTCGGTGGTGAGATCATACAGTGTTTGTCTTTCTCTGACTGACTTCACTTAACGTGATGCCCTCAGGGTCCATTCATGTTACCCAAAATGACAGGATTTCCTTTTTTGTTACTGAATAATACTCTACAGTGTGTATGTGGGTGTTTTCTCATATAGATACATATGAGATTTTCATTATACATTCATCCATTAGATGGGCACTTAGGTTGTTTCTGTGTCTTGGGTATTGTGAATAGTGTTGCGGTGAATATGGGAGTACAGGTGTCTCTCTAAGATAGTGATTTCATTTCCTTTGGCTAAGTACCCAGAAGTGGGATTGCCGGATCATACGTAGTTCTACTTTCAGTGTTTTTAGAAACCTTCATACTGTTTTCTGTAGTGGCTGTATTTTATATTCTCACCAACCGTGTATGAGGGTTCCATCTTCTCCACATCTTAGCCAGCATTTGTTACTTTTTGTTTTAACAATAGCCATTCTGATAGATGTGAGATGATCTCTCATTCTGGTTTTAATTTGCATTTCCCTAATGGCTGGTGACATTGAATACCTTTTTATGTACTTGTTGGCCAATAATATGTCTTTGGAGAAATGTCTGTTCAGATTCTCTGCCCATTCTTTTAATTGGATTTTTTTTAAGATTTTGTTTTATTTTTTAAGTTTTATTTATTTAAGTCATCTCTACACCCAATGTGGAGCTCAAGCTCATGACCCCAAGAGCAAGAGGCGCTTGCTCCACGGACAGAGCCAGCCAGGTGCTGCAGGGGTTTGTGCTGTGGACCTGTGTGAGTTCCCTATTGATTCCAGATGTTAACGCCATCGGATAGATAACTTGCAGGGGTTTCCCCCATTCTACAGGCTGCCTTTTCCTGTTGTTGATTGTTGCTCTTGCTGGGCAGAAGAAGTTTGGGTGAATATAGTCCCACTCATTCATTTTTGCTTTTGTTGCTGGTACTTTGGTGACAAAAATCATTGCTGAGACCAGTGTCAGGGACCTTTTTTTCCCCATGCTTTCTTCTTGGAGTTTCATGGTTTTGTGTCTTACAGTTAAGTCTTTAATTCATTTTGTGTTCGTTTTAATAAGTAGTAGAAAATAGAGGACCAATTTCATTATTTTGAGAATACCTGATTTTGCCAGCACCGTTTATTAAAGAGACTGTCTTTTCTCTGTTGAGTGTTCTTGCCTTCCGTCTCAAATATTAGTTGATTGTACATGTATGGCTTTATTTCTCGGCTTTTAATTCTGTTCCATTGGTCAATGTGTCTGTTTTGATGCAAGCACCACCAGTTTTAATGACTACAGCTTTATAACGTAGTTGGAGTCAGGAGGTGTGATGCCTCCAGCTTTGTTCTTTCTCAGGATTGCTTTGACTATTTCTGGCCTTTGGTGACTCCATACAAATTTTAGGATTGTTTTTTCTACTTTTGTGAAAAATGCCCCTGGAATTTTGACAGGATTACACTGAATTTATAGATGGCTCTGACTCTTAAATATAGAGAACAAACAGAAGGTTGCTAGAGGTATTGGGGGGGGATGGGCTAAATGGGTGAGGGGTTTAAGGAATCTACTCCTGAAATCATTGTTGCACCATGTGCTAACCAGCTTGGATGTAAATTATAAAAACTAAATAAGTTATAGAAGGTGCAGGGAAAAAATATAGATGGCTCTGGGTAGTACGGACATTTTAGCAATATTAACTCTCCAATCCATTCATAAAGATGTTTTAATAGTCCTAATGTGTAGGCTGAGCCCCCTTTCCAGATTTTTTTTATTAAAGTCTCATCCAAAAACATTGAGTCTCATCCAGAAATACTGAGATGTTTCCAAAATGTTAGATACTTCCCTGTCTGTGGTATATATTTGACTGAAAGAGTACTTTTTCAATAAAGCTTTAAAATGCTCTGCTTTTTAATTTTTTTCATTATTTCTAAAGTTCTTGAAACACAGCTATACCCATTCATTTCATTGCCACAGCTGCTTTTGGTGTGACAAATGATAAAGTTGAGTAGTTGTGACAGATCATATGGCCTGAAAAACCTAAAATATTTACCCCATGGTTCTTTTGTTTTGTTTTTACTTTTTTCTATTTTCCAATTTATTTTATGGTGGTAAAATACATATACCATAAAATGCGTTATTTTAACTGTTGTAAGTGTACAATTCAGTAGCATTAATGACGTTCACAGTGTTGTGTGACCATCACCAATGGTTTACGTTTTTCATCCTCTCAAATGTATACTCTGTTCCCATTAAGGAATTACTCCCCATTCTCTCTTCTCAGCCCCTGGTAGCTACTAATATGTTCCCTGTTCTATGAATTTACACATTCTAGATTTTTTAAATGTTTGTTTATTTTGAGAGAAAGAGTGTGGGCCTGTGAACAAGCAGGGGAGGGGCAGAGAGAGAGAGTCCTGAGCAGGTTCAGTGCTGTCAGTGGCAGAGCCCTACGTGGGACTTGATCCCACCAACTGTGAGATCATGACCTAAGCTGAAATCGAGAGCCAAATGCTTAACCGACTGAGCCACAAGGCACCCTGACCTATTCTATTTTCCATAAGTGGAATCACATAGTATTAGTTCTTTTGGGTCTAGCTTATTTGACTTAACATCGTGTTTTCAAGACTTATATATATTGAGGCAAGTATTTGAACTTTTCATGGCTTTTTATGCCTCATTAGCATTGTATCGTTATGTACCTATCACATTTTGTTTATACATTCGCCCGATGTTGGCTACTGTGAGTAATGCCACGGTGAACATTGAGGTACAAGTGTCTGTTTGAGTTCCTGTGTTGAATTCCTTATACCTAGGACTAGAATTGCTGAGGCATGTTTTATACATTTTACACATATAAAATGTATATAAATGGGGGTGCCTGGGTGGCTTAGTCGGTTAAGCGTCCGACTTTCGCTTAGGTCATGATCTTGCGGTTCGTGGGTTTGAGCCCCGCGTCGGGCTCTGTGCTGACTGCCAGCTCAGAGCCTGGAGCCTGTTTCAGTCTGTGACTCCCTCTCTCTCTGACCCTCCCCTGCTCACGCTGTCTCTCTCTCTCTCTCTCTCCTAGAAATAAATAAAAAACATTTTTAAAAAATGTATATAAATGTATAAAATATACAAAGATACAAGTCTCTATTTAACTTTGCACCTTTTTACATTCTCACTGCTTTCCTGTTTTGAAGAAAGATTTCTCCCAGTTTAGGATTCTTTTCTTAATTAGAAAAAGTTTTCTGAGTTTCTACTTCTGTGCCAGGTGCTCTCTTACTATCATATTCTCTGGTAGCCCAGGTATGCTATGGGTGGAATTTAAACGGAAGCAGCTTATGGTTCTGCTTGCGGAAGAACTTTCCAGCTGAACAGTTAGAAAAAGAAATGGCCTGACCTGATGTGTGCTCCCCTCTCTTCTTTTAGGAAGAAACTGGCTAGCCATTTGGGGAAGGAGCGTCGAATTTTAGCTAAATTATTGGTTGGGTTCCTTTAACCTCATAGAATCTATTCAGTGAAGTAAAGAAACCTGAAAGGAACTGTATTTCACACTCCAGAGTCTGAGGGTGATAATTAGGATAGGCAGTAAAACATTTCTTAATAGTAATTTAAAGAACTCTTACTGCCATTTTCCAGATAATGTGCTAGACATAGTCCTTGAGGTAGAGGGAGACAGGCATGTACGTGTAATCAGTTATGGGTGCCGGAGCAAAAACACAAGGTACAGCGAGAAGACGAAGGAGAGAATGGTCAGCTCTGGAGTCAGAGAGGGCTGGGATTAAATGCATAGGAGAGTCAGGGAAAGAAGGGATGCCTCAGCTGAGGCTGAACAAACAGGTGGGTGTTCACTGGGCAGGTCAGAGGAAATGCTGAGAGGGCAAGACAGGGGTTGATGAGAGGTTGATAGCCCTGCATTCAGTGCTTCAGTTACTCTAAAAGTCACTTGGGTAGAAGCCAGGGGAAGTCGCCTGGGTCCTCTGTGCTATCCCCCCCGCCCCCCCCCAAGCTTAGATTTTACTCTGTAAAGGCGGTGGGAGCCCTTGACGGTTTCACACAAATCAGTAACAAGATGAGGTTTCTTTGGCAGCCACATGGAAGGCAGATTGTAGAGGGACAAGATCAGAGAGACCAGTTGAGAAATTACTGCAGTAGTTTGTGATGAAGGCCTTGAACGCTGACTCTACTCACATGACTAACCGTACTTCCTGTTATTCCCCCTCTTTAATATCCTCCCTACTTGTGATGCTTATTCTTTAAGTACTTGTTCTTATTGCTTCCATACCACACATTCACTTTTCCATCTGAAGCAATGCCATTCTTCAATAGTCCTTTTAAGATGTTTTTTCTGAGCTTATATGACATATATAAAATAATATATTAATCACCTGCTATGGGCCCAACTAGGCAGTAGGTGGGATGCACATATTATTTAATCTTTATAACACCCTTTGGGGGCACCTGAGTCGCTCAGTAGGTTAAGCATCCGACTTCAGCTCAGGTCATGATCTCATGGTTCGTGGGTTTGAGCCCCGCATCGGGCTCTGTGCTGACAGCTAGCTCAGAGCCTGTAGCCTGCTTCAAATTCTGTATCTCCCTCTCTCTCTGACCCTCCCCTGCTCACGCTCTCTCTCTCTCAGAAATAAATTTAAAAAGTTAAAAAATAATAACACCCTTTGGAAGTGTTAATAAGAATTATTCCATATAACAGGTAAGACTCACAAAGGCCAAGTAACATACTCAGGTTTACTTAGTTTTAAGCAGCATCTGAGCCAGGACTGTCTTGAAAGCCCCTGTTTGTTTCACTAGATCACACGGTCTTCTTTTTGTGAGTTTATATAATTTAGCTCCCCTTTGCATAATGTTAATTGTTTCATGTGTCTTTCTTCTTTGCTAAATTGACATTTTTGATGACAGAGACAATATTGTTACATCATCTATGTCCTACCAAGGATTTAGCCAGCATAGGTAGTTACTGAGTTTTTGGATGAATGGATATCTGATGACCTGTTTGTCAGTGGGCTTTTTCTTATTATTGTTGCAGGTCTCCTTACAACACGCCTTATACCTTATGCATCATGGAATGCTTGAGGACGCGAGCAGAAATCTCAGTCGCGCAGAGACATGGAGATATGGTGAAAAGTCTTCTTCCCAGGAAGTGCTAATCAACCTCATTCAGGCGTATAAAGGGCTTTTGCAGTATTACACTTGGTCTAAAAAGAAGATGGAATTGTCTAATCTTGGTGAGCGAAGATGGGTGTACTTTTAATGGCGATGAGACTGAATCACAGGAACAGACAGAATCTTTTTAAGTTTATTTATTTATTTTGAGAGAGAGCACGTGCGCGTATGAGCGAGCGCACAAGTTGGGCAGGAGCAGAGAGGAGGAGGAGAGACAGAATCCCAAGCAGGTTCTGCGCCATCAGGTGCAGAGCCCCATGTGGGGGTTGAACTCATAAACCATGAAATCATGACCTGAGCCAATATCAAGAGTCAGATGCTTAGCCAACTGAGCCACCTGGGTGCCCCTGGACAAACAGGATCCTAAGGAATAACCTCATTCCCCTGCTTTTAAGCCTGACTCTTTCCAGATATTGCAGAGAACAGACATATCTATTGATGTAAAATTCTTGATCATCCTTTGTAATGTTTCTGATAATGAAACTTTTCAGACATAAATTGGGTGATGTATAAATTAAGTCGATTACCATCTTAGATTTATTGTTTTTTTAATTTTTTTTTTACGTTTATTTATTTTTGAGAGACAGAGAGATAGCGTGAGCAGGGGAGGGGCAGAGAGGAAGAAAACACAGAATCGGAAGCAGGCTCCAGGCTCTAAGCAAGCAGTCAGCACAGAGCCTGACACGGGGCTTGAACCCACGCACCGCAAGATCATGACCTGAGCTGAAGTCGGACGCTGAACCAACTGAGCTACCAGGCGCCCCAATTTATTGTTTTTTTAAGTATTTCCAAGAAGGGTTACAAATTTTTTTCAGTAGACATTATTGCATATAATAAACATTTCTTCCTGTTTATTTTTTTAATTTATTTCTACTTACTTTTTTTTTTTTTAAATGTTTTATTTATTTCTAGGAGAGAGAGAGACAGCGTGAACAGGGGAGGGTCAGAGAGAGGGAGTCACAGACTGAAACAGGCTCCAGGCTCTGAGCGGGCAGTCAGCACAGAGCCCGACGCGGGGCTCGAACCCACGAACCGCGAGATCATGACCTAAGCGAAAGTCGGACGCTTAACCGACTAAGCCACCCAGGCGCCCCACTACTTACTTATTTTTTAAAAGTTTAGTTATTTAAGCAGTCTCTACACCCAGCATGGGGCTTGAACTCACAACCCTGAGATCAAGGGCTGCATGCTCTACTGACTGAGCCAGCCAGGCGGCCCATTTTCCTGTGTGTTTAGAATGGAGGTTAGTTTGTTTTATGATGTTTGCTTTTTTAAAAAAAGAAGCTTATTTATTTATTTTTAAGTAATCTCTAAACTCAATGTGGGGCTTGAACCCGCGACCCTGAGATCAAGAGTTGCATACTCTTCTGACTGGACCAACCAGGCACCCCGGTTTTACGATGTTATTCTTCACAATAATATGCTTAGAGAATAGGGCACAGTAAAGTTGTTTTGTTTCTGTACAAAGGTCATAACGATTTTCTTTTTGTTTTTCTTTTTTTTTATATTTTTAATTATTTCTGAAAGAGAGAGACAGTGTGAACAGGGTAGGGTCAGAGAGAGAGGGAGACACAGAATCTGAAACAGGCTCCAGGCTCTGAGCTAGCTGTCAGAAGAGACAGGGGGGGCTTGAACCCACGAACCGCGAGATCATGACCTGAGCCGAAGTCAGAGGCTTAACCAACTGAGCCCCCCAGGTGCCCCATAACGATTTTCCTGATGGACCACACCAGGAATTGGCTGCGTGTCCCTACCTGTCAGAGTTCCCTTCCTCTGCTTCCAGTGGTGATGTTACCTCTCCTGTCCTCAGATTTGTGTCTAATTCTCTAAATCTCCCTTCTATTGTATAGTTTTCCTCCATAGCTTGTCTAGGATTAACCCTTTTTATTTTCTTATTCTCCATCCAAATCTCAGTCCCCATATATATCGGCTCATATGTTTAAGCAGTGATTCCTTATGATCCTCATGTGGTAATAGTATTCCCTTGGTCTCTTTGGTATGTAGGTTCACTAATCTCAAAATTCTCTTCCCTTTTTCTGAGTATAATCTTTTCAGGCACTCCTGAAAAGCTGTCTTCATCGTGATAATCTTGTCCAATCTTCATGCTTCCTCCCAGTATAGAATGCCATCTGCCCTTCTAAGACTTGTTAGACCCCCTCATTCTCAGACCGTAAACCTCATAGCTGCATGTCCAGCCTATATCAGTTAGCTCTTTATCTGTCGCTTTTTAATTGTCCTAAGTTTATTCATGTCTATTTTATGTTGTATCTTCTCGTCTTGACTAATCTGTCTTCTGAAGTCACATATCTCTTCTTTCTTTGGTTACTCTTGATATATACCTGGTATAATATTTCTTTTAAAAAAGTCTTACTGAGGGGCGCCTGGGTAACTCAGTCAGTTGAGTGTCTGACTTCTGATTTTGGCTCAGGTCATGATCCCAGGGTCGTGGGATTGAGGCCTGTGTGGGCTCTGTGCTGAGCATGGAGCCTGCTTAAGATTCTCCCTCCCTCTGTGCTTCTCCCAAGCTTGCGCTTTCTCTCTCTCTCAAAATAAACTTAAAAAAAATTTTTTTTTAATTTTTTTTTTTTTATGTTTTATTTATTTCTAGGAGAGAGAGAGAGAGACAGTGTGAGCAGGGGAGGGTCAGAGAGAGAGGGAGTCACAGACTGAAACAGGCTCCAGGCTCTGAGCTGGCAGTCAGCACAGAGCCCGACGCGGGGCTCGAACCCACGAACCGCGAGATCATGACCTAAGCGAAAGTCGGACGCTTAACCGACTAAGCCACCCAGGCGCCCCAAAAAATTTTTTTAAAGACTTATTGATATTAATTGATTAGATGAGATTTAAAGTCAGTATTTGACTTTTTTCTCACACCTAGTTAGGTGGAACTCAAACAAGCATTGATGATAAAAGCAATAGGAACTTGGCATTGGCACGGTCTCTTCCATGGGTAGATGACTTAAGACCTTTCTGCAGCTGATGCCTTGTTCGCTAGCAAGAAGACATAAAGATGGCATAATGTGTGGAGCTCTTTAGATCATCTTTAACTTCGAATGTTTGTTTAATAAAAAAAGGTTAGGACTGGTTCTGTGTAACCAAACACATGAGAACATAACTCAACAAATGCTCAGTGTTGGTTTAGGGTTTTTCTCCGTTGCTGTTGGCCTGTTCTGGCTAGTGTGATGCACTTGGTGACTAGAAACCCCCTTCCATGGTAAATTCACACTCCACGTATACTGACTCAGGGGTGTGGTTTCTTTTTTTTCTTTTAAAATTCTTTATCATTTCTTACCTATTTTCCCTTTATCATCTCATATTCAGATCCATATTGATATTTATTTAGTTCATCCTCTGGGAAGAGAATACCAATGCCTTTTGGAGGAGGGGAGGGGCTGTTGTTTTGGCCAAAAATAAAAGTATTTTGTTTCTATCAGCTGTCACTTTTGAAAGACTAACTTTCCTTTTAAACCTTTAAGATTGTGAAATATAGTGCTCGCTTCGGCAGCACATATACTAAAATTGGAACGATACAGAGAAGATTAGCATGGCCCCTGCGCAAGGATGACATGCAAATTCGTGAAACGTTCCATCTTTTTTGTAGCAACGTAGATGGAACTTGAGGGTGTTAATGCTGAGTGAAATAAGTCAGGCAGAGAAGGACAGCTACCATATGTTTGCACGTATAGGAGGATTAGGAGGAACTTAACGGAGGACCATGGGGGAGGAGAAGGGAGGAAATAGTGGGGGAGAGGGAGAGAGGCAAACCATGAGAGACTCTTGAATGCTGAGAACAAACTGAGGACTGATGGGTGGGGGAGAGGGGAAAGGGGGTGATGGGCATAGAGGAGGGCACTTGTGGGGATGAGCACTGGGTGTTATATGGAAACCAGCTTGACAATAAACTGTAAAAAAAAAAAAAGATTGTGAACTACAACATGCAGAAAAAGTGTAAAAAGCAAATGCATGATAAAATGAATAATTTAAAACAAATATCCATGAGGCTACCACCTAGATTCATTCTCAGAGTTCCCCAGGTGTGCCTTCCTGACCGCACTTCCTTTGGTTCTTTTTATGTGTGTTGGCGAAGAGGGGGGTTTTTGGGGGATGGTGGGGAGAGTTTGTGAAGAATTAGTATTATTCTTTAAATGTTTGTTAGAATGTACTGGCAAAGCCGTCAGGGCCTGAACTTTTCTTGTGGATAGTTTATTGGTTGCTGTTAGTATCAGCAAAGTCCTCGATACTGAATGACTTCTGAAAATCTTTTATCTTTGAACAGATGAAGATGATTATGCTTACAACACAGCATCCCAGACTATTTTCAACCACNCAAACTCCTGGAGTTTGGGACCCTTTTGTGAAGAGTTATGTAGAGGTAAGTAGGCTTCTCATAAAGTTTTATTAGTTTCATTTTGTCGTAAGCCTTATCTTTATTGATCGGAAGGCAACTAAATGGAGAGCATTGTTTTTTTTTTTTTCTTTTTTTTTTTTAAAAAGAGAGAGAGGGGACCTGGCTGGCTCGGTCAGTGGAGTATGCAACTCTTCATCTCAGGGTTGTGAGTTCGAGCCCCGCATTGGGTATAGAGACTACTTTAAAAAATAAAATCTTGAAATAAACATTTAAAAATTTTTTTTTAAATTTCGAAAAGGGAATATGATATCTTTTTCATCTGAATAATTTTTATTTTACTAATATACTATAAATGTTAACTGTTTTTNAAATAGGCTTTATGCTCAGTGTGGAGCCAGCGCAGGGCTTGAACTCACCACCCTCTGATCATTACCTGAGCTGAGATCAAAAGTCAGACATTTAGCCAACTGAGTCACCCAGTTGCCCCCAAGCAGAAAGATATTTTATATTTTGTGGGATAGAGAAGACCAGGGGACAAAAATCTGAAACTAGGTCGTAATACATGGGATGAAGAACAATGGCTTTTAGGAAGCAGGTCAGGGTGCAGTGTCATCTCAGAGTCACTGTGGAAGGATGGGGGGCTCGGCACTGGGAATAAATCCTCAAAAATTTTGAAAGTTCCATGAGTGCTAACCTGATAATTATGTTGTCGAGAGATAATCTCTGAAACCACATGCCAGTGAATCTGGGAATTCCCATGAGTGGGTGGGAACGGAAGGGAAGGAAGTCTGGTTCCCATGTGAGCCTTCTGTGGCTGAAGTTATATCGGCACCGAGGTTAGTGCTTCACTGGGTCTTTCTTACTCGCCAGTGGGCCCTGCTTTGAGGCCTTCATTTCTTACAGGAACAATTCCTAGGTTGCTGTGGCTGCATTTTTCCATAACAAAAATGTGATCAGGAGGAAATGGGAACCCACCTAGGCCTTTGTTGTGAGTGATCTGTGCTCCACAGACGTTGTAACGTATGCTGGTGACAGCAAATACTGCCATTACTGTGGTTCCCTGTGCAGGAAGTACTGTTTGTCATTTTAATGAATTTTTGTACCCATCAACAAAGTTAAGTTGTGCATTGTCTTTTGTATAGCTGTCTTACAGAATTTAGCGGAGACATTGTGACTTATTTTATATAGATGCTGGAGTTCTGTGGGGATCAGGATGGAGCCCGAGAGGTGCTCACCAATTATGCCTATGACGAAAAGTTCCCGTCGAATCCAAATGCTCACGTCTACTTGTACAACTTTCTAAAGAGGGAGAAGGCACCAAGAGAGAAACTGATAAGCGTGCTGAAGGTATAAGATGTTTATTTCAGTGACTGAACAGGGTCGGGGGTCTACTTTAAAACATCCCTAGGGGCGCATGGCTGGCTCAGTGGGAAGAGCATGTGACTCTTGATCTCAGGGTTGTGAGTTCAAGCCCCATGTTGGGCAAAGAGATTACTAAAAAAAAAATTAACTCTAAAACATCCTAGGTCGTGTTTTCCAACTTTCAAATTCTGACACTCCTAGTAAGTCCCCGTACATGTGTGGTGGTGCCCCAGGGTGGACAGAGAAGGGGGCAGCCCCACGGGTCCTGGCACTGCCATTCCTCCACCGCCTGGCCCAAGCGAGGGTGAGGGCACATGATCAGTAGATCACAAACCCTTTGCCACCCTGGTTGGGAAGTTCTGCTTTGATCTTTTTTCAAAACCAGGCTTATGGAACCTTAATTTACACACAATAAAGTAATTACTCTAAGTGTGCACTTGAATGCATTTTAACAGATACATACATCCGTGTGTCCACCATGATAATCAAGATCCTGAACATTTCCATCACCTCAGAAAATCCTTGATTTCCCTTTTGCAGCCAGTCTACCCACCTGTTTCTGGTCCCGGGGCAAAGAATGATCTGCTTTCTGTCACTATAGATTAGATTAACTTGCCCTCTTCTAGAATTTCATGTACGTGAAATCCACAGCATGTGCTCTTTTTTGTGTGGCTTGTCTTGCCCTGCATGTTTTTGAGATTCATCCATGTAATTGTGGGTATCAGTAATTTGTTCCTTATTATTACTGTGTAGTGTTCCATTTCTGTACATTCACTTCTTGGTGGTAGATTTTCACCCTTTAGCTACCATGAACGTTGCTACATTCACATACAGGGCTTTATATGAATATATATTGTCATTTTCCTTGGGTAACTAAGAATGGGATTGCTGGAAAATATATGTTTGAAACAACCTCATAAGAAACTGCCCAACTGTTTTTTTTTTTTTAATCTTTATTTACTTTTGAGAGAGAGACAGAGTACAAGAAGAGGAGGAACAGAGAGAGAGGGAGACACAGAATCTAAAGCAGGCTTCAGGCTCTGAGCTGTCAGCATGGAGCCTGATGCAGAGCTTGAACTCATGAACTGTGAGATCATGACCTGAGCCAAAGTCAGATGCTCAATCGACTGACCCACCCAGGTGCCCCTGTTGTTTTTTTTTTTAATTGAGATGTAATTGACATATAACTTTATGTTATTTTTAGGTATACAACGTAGTGATTCAATATTTGTATATATTGCAAAATGGTCATCACAGGAATTCTGCTTAACATCTATCACCACACAGTTAGAACTTATTTTTCTTGCGTTGGGAGCTTTTAAGATTTATTTTCTCAGGGGTGCCTGGGTGGCTCAGTCGGTTAAGCGTCCGACTTTAGCTCAGGTCATGATCTCATGGTTTGTGGGTTCGAGCCCCATGTTGGGCTCTGTGCTGACAGCTAGCTCAGACCTAGAGCCTGCATAACTATGAAAAAGATTATCACAAATGCGTGGGCAGTAACAATTACATTATAAATTTGATCATCAAATTTATGTGTCTCTGTCTCTCCCCCGCTCATGCTGTCTCTCTCTCTCTCTCTCTCTCTCTCAGAAATAAATAAAACGTTAAAAAAATTTTTTTTAATTTATTCTCTCAGAAACTTCAAATGTACAATATTGTATTAACTGTAGTCACCATGTTCTATGTTCTATCCCCAAGACTTTTATATTTATTTTATAACTGGAAGTTTATACCTTTTTGTTTGTTGGTTTTTTTACTATCGAGTTGTATTAGTTCTTTATATAAGTTAGGTATTAAACCCTTATCAGATATGTGATTTGCAGATACTTTTTCTTCCTTTCACTGGGTTGTCTTTTCATTTTGTTGATGGTTTCCTTTGCTGTGCAGAAGGTTTTTAGTTTGGTATAGTCCCACTTGTTTTTATTTTTGCTTTCGCCTTTTGCTCAACCGGTTTTTGAAGTGACCGTACCATTGACATTCCTGCGGTCAGTGTGTGAAGGGTCAGGTTCTCCACACCCTCGCTGACACTTGGTATCATCAGTCGTTTGAATTCAGCCATCATTTTAGTGGGTATGTAGCGGAGTCTCGTGGTTTTAAGTTGCGTTTCCCTAATGACTAATAACGTTGAGCATCTTCTCATGTGCCTCTTGGCTGTTTCCATATCATCTTTTGTGAAGAGTCTGTTCAATGTCTTATCTCTTTTTTTAGAGAATTATTTTTCGTCTTATGGATTTGTTCTATATAATCCATTCTTACCTAGGCATGTGTCCTAGGATTCACAACATGGATTGCAAATAGTTTCTTCCAGTCTTTGGCTTGCCTTTTTGTTCTTAACAGTGTCTATTGAAGAGCAGAAATTTCTAATTTTAATGAAGTACAATTTATGCATTTTTTCTTTTATAGTTAGTACTTTTTGTTCAAGAAATCTTTGCCTAGCCAAGATGATGAAGATTCTCTTCTATGTTGTTTTGGTTATTTTTCCCTAGAAGTATTACAGATTTATGTTTAGGTCTATGATAGATTTCCAGCTAATTTTTTTGTGTAGTGTGAGGTCAAGGTCAGGGTTCATTTTCCCCCACGTGGTGGTTTCAGCACCATTTAGTGAAAAGAGTCCTCATCCTCCATTGAATTATATTGATAATGTTGAAAAACAATTGACTGTATATATGGGCCCTGTGTGTTCTAGTGGTTTATATATTGCCATTCCTGTAACCACCCCACATGCCATGACTATTGCTTTAAATGAGTCTCTGTCACGGCAGTCATAAATTTGTCCTTTTTCAAAATTGTTTTAGCTTTTTTAGATTCTTTGACTTTCCATATACTTCTTTATATTTAAGTATTTTATTTTTATTTAGAGAGAGAGAGAGAGCATGAGTCAGGGAGAGAGGCAGAGAGAAGGAGACAATTCCAAGCAGGCTTCATGATCAACACAGAGCCTGACACGGGGCTCAATCCCATAACCTTGGGATCATGGCCTGAGCCGAAACCAAGAGTAAGACACCCAATTGACTGAGGCACCCAGGCTCTCCTTTCCATATACATTTTTATTTATTATTTTTTTATGTTTATTTTATTTTGAGAGACAGAGATACCGTGAGCAGGAGAGGGGCAGACAGAGAGAGAAAGAGAGACAGAGAGAGAGAGAGAAGCCCGAGCAGGCTCCTCGCTCAGGGCAGAGCCTGACACAGGGCTAAGTCCCATGAACCATGAGATCATGACCTGAGCTGAAACCAAGAGTGCGACGCGCAACCACATGAGCTGCCCCCTCTGTGTACGTTTTTAGATCAGCTTGGCTCATGCTACAAATTGTCTGGCTGGGATTTTCAATCTGTAGATCAATTCTGAGAAAATTTACATTTCAACAGTATGGAGGTTGCCAAATTGTGAACATGGTATGTCTTTCATTCAGTTAGGTCTTTTCTTTCGTAATGTAGTTTTTAATATGTATATTTTGTTAAATTTATTCCTAACTGTTTCATGTTTGAGGTTGTTACTGTATAGGATATTGCTTAAAAATTTTTTTATTATGGCAAAATATATATAACATAGAATTTACCATTTTAACCAATTTTAAAAGCATTTTATTTTTTACATTTTTGTTAAAAAAATTTTTACATGTATTTTTGAGAGAAACAGAGCACAAGTAGGGGTGGGGCAGAGAGAGACACACACAGAATCTGAATCAGGCTCCAGGCTCTGAGCTGTTAACACAGCCCAACATAGTGGGGGTGAACCCATGAACTGTGAGATCATGACCTGACCTAAAGTTCGATGCTTAACCAACTGAGCCACCCAGGTGCCCATTAAACGCATTTTTAATAGCATTAAGTAATTCATAGTTTTGTGTAACCATCACTGTTCTCTGTCCTAGACCTTTTCCATTATCCCAAATAGGAACTCTGTATCTATTAAACAATAACCTCCTGGCACCCATCCCTGGTTATGCCTATTCTATTTTCTGTCTCTATGAATGCTTTTTTAGGGACCTCATCTAAGTGGAATCATACAATATTTGTCCTTTCATGTCTTGCTTATTTCACTTAGCATAACGTTTTTAAGGTTCATCCATGCTCCAGCATGTATCAGAATTTCCTTCATTTTTAAGCCTGTGTAATATCCT
Source organism: Crocuta crocuta (assembly GCF_008692635.1). Lineage (NCBI taxonomy): Eukaryota > Metazoa > Chordata > Mammalia > Carnivora > Hyaenidae > Crocuta > Crocuta crocuta. The sequence continues at coordinate 528,027 of NW_027532830.1, forward strand.
ATTGTACATATGTGTCACATTTTGTTTGTCTAGTCATCTATTGATAAACATTTGATTGTTTCCAACTTTTGTTTATTGTGAATAATGCTGTTATGAACATTGGTATACAAGTATGTGTTTGACTTCCTGCTCTCAGTGTTTTGTGTATACCTAGTACTGAAATTGTTAGGTCATATGGTAATTCTTTTTTAACTTTTAATCATCAGACTGTTTCTTATACTAGCTGTTCTATTTTACATTCCCACAAGCAGTTTGTGAAAGTTTAAATTTCTCCACATTTTCACCAACATTTATTTTCCTTTTTTAAAAAATTGGTAATAGCTATTCTCATAGGTGGTGTGAAGCGGTATCTCCTCATAGCCTTGATTCACATTTCCCTAACAGCGGGCAATGATGTGCACCTTTTCATGTGCTCATTGGCGGGATGTGTGTCATCTCTGGATGACTGTCTATTCAGGTCCTTTGCCCTTTTTTGAATTGAGTGGTTTATCTTTTTGTAATTGAATTATGAGTTCTTAATATATTTTGTGATTGGTTTTTAATCATGATGTTTTAGGGGTATGTGGGTGGCTTAGTCATCAGATTTTATAGTAAGTCTGTGTCATGATAGTCATACAAAATTGTTCTTTTTCAAATTTGTTTCAGCTTTTCTAGGTCCCTTGACTTTCCATATACTGTCTGACTCTTGATTTCGGCTCAGGACATGATCTCACACTTTGTGAGATCAAACCCTGCGTCAGGCTCTGTGTTGACAGTGTAGAGCCTGCTTTTGGGCTTCTCTCTCTCTCTCTCTTTCTCTCTGCCCCTCTCTCCCACTCACTCTCTCAAAAATAAGCATTAAAAAAAATCATGATATCTTAGAGGAGGAAGAAAAGGGTCTTTTTAAATCTAAATGACTGAGAAAAATTCTTAATAGTCAGCAATCAGTCTTCTTCTTCTTCTTTTTTTTTTTCTATCAATCTTCTTTTAAAAAGTCCACTGGGGAGTTGCAGGGGCAAGATGGCGGAGAAGTAGGGAGTTCCATGCATTTCACTTGCACCCATCTCTCAAACAGAGAAGGCCTGAAGTCATAGGATACTGAGCCACAGGAGTTTGGGAAGAGAAAGAGACAGAATACACTGGGAAAGAAACATCATAAGTGCTTTGCATGTTTGTTTGATTTGTCTGTGCGTTTGTGTATCTTTGTTCCCTGTGTGGTTGTCTGTTTTTTCTTTCCCAGGCTACCTCAAGAAACAAGCCAAAGTACACATGGTGGAGACTCCCAAATACCACTACGAGTAGGGAAGCTAAATAACCAAAGTCTCAACAAGGGAAACCAAGAGACACCATTCAAAGTATACTTCCTGAATGGACAGGCGCTGGACAGTCAAAGAGCCCTCTTTAATACAGCAAAACCCACAGGGACAGAGTGCACAACAAGCTTTTAAAATTAACAAGAGATAGAAAGCTAACCAAAATGATGAAATGGAAGAACTCTCCTCCAAAGAAAATCCAGGAAGAAATGACAGCTAAAGAACTGCTCAAAACAGATATAAGCAACATAACAGAACAAGAATTTAGAACAATAGTCATACAGTTAATCACTGGGCTTGAAAAAAGCATGGAAGACATCAGAGAAACTATTGCTACAAAGACTACGGAGCTCAAAAATAGCTGTGATGAATTAAAAAATACTATAAATGAGATACATAATAAAATGGAGGCATTCAATGCACGGATTGAAGAGGCAGAAAGGAGAATAAGTGTTTTAGAAGACACAATTCTAGAAAAAGAGGAAGCTGAGAAAAGGAGAGACAAACTGATCCAGGAACATGAAAGAAGAGTTCGAGAGCTCAGCGATACAATCAAACAGAACAATATCCGTATCATAGGAATCCCAGAAGAGGAAGAGAGAGGGAAAGGTGCTGAAGGAGTCCTGGAACAAATTATAGCAGAGAACTTCCCCAGCCTGAGGAGGGAAGTAGATGTTGAAATCCAAGAGGCACAGAGCACTCCCCTCAGACGTAACTTGAATCGATCTTCTGCACGACATATCATAGTGAAACTGGCAAAATATAAGGACAAAGAATTTTGAAAGCAGCTAGGGAGAAAAGGACCCTAACATACAAAGGGAAACCTATCAGAGTGGTGACAGACCTATCTACTGAAACTTGGCAGGCCAGAAAGGAATGGCAGGAAATCTTCAATGTGTTGAACAGAAAAAATATGCAGCCAAGAATCCTCTATCCAGCAAGCTTATCATTCAGAATAGAAGGAGAGAGAAAAGTCTTTTCAAGTAAACAAAAATTGAAAGAATTTGTCACCTTTAAACCAGCCCTACAAGAAATCCAGAGGGGGACTCCCTGAGGGAAATGTTGCAAGGAACGCAAGATACTAGAGACACCACCACAAGCATGAGTCCCACAAAGGACACAATGACTCTAAACCCACATATTTCAATAATAACACTGAATGTAAATGGGCTGAATGCTCCAATTGAAAGATATAGGGTAGCAGAATGGATAAAAAAAACAAAATCCATCCTCTTGCTGTCTACAAGAAACTCATTTTAGACTGGAGGACACCTTCAGATTAAAAGTAAGGGGATGAGAAATATATATCATGCTACTGGAAGTCAAAAGAAAGCTGGAATAGCTATACTTATATCAGACAAACTGGACTTCAAATTTACGACAGTAACGAGATGAAGAAGGACATTATATAATAATTACAGGGTCTATCCATCAGGAAGAACTAACAATTATATATGTCTGTGCACCGAATGTGGGAGCACCTAAATTTATAAAACAATCACAAACAGAAACAATCTTATGGATAAGAATGTGCTAATAGCAGGGGACTTTAATACTCCACTTACAGCAATGGATAGATCAACTAGACAGAAAGTCACTAAGGAAACAATGGACTTGCATGACACATTGCACCAGATGAATCTGACACATATATTTAGAACGCTACATCCTGAGGCCATGGAATTCACTTTCTTCTCAAGTGCGCATGGCACATTCTCCAAGATAGATCACATACTGGGACATAAAGCAGCCCTCAGTAAATATAAAAGAATTGAGATCATACCATGCACACTTTNGGGATGAGCACTGGGTGTTATATGGAAACCAACTTGACAGTAAACTATTTAAAAAATAAAATAAATAAGTCCATTGGGGGCACCTGGGGGCATGGCTCATTCAGTTGGGCATCCAACTTCAGCTCAGGTCATGATCTCATGATTCATTAGTTTGAGCCCCACATCAGGCTCTGTGCTGACAGCTTACACCCTGGAAACTGCTTCGGATTCTGTCTCTGTCTGTCTNAAAAAAAAATTTTTTTTTAAGTCCATTACCTACAGGTGCCAGGGTGGCTCAGTCAGTTGAATGTTTGACTCTATTTCAGCTCAGGTCATGATCCCAGGTTTGTGGTATCGAGCCCTACATTAGGCTCTGTGCTGAGTACGAAGCCTGTTTAAGATTATCTCTCTGTCCCTCTCGCCTGCTCATGCTGTCTCTCTCTCTCTCTAATTGTAAAAAGTCCATTAGCTTTAATCTGTATTTATTATATGTTTATCAAAATTGACATTATCAACCTTCATATGTGGAAACTATACATTTTAAAGTTTTCAATAGGCTTTGTTTCACTGCATAATATTTTTTAATTTTTTTTAATGTTTATTTTTGAGAGAGGGAGAGACAGAGACAGAGTGTGAACAGGGGAGAGGCAAAGAGAGAGGGAGACAGAATCTAAAGCAGGCTCCAGGCTCTGAGCTGTCAGCACAGAGCCCAACACGGGGCTCAAACTCACAGACTCTAAGATCATGATCTGAGCCGAGGTCAGAGGCTTAACTGAGTCACCCAGCTGCCCAAAACTGCGTAATATTTTTTAAAGTTGCTATTTTAATGTCCAAGGTTTCTTTTTATCTATTTGTGCCACAAAATGTTAAGGATAGTTACAAGAAAAGCAAATTGGTGAGTTCACTTAGACTGTCTATCACTAATGGTGCTTTTGAAAATACTTTTAAGAATGTAACAAAAAATAACTATGTTGGACACTTATATATGTTCCAGACAAAATGGATTTAAGGAAATTCTGTTCTCCCATTGAAAAATTCAGTGTTTGAAATTAAGAACTCAGTAGATGGGTTTGAGCACTGACTGAGCATAGCAGAAGAGAGGGCTCGTGAACTGTATAGGAAAGACCAGGCTAAATCACAGAGAGCAGAAAGGATGCAAAGTGCAGACAAAGGTGTACAGAGGACTTGGCGAGGATCTGACATACTTGTGGTTGGGTTGCAGGGAGAGAGAGAGAATAGCAAATAAACAATCAGAGCCAATATTTGAAGAGGTAATGGCTATGAATTCCCCAAAACTAACTAAAACCTACAGTTCTGATAACGTTCTAATTCTTGATCTGGGTGCTGATTATGGGTGCGTATAACTTTGTAGAAAATGTGTTGAATAGCACACTCAGGATTTATATGCATTTCTTTTTTCTGTTTTATTTTTTAAATTTTTTAAATGTTTATTTTTGAGAGGGAGAGTGCGAGTGGGGGAGGGTCAGAGAGAGAGGGAGACACAGAATCCGAAGCAGGCTCCAGGCTCTGAGCTGTCAGCACAGGGCCCGACACGGGGCTCAGGCTCACAAACTTCAAGATCATAACCTGAGCCGAAATCGGAAGCTTAACCGACTGAGTCACCCTGGCGCCCCAGCGGAGATTTTTAAAACTAGCTTTACATAGAACATCTTTCTGTACCCAAGTTGAAACTGGACTAAAGCAAAATACCTTTTAAATCCTTGATTCATTTACTGAGGGCATATTAGACAGTTAGAACCTTATTTGAAACTGAGCTGAAATTTAAGAAATACTGTTAAAACATGTAAAACTTACAGAACTAATTATTTCTTCCAGATTTTGTATCAGATTGTTCCATCTCATAAGCTGATGTTAGAATTCCATAGATTACTGAGAAAATCAGGTAAATAATTTTTATTTTGGGTCCCTTTGGCAGATATGCTAGCAGACGATGGCCCCAGCGCCAACCCCACCCCTCGTCTGTTTTTATAAATCAGGTTCTATTGGAGCATTTGTGTGATGTCTGTGGCTGCTTCTGCACCACGGCAGTGCAGTTGTGTAGCTGTGACCTGGACCGTATCGCTCACAAAGCTGAAATACTTACTGCCTGTCCCTTTATTAGGAAGCGTTCTGACCCCTGCTGTAGAATAGGAGGCAACATTTAACATGAGAGAAACGCCTTCAATTTATATCGTTCACCTCGTTTTGATCTTACTGCATTTCGGCTCCGTGTAGAAAAGAACAGACTTCTGTTTTTAACTAGGTTCCATGCCCAGCATAGGGCTTGACCTCACGACCCTGAGCAAGTCGCGCAGTCTACCAGCTGAGCCAGCCAGAGGCGCCCCAGAACATAACTTCTTCACAGAAGGAAATCTACTTAAGTCCAGTAGGTACTGGGACTAGTCAGTCCCTCTCCGGTGAGAAGAGAACATGTATGAAATGCCCAGAGGTGGTAGGCGCTTTAAATCATGTCCTTAGCAAAGTGTAGCCCATTTGGAAATCAGACTCCCCACTCTGACTTCATTAGCAAGGACTAAATTATTGAATATTTCGATTTATCACAGGAGAGTATGAGCATAATGAATTATTTTAAACTGTTAGCCAAACTAGAAGGCTTACAATTCAGTAATATTTTATCAGCTGAATGTATCTTTTTAGCTTTGTGCACCTCAGGATCTTGTGTAAACTCTAATTGTTGTGACCGTTGCAGAACAAGAAGACCACCGTAAACTTGGGCTGGAGGTACTATTTGGAGTCTTGGATTTTGCTGGATGCACTAAAAATATAACTGCTTGGAAATATTTGGCAAAATATCTGAGACAGACTTTATTGGGGTAAGTAAAAGACGCAGTATTTATTACTGCCTCTGCAGCAATAAAATTTCCCAGTATTTTAGCTGATTATCTGTCAATGTTTGAATATTGTTCTTTGCTTATGTTTTTTAATTTCTTGAGCTGTGTCTTGAGTTGTTTCTTCTGGGTACGTCAGACTTACTACATCAGGTGTTCTGAGTATGGTCACAAGTAAAACATACAAAAATTCTATTAAGATCTTTATATGGGGGCGCCTGGGTGGCTCAGTCAGTTGAGCATCTAACTTTGGCTCAGGTCAGGATCTCATGCTCATGGGTTTGAGCCCCACATCGGGCTCTGCTGACAGCTCAGAACCTGGAGCCTGCTTCGGATTCTGTGTCTCCCTCTATGTCTGCCCCTCCCCCACTCGTGCTCTGTGTCTCTCTCTCTCTCTCTCTCTCTCAAAAATAAATAAAACGTTAAAAAGAAAGTTTTTTTTACTGTGTCAAAATGAGAACTGTACCTCACCACTGCAGTACTAGGGAATGTGTGTGTTTTCAAGTTGGAAATGATGACAGAAAGGGGTCATCCCCACTCTCCACCAGGCTCTTTGTGAAACTCTTGATGATCTGTGTGTTATCACCGTGTAAGATCATATGGGAAGCTGCTTTTCCCTCAGCTGGTTTTCAGCAGTTTTTTGTGGGGCTTTTAGGGCCTCATAAGATCTTCAGTGGTTATTTATTCAGCAGATATTTGTTAAATCCATTGTGAGCTGAGTATCTAAAACTGTCCCTCTGATCAGAATATCATTAGTGCCACACTTTGAGAAAAAAGGAGTGGCCCTTGTCATTTTTAAAAAACGTTTATTTATTTTTGAAAGAGCACGTACAAGTCGGGGCAGCGCAGAGAGAGAGGAGAGAGAATCCCAAGAAGGCTCTGTGCTGTCAGCGCAGAGCCCAACGCAGAGCTTGAACTCACAAATCTTGAGATCATCACCTGAGTGGAAACCAAGAGTCAGATGCTTAACTGAGCACCCCAGCTTCCCGTCATTTTTACTTTATGAGAAGATGGGATGCCACAAAGTTAAGTTTCATTTAATTTGTCATATCCATCTTAGTTGGTTAGAAGGTTCATTATCCATGTGTCCATCTTCAGATCTGACTTGACCTTGGAGATAGAAGAGTGCTGACTTTAGAATGTTTTTGGTGTGATAACTGTAAGTCACTTTCCAGAGCTAAAGCAGAGTATAAACTTCAACTAATCAAGTGCCAAACCTGTGCGTTCACATATTTGTATAATACTAGCATCTCAATTTGAGTAGTAATTCATCGTAGCACATAAAGTAAGCATTTAAGGTAACTTTTCAGTAATAACCATAATAGCTAACATTTATTGGACATTTACGATGTACCAGACAATATGCAAAGAGCTTTATATAAGGCCACTCTACTCCTGGGCCAGTTTAATCTAATAACAGTGCTGTGAGACAGGTACCGTTAACAGCTTCAAGGAAATTGAGGCTCAGAGAGGTTAAGCAATGTGCCCAAGATCAGTAGAAAGTAAATGGAAGATCTGAGATTGGAATCCAGGATTCTGAGTTCAGGGTCTGTGTTGTTAAGCCCTGTGCCGTACTGAACGGGCTATTTAATTAAATGAGAAGCAGAAATCAAAGAGAATTAAAAAGGATTTGCTTTCATGCATGTGCTATACCGTGGCCACACTCAGAAATTAGTTTTGGAACATCTTCATTATCTTCTCCACAGACTTTTTTTTTTTTTAATGACTTTATTTTCCTTGGGGGTATGGATAGATGTCCAGCCTCAGAATTTCTGGAACTGCTTCTTGGTGGCCTTCGTGACTTTGAACACGTTGAAGAGCACAGTCTTGCTCAAGGGCCAGCACTCGCCCGCTGTGACAGCGTCACTGATCAGGGTATCCCCGAAGCAGGGAGACAGATGCACAGACACGTTCTTGTGGCGTTTCTCAAAGCAGTTGCACTTTTGGATGTAGTGGAGGTAGTCTTGGCAAATGATACTGGTCTTCTGCATCTTCGGATTGGTCACCGCACCAGATAGAATTTGCCCTCAGATGGAGACCTTACCTATCAGTAAAGGAGCATTTCTGGTCAACATGGGTGCTCTCAGTGGCCTCCTTGGGCATCTCAAAGCCCAGATGTTTCTGTAGTTTCATGGGAGCTTCTCCTCTCCAGTGCCTCCAAATAGGACCCTCTTATTGTGAAAGATGGTTGGCTGTTGTGATAGGCGCGCCTAGTCTGAATGTCCTTCCCGGCCGCCTGAAACAAGGACTCCACAGACTGCTCTTAAGTTCAGATTCTGCCAGTATAGGTCCGTCTCCGTCACTGACCTTACCTTTTTGTTTTTATTATTTTTATTTATTTCTAGGAGAGAGAGAGAGAGACAGCATGAGCAGGGGAGGGTCAGAGACAGAGAGGGTGATACAGACTCTGAAATAGGCTCCAGGCTCTGAGCTGGCAGTCAGCACAGAGCCCGACGCGGGGCTCGAACCCACGAACTGCGAGATCATGACCTAAGCGAGAGTCGGACGCTTAACCGACTAAGCCACCCGGGCGCCCCACTGACCTTCCCTTTTGACATTTTTCTTTTCCAGGAACCACCTTGCCTGGGTCCAAGAAGAGTGGAACGCCAGGAAAAACTGGTGGCCTAGCTTTCACTTCAGCTCCTTTTGGGCAAGAAGCGACTGGAAAGAGGATAAATGTTTGGCTTGTGAGAAAGCTCTGGTAGCTGGAATACTGTTAGGAAAAGGTACGGGGTTTTGTTGTCTTCTTATGTAGACCTAGCTTTTGGACGAGTTTAAAATTACAAAGTGTGACCATCCATTCGTGTCACAGCTTACTGGGTACAGTGCCCAGGGGCACTGGAGGCTGGAGAGATACCTGGTGATTGGGAAAATGAATTGAGTTGAGGCCAGGGGATCTGCTTGTAAGGACTGGCTGTGGACGGGAAACAGTGATTTCAGCTTGTTGATTGTGACGGGTGCTTTTTATGCTGTAACTTGAGTGTCTTTAGGGGCCAATTAAGATAAAGGATGCAGACTGTTTCCACAACAACCGCATCGAAAGTTTACTGACATCGTCTACTTGACAGTATTAGAAATAGAAAAAGATTCTTTACTGACCTCATTGTTTGATAATAGTTCCATATTATTTTCAATTATCTGTTCCAGTAAGGAGGAAACATTTCTCCCATGAAAGACTGTACCTCCCATTAACTTATTTAAAAATCCTCTTAAACAAAGGGAAATTGATCTTTTCTTTGTGGAACATCTTGGCTGCTAAAACCCTTACTGCTTTGTGACAGCTGTAGTGTGTTCAAAGATGAAGTGAATGTCCCCATGTCCACAAGTAAGCAGTCTGTTGCTGGAGAGTTTAGAGTCTGTTGCTGAAAGAGCTTCTTCAGCTTCGATGTAGAGATGATTGATACTGTTTTGGAATTAGGATTCTCAGTGAGTGTCTCAGGTGGTCACTAAGGTTAGTGAAATGCTGGTTTCTAAGAGGAAAGGGACAAATAAATATGAAGGCAGTTGTAAGATTTCTCTCTTAACCACCGACGCCAAAGAACAGAAATGTGATTCAGACTGTGACTTCTGTTCCCTGTGAGCATACAGGCACCTGGTACAGATATCTAAAGGTGTCTGTGTTTGCACAGAGTCTGGGCTGATTTTCCAGTCTGTCACCTTTCCCCATCACTGAGGTCACACGGTTAACCTTTGGGACCCTCTCTGTGAGTGGGCTTCCTAATACCCGTCCATGCTGCCTGCAGGATTCTTATAAGCATCCAATGAGCCTCACATCAAAGTGCTTTATAAATTCAAAAGTACTCTGTGCATATCAGGCATAATCATGCCTGAAAATGGGTACATTTCTTCTTTCAGATGTTAGTGCAGGAGTTGAGTCAGTCTGTTCAGGAGTCGAGCTGGGTTTTGTCGGTGCTCTGGTTATGCTCATTCTGTCACAAGATTCAAATTCTGGTCGTGACCTGCCTTTGCTGCATGCTGAGAGCAGGTGCGGCACTGCCCTTCTTCTCGTGCTTGCAGAAGGCAAGCCAGGCCCTTTGTCTGTGGGACTTCACATCTTCTGGTGGCTCATGAGGAGGAAGGAGTTTGTAGTTTATTTGGCTTTTTCTCTGGGTAAGGTGAGAGCAAAGTTCTTTCTATCTTTTTATATGCTAGATGGAAACAGAAATCTGTGTACAAAGTGTTTTGTGTTTGCTAAAGTGGTGGTTGTGTTTAGAAATACAGATTATTCTATTAACATCACAGACAGCACTGCTTCCTTTCTAATCAAATGTTGGTAATTCTGGCATACTATTTTCAGGGTATGCCAGATTGTTCTTGTAGGTACGGGACATATCCTAGCAATTTCCCAGAGAAGATGGATACATGGTGAGACTATAATGAAATTAGTTTTTATGTGATTTATGGTCTCACCCACTTATCAAATATAAAAAAAAAATTCTTTTTTTAAGGTTTATTTTGAGAGAGAGAGAAAGAGAGTGGGGGAGAGGCAGAGACAGGAGGAGAGAGTGAATCCCAAGCAGGCTCTGCACTGACAGTGTGCACCCTGACATGGGGCTTGAACTTACAAACTGAGATCATGACCCTGAGCCAAGATCAAGAGTCAGATGCTTAACCAACTACACCACTGAGGCGCCCCTAAAAAAATCTCTTAAAATATCCACTTTACATTTTATTTGTTTGTTTGTTTGTTTTTGAAGAGAAAGAGAAAGAATGTAAGTAGGAGAGATGGGCTGAGGGGGAGATGGAAGAAGGGAGAGAGAGAGAGAGAGAGAGAGAGAGAGAGAGAGAGAATCCCCAGCAGGCTCCATGCTCAGTGCAGATCCCAATTTGGGGCTCGATCCACAACCCTGGGATCATGACCTGAGCTGAAATCAAGAGTCAGACATTGAACCAACTGAGCCACCCAGACACCCCCAGTTTACTTTTTTTTTTTAATCGAAATTTGATTCGTGTCTGAAATATTTAACCAGGGAACTGCTTGGCATTGTCAGACTGTGAAAAGACCTTTGTCACAGCTGCCTGATCACCACCCAGCTGCCTGCTAGCTGGCTAGAATGGCTGGCTGAGTTCTCATCTCTGACCTGTACGAGTTTATTCTAATGCTTCACGTGAAGGTTTTTGTACAGAGAACTTCTGTATTGTTATAGATGCCTCTTCAGCTGTTCTACAAGCAGACATTGAAAGGAAGATTGTAGTAATTTGTTTTTGGGGAAGGCTCATTTAATGTATGAATATATGTATAATATGCATATCCCCATCGCTGGGGCTTGGGAGGCAGAGTGGGACCAGCTAAAATACGTGCTTTAATTATGACAAATCGGAAACATGTTCATGTGTCGGAAGTGTACCTTTCATTGGCAACAGCTCTTAGGATGTGCTTAGGATATCTTGATATAGATAATACAAATCCATCTTATTTTCATAATCGTTAGTATGCCAGAGTTGAAGCGAAATTTTCAAAATGTGGAAATGTACTTGAGGAATTTGATAAGTATTTAAAACTCTTTGTTGATTATGCTTTGTTTTGTTTTTTAGGTTGTAGATATTTTCGGTATATTTCCAAACAAGATCATCAAGCCTTGAGGAAAAAAATTAGGCGGATAAAGAGATCCGTGAAAAAGCACAGTATTGTAAATCCAGGACTCTGATGTTGAATATTAGTTATTTCAGATGAGTAGCTACAGAATGGTAGCTCAGTAGGTATTATTGAACGTATTTATTTGGTGTATCTAGGAGGTAGTTTATATGGCCGCGAACAAAAGGTATTTTTATATTTTTCTATATTTTATGTTTCTGTATTTTCTTTTATTGTAATTATAGCTAAACAGAAACAGTCTCACTGCCTTTGTTCTTTGTAAATAACGTTTTTTTTGTACTGTTAAATATAATATTTATTAAGAAATAACCTTCAAATAAGAAGTATATTTGTTTAATTAGAGAATATAGTTCTACAGCAGTTACTGCTGTTTGCAGATAATTTCTTTCTGACTGTTGTATAATAAAATATAACTGTAGTATTGTTACATGGATTTCTGTTCTTCTTTGAGTTTCTAAATGATCCACGTTAGGTTTACCATCATGAAGATTATATTGGTCATGAGTTTTGTTGGGGAATTTTGGAAACAGAAGCATTTAGGAAAGGAATCCTCTTTCCTTTTAGGTAGTAAGACCTGGGAGTTTGGGGCTAAGTGACCTTCTGACAAGAGAGCTACCTTTAACTCTAGGAGACTAATTTGACCCTAATTTGGATCAGAGGGGGTAGAGGGCTGGCCTAACTTCAAAGGGCTCTAGTTTGTTGTTTTGCCGGGCACAGCAATCTAAGACGAGCTCTGGAACCCCTGTGTCCCGTACCTTTCTCTTGGAAACTGGGATGTGGTGCAGCTGGACAGTGGAGCAGAATCTGCCAGTGAGATGGTGTCCCAGGGTTATACAGCCCCATGGGAAAGCGTGGCTCAGAAGCCAAGAACAGCATTCCTGGAATGGGCTGGCGCTTTATATAATATGTTGTGGTAACTGGTAGAGTGAGTGCTTCTTCGAAACTGTCTCCATTTTCACATTTATGGTTCAGATCACTTGTATTTGAGTTCCATGAAGACTCACTATCTTTACAGCAAGACCAGTATGTAGATGGCAAACCTCACATTTCCCCCATTGGCTTTAAACCATCTGTAAGGGGCGCCTGGGTGGCTCAGTTGGTTAAGCGTGTGACTTCAGCTCAGGTCATGATCTCACGGTTCGTGGGTTTAAGCCCCGTGTCGGCTCTGTGCTGACAGCCTGGAGCCCACTTCAGATTGTATGTCTCGCTCTCTCTCTCTCTCTGTCCCTCCCCCACTTGTGTGTCCACATTCTCTCTCTCAAAAACAAACATTAAAAAAAATTTAAACTATCTGAAAGAAAATGGGACAAACTATTCTTTGTCAATAATTTGATTCAAGGGGCGCCTGGGTGGCTTAGTCAGTTAAGCGTCCGACTTTCGCTTAGGTCATGATCTTGCGGTTCGTGGGTTCGAGCCCCGCGTCGGGCTCTGTGCTGACTGCCAGCTCAGAGCCTGGAGCTTATTTCGGAGTCTGTGTCTCCCTCTCTCTCTCTGACCCTCCCCTGCTCACGCTGTCTCTCTCTCCTAGAAATAAATAAAAATATTAATAAAATAATTGATTCAATATTTTATACTTAGTAAAATGACTCAATAAATATTCATCCCTATAATATGTGTATGTAACAAGCAGGTGCCCCACAGACCAACATAAACCAAGTTCAAGCGACCACATGGGTAGGACCAGCTTTACCGCTGGGAGTGGACAACACTATAGGCCTGAGACGCCCAGGTGACGTGGACAAGGTCTCAAAGCATGGGCCGAGACTGTGGGGCTCCTCCTCCCTGAAGCCTTTAGTCAAAAGCTGTTAAATAGGGTTTCCGCATTCTCATGATCTCCGGCATATGGAGGTGCGAATGAAAGAGAAATGGGTAGATTTGGTTCCTGGTTTCCACACAAAGCTTAGCTTCGCAGGATTTTTATATCAAGTGTTCATATTGCACGATACAGTAAGAGCGGTGTGAATAAGCTGTGATTTTTAGGTCTGCTAAAGTCAGCTTCATGAATAATAATGGCTGAAATTTATCAGGCACTCTGAGCTTTGTGTTATATCTTACTATCACCCCAATCTCAGGAGTTATCCCTGTTTTATGTAGGAAGAAAGGGAGGGTCTCAGAGACTAAGTGACTTGCACAAGGTCACAGCCGGTAGGTGTTGCCACCAGAACCCTAACCTGACCACTGTGGCTCCATAGAGCACCCACTCTGTGTGCACTGTCTCTACTGCCTCCTGCTTCCGTCAGTATTTGTAACCTGCAGAGCCCTGAGCGAGGCAGCAAGGGGAAGAGTACAGGGGATTCGTAATCCAGACCCTATCAGCTCAAGCAAAACCTGTCCTCTCTGCCAGGCTGGGTAGGTCCGTCCCCTCTGTGTCCTCCCTGGTCCTGCCTTATGCAGCCTCTTCTCAGATCACCACATTGTTACGTTACCTGTGTACATCTGTCTTTTTTTTTTTATAATGTTTATTTTTCAGAGAGAGAGAGCACGAACGGGAGGGACAGAGAGAGGGGAAAACAGAATTCAAAGCAGGCTCCAGACTCTGAGCTGTCAGCACAGAGCTCAACACTGGGCTTGAACTCAAACTGTAAGATCATCACCTGAACCAAAGTTGGATGCTTAACCAACTGAGCCACCCAGGGGCTCCTGTCTTCCTTAATAGTACATGATCTGAGCTTCATAACCTTTTATGAGCAACCCTCAACAGAATTTCTAGCTCATTAAATATTGAACAGAAGGGGCACCTGGATGGCTCAGTCAGTTGAGCATCTGATTCTTGATTCCAGCTCAGGGCGTGATCTCACAGTTTCTGAGCTTGAGCCCCACATCGAACTCTGCAGATTAGATGATAGGCAAAATATATTAAAATTAGGACCTTTTGCCTATCAAATGATACCTTTAAGAAAATTAAATAGAGTCTATTAAAAGAAAGATCTGTGAGGGGCGCCTGGGTGGCTCAGTCAGTTAAATGTCCGGCTTTGGCTCAGGTCATGATCTTACAGTTCATGAGTTCGAATGCCCTGTCAGGCTCTGTGCTGACAGCTCAGAGCCTGGAGCCTGCTTCAGATTCTGTGTCTCTCTCTCTGCCCCTCTCCAGTTCTCTCTCTCTCTCTCTCCTCTCTCAAATAAAAACATAAAAATTAATCAAAATTAAAAAAAAAGATTTGTGGGGTGCCTGGCTGGCTCAGTTGATAGGGCAAGCGACTCGATCTCAGGGTTATGAGGTAGAGCTCCACATTGGGTGTAGAAATAACTTAAAAATAAAATGTTAAAAGGTGCCCAAGTGGCCCAGTCGGTTGGGTGTCTGACTCTTGATTTCAGCTCAGGTCATGATCTCATGGTTTGGGAGATCAAGCCCCACACTGGGCTCTGTGCTGATAGAATAGAGCCTGCTTGGGATTCTCTCTCTCCCTCTCCCTCTCCCTCTCTCTCTCTTCCCCCCCCCTCCCTTGCATGGGCTCTTTCTCTCTCTCAAATAAATGTTAAAAATTTATTTAAAAAATAATTTAAAAATAAAAATAATAAACTCTTAGAAGTATNATAATTTAAAAATAAAAATAATAAACTCTTTGGAGAAGTTTTTGCAACATGTAAACTAAGATTAAAATAAATTCAAATCAGTAAGAACAAAGAGCCCAATAAAAGAAAATGGACAAAGCACATGAACAAGTATTTCACAGAAGGTGGACATGGACCACAAACACAGAAGTCAGAGAAATGCAAATCGAGAGCACAGTGGGATACCAGTTTGGACCCATTTACACTTGATCTTAGCCAAAAGGCCGAGAAGCGATAGTTCAGACCCATCAATGAACAAAAATTAAGATACTAAGGTTGTAGAGGATGTGGATCAACAAAGTCTCTTGTACATAGCTGACGGGATGTAAAATACAAGAAATCGGGGTGCCTGGGTGGCTCAGTTGGTTAAGTGACCGACTTCGGCTCAGGTCATGATCTCACGATTCGTGGGTTCGAGCCCTGCGTCAGGCTCTGTGCTGACAGCTCAGAGCCTGGAGCCTGTTTCAGATTCTGTGTCTACCTCTCTCTCTGACCCTCTCCTCCTGCTCACACTGCCTCTCTCTCTCAGAAATAAATAAAACATTTTTTAAAAATACAAGAAATAGGGTTTTTTAAAAAAAATCATTTACCAATATTCTTGAGTGTTTACTCGAGAAATGCTTGCACACATTCACTAAGACACAATGGCACTGTTCATAACAGTGGAAAAACTAGAAAAAACCCACAGATGCCTAGTGGCATGAGAATGGATAAATTGTGGCAGTCACATAAGGAAAAATGAATAAACCGTAGTGTAGAATAATGTTCTACACTAACATAGACGGATCTCCATAACACCGAGTGAAAGAAACGAGTCCCTGTGTACGACTTCATGACTACACAGAGTTCAAACTCTCTAATTGCAAACTGGGGACTAAAATGCTTATAAATGTATATAGAGTGTGATGAAGCTACATATAAAAATAATAAGAGAATGATAGACACAACTCCCAGCCAGAGTGGTTACCTCTGAACAGGAGAGGCAGAGGGATAGGATGGAGGAAAAGCTAATCGTTAAGGGATGTAAATTATTATTAATGGTCTAGTTTTTTAATTAAGTGGCAGGCTCTTCATGGACTAATGTTACCAGTGCATTATGAGCCAAGGATTGTGATTACTACATCTATTTTGTGCACTTAAGATTACTTAAAAAAATGAAAAGGACCGTACAACATCTGATTCCATTTATACGAAATGTCCAGAATAAGCAAGTCTACAGAAATGGAGAAAGTAGATTATTGATTGCCGAGGGTGGGGGGGTGATGGAGGGTGGACGAGAAGATGAGGCGGGAGTGATCGCCAGAGAGGTGGGTACAGGGTTCCTTTTGGGGTCATGGTTGTAGAATTCACCCTGAATGTTTAAAAAGCATTTAATACTGTACTTTGAATGAGTGAATTGTATGGCATGTGGATTTTATCAGTGACACTATTACCAACAAGAAGAAAAAAAAATCAGCTAGCTTTATGGAGTCAGAAAGGTCTGGATTCAACCAAGCACCTCACCTAACTGAGCCTCAGGCTTATTCTGTGAAACAGGGTGATCTGAATAATGCAGTATGAGTAGAAATCAAGAGTCCGACGCTTAACCTACGGAGCCACCCAGGTGCCCTTTGAACATTTCCTTTTCTGTTTCTTCTATTCTATTCCATGACCTGAGGCTAAATGAGCATCAGACCTGAACCTCTCAATATTTTTTTTTAGTTTTTTTTAATGTTTTATTTATTTCTGAGAGAGAGACAGCGTGAGCAGGGGAGGGTCAGAGAGAAAGAGATACAGAATCCGAAACAGGCTCCAGGGTCTGAGCTGGCTGTCAGCATAGAGCCCGACGCGAGGCTCGAACCCACAAACCTTGAGATCATTACCTGAACCGAAGTCAGACACTTAACCGACTGAGCCACCCAGGTGCCCCTCAATATTATTTTTAAAATGCAACTCTTGATCTCAGGGTCGTGAGTTCAAGCCTCACATTGGGCGTAGAGATTGTTTTAAAAAAAATTAACTTAAAAAAAAGAAAGGCACTGGCTATGTGAGTGTGTGTGTGTGTGTGTGTGTGTGTGTGTGTCGCTGTTATTGGTTGAATCATGTATCCCCCAAAAGATATGGTCAAGTCCTAACCCCAAGTCCTTCAGAATGTGACCTTGTTTGGAGATCGGGTCTTTACAGAGATAATCAAGTTAAAATAAGGTTGTCAGGGTAGGTCTAATCCAAAATGACTGGTGTTCTCATAAAAAGGGGAACATTTGGACACAGACATGCACCCAGCGAATGTCACGTGAACACAAAGACAGAAATCAGGGTGATGTGTCCTCGACCAAGGATACAGGATTGTCAGTAAATAGGTTCTTCACAGCCCAGAGAAAAACCAGCCCTGCTGACAGCCTGACTTCATCTTCCAGCCTTCAGAAGTGGGAGACAATACATATCTGTGGTTCAAGCCCCCCAGTTTGTGATACTTTGTTACAGCAGCCCTAGGGAACGAATAACAGTATTTTTTAAATATTCTGTTTGTTTCCAAGGTTAGAGCCAAAGTGATTTCAGTACACAATCTGGTCCCAGCTTTCAGTTCTAGACTTTTTCTTCGAAACTCACCTAATGGTTTGACCTAATGTTTTGAAGATGGTTTTTCTGTTCTTCTCCACTTGGACCTCATTTGAATACTCCATTCAATCTTCATTAGCCACTTCATTAGATTTTCTTAGCCACTCCAGTCCGATACCCTCTCTCCTTCCTTGGGATTCCTAGTGGTGGTTTGTTCCTTCCTTCTTGTTATCTGAGTATCATCTGCCTAGGATTATTTGGACTCATATTTTAGCCTTTCTTCTCAGAGCATAAACTCCTTGAAAAAGCTTATTTTGTGCATCTGTTTTCTGTTAATTTTTTCTCTTTCAGTGTTGTGCTTTGTGCATGATAATACCTATCTATGGTAAAATTAGTAACTGTATAGTTACATGATTACCTGTATTATGTAATTATGTCTACAATACTGTGGACTCTCATCTGAAATACTGCATCTTTTAATCCAAAATTTGTGCTGTCACTATGTCTGAAGGGGCCTACAGGCCAATCTCCTCCTTCCAATTTTGAAATCTGTCTTTGCCCAAAACCATAAGATCTGATTTGAATTTACATGTCCTGGGTAGGTAGGAATTATTATGTCCAAGGTGTGTTTTTTTTAATATAAGTTTATGTATTTATTTTGAGAGAGTACAAGCAAGTAGGGGAGGAACAGAGAGAGGGAAAGAGAGAGGATCTCAAGAAGGCTTCACACTGTCAGTGCTGGCGCCATGCAGGGCTCAAACTCATGAACTATGAGATCATGACCCAAGCTGAAGTCAGATGCTTAACTGACTGAGCCACCCAAGCACCTTGTTTTTGTGTTTTCTGGGTTTTTTTTTTTTAAATATTGTGCTATAATTCTGTAAACACAGCCGTTAAGAATTCTTTTCCATGGGGCGCCTGAGTGGCTCAGTTGGTTAAGTATCCAACTCTTGATTGACCTCACAGTTCATGAGTTCAACCCCGTGTCAGGCTCTGTGCTGACAGTACACAGCCTGCTTGGGATTCTCTGTCTCTCTCTCTCTCTCTCTGCCCCTCCCCCGCCTCAAAAACAAACATTTTTTATAAAAGAATTAATTTCCAAGAAGGAGGCATTCCTTTTGAACCCAATATTTTCTTGTGTGTGTGGCAAAGGGAAAACCGAGACATAAATGTCAATAAAAGATCCAAAAGTACTTTCCGGTCCCATGTGGAAGAGAGAATGGGGTCAGACTGTTACCTCCCATTTCTGAGAAGGCATGGCTCATGAATCGGCTGGCTGAAATTGGCCGAAATGTATTTCTTACTCCTCCCACCCAAGGCTTCCAGAAGAGTGACATTATCTAACCTCTCAGCCAACAAGCCCACGGAAACAGCGCAGTCACCAGTGAATCATGGACTCTAGATTATGTTTAAAAAGCAGCATTCAACCAGGGGTGCTGAGCAGTTCAGACAGGAAAGCAGGGTGTGTTGTTTATTATTCTTAGCCACTCCCTCCTGAATTTTCCCTTAGTTGTAGAAATGTCGTGTGTTTGTATTTTATTTTATTTTTTTAAGGTTTATTTATTTTTAAGAGAAAGAAACAAAGTGTGAGTGGGGGAGGGGCAGAGAGCGAGGGAGACACAGAATCAGAAGCAGGCTCCAGGCTCTGAGCTGTCAGCACAGACCCTGACGTGGGGCTCGAACTCACGAACCGTGAGATCATGACCTGAGCTGAAGTCAGATGGCTTAACTGACTGAGCCACCCTGGGCACCCCTATGTGTGTGTTTGTATTTTAAATGCCATTTTGGGCCTTCACGATCCACAGCATTGTGAACACACACCCGATGGACCGAGGCTCATCCCCTTCTTGATGACACCCTGGAAAGACTGTTTGGAGAGGAGAGTGGGATCCCTCCTTAGAAATACATCGAGGCCAAGAAAAATCTTTGATTTCATTTGCATTTCAAAGGGCAACATTTTTTTTGCCAGGGAGGAAATTTCAGGATAGAGAATCATGGAAAGGTCCTGAAGGAAAGTGAACTCAGAACCTAATGCCTCTGCAGGTTTATGCCTCGGTTCATGCCTCCATCTGGGTTTGGGGCACCATGTCCCTCATCCACTCATTTAAGAAATATGTATCAAAGGCCTGTCATGTGCAAGGAACATGTATAAAGTAAAATGCATTCTTTTTTTAAAAAATTTTTAAATGTTTTTTATTTCTGAGAGAGAGAGAGAGCAGAGGAGGGTCAGAGAGAGAGGGAGGCACAGAGAGAAGAAGAACAGTCTCCAGGCTCTGAGCTAGCTGTCAGCACAGAGCGCGAGGCGGGGCTCAAACCCACGAACCGTGAGACCATGACAAGAGCCAAAGTTGGATGCTTAACCAACTGAGCCTCCCAGGTGCCCCAAAGTAAACTGCATTCTTAAATGCTAATATTGAAACATGTACTAAGTGAGGAAGTGTGAGAGCAGGTATGGGTTTGGCAAAAATAAAGACCCCCAGATGTTCCGTGCATCCCAAGGACACCGTCCCGACAAGCCTTTGCTGACCCCTTGTTTTTACCAGGCCACGTACCCTCCTTTTTCTTCACTGTCTCCTTCCCTCTTGCCCCTTGCTGTAGATCCAAGATTTATGGAATGTCCTCTCTTGCAGCCACTGCAAATATGGAGCTTTCCAGATCTCAGGAACCATAAGCTCCCCCTACCTACCGCCCCCCCATCTGCCCAAATCCACACCCAAGTTCCAGCTGGCACCTTTCAGCCTAAAGGAACTCTCTCGGATCTTGCCCTTGCACAGTCTGACGTCTGGGGCTGGGTAATATGCGGTGTTCTCTAGCTTGTGAAGAAACTGTAAACAAATTATGAATTTCCTGCCCCCCCACACCCCCACTGCAGGAATTCTTTGCAGTTTTAATGAATCACAGCACGCTGGCCATTGACATCATTGTACATCTTCCTAAGAGGCCACACATCCCACTAACTCAGCAGTAGGGAGGGACAGTGCTCAGAAACCACCTCAGGGAACCTGGTGGGAGGGGGGGGAGGAAGGAAGAAAACACCCTGGGGTTGGGGAGAGGGAGGAACCAGCGCTCAGCAGGGAGCCAACCTGAGTGAGGCGGCAGCCTGAGGCTTCCCCAAAGCCCAAAATGCTGAGGAAACCCAGTCCCTGGGCCCGCAGGCTCCCTACCTCTTCTGGCATTTTCCACTTCTGGCTCGCATTCTTGTTAGGCCAGGTGGGCTTGCTGCGGGGACACCCCCAGTGCCTGGACTTCGGGCCTCCCTTCCAGCCCCCGCTGCACCTCGACTTTTGCTCAGACTACGAGTCCTTCGGCTGCTGTGACCAGCGAAAGGACCACCGCCTCGCTGCCCGGTACAGGGACATCATGGATTACCTTGACCTTGGGGCCCATGAGCTGTGTGGCGGCTACATTAAGGACATCCTCTGCCAGGTGGGCCTGAGCCTAACCCCACAGGGCTGTGAGGGTGGCGGCTTAGCGGACTGCGGGGTGCTGGGCTTGGTGGCGCGGGTCCTGGGCTCAGGGCTCCGTGGGCACCTGGCCCTGTAGAAGCTCACCTGGCAGCAGCCTCACCTTAGAGCCCTTGTCCCTGCGAGGCGCTGGGAGGCCAGGGGTGCCGGTGTGGGTTTCCACTGGCTCTCCAAGGTCTCCCCTGGGGTCTGCTGGCCCTCCTGCTGTCTCATCTCCTGCAGGAGGAGGAGGTGGGTGTCCCTATTGGAGCTCTCAGGTCTGCATTGTCTGGGTCCCNTCTCCGGGGTGATGATGGAGGTGGAGGGGCGTTGGGGGGGTCTTTGTGCCAGGGGCCTCCGGGGTGGATGATTTGGGGGGCATGGGCTCTCCCCACCATCCTGGAGCCGGGCTGAGGGAGCTTCGAGCCCCTGGCAGGCAAGGAGGTTCTGCTTCTTCTGGGNGAAAGAGGTGCTCAGGGCGCAGGGGACCGTCGCACTGGAGAGCAGATGAAAGAGGCTGCCAACCGGCGCGGGGAGGGGCTCCGATAACGCGCTGGGGGCGAAGAGGCAGGAAGCCCCCGCCCATCAGAGATCTGACACCCCCCTGGGCAACATCCGCGCGGTTACAGGCTCTCCCGCTGAGCGCACTGGCAGCCCCGGCACCCCCCACCCCCCACCCCCGGGCAGGGGGCACAGCAGCGAGCCAGCCACCTGGGTGGCATCGCCCGGGGCTGCAGTCTCCTACCTCAGAGTTTCCAGAAGTAACTCTAGGATCACCATTTGGGGCAGAAGCAGGGCCCTTAGGAGCCACAGTAAGACTATTAATTTCCGAGATACGTCGGGTAAAGACCTTCCTCCTCTCTGACCTCCCGCTTGCCCTATTGGGTGAGGTTTCAGAAAGCCACATTCAGCAGCTCTCCTGTCCCAGGGGTTGGAGGAATCCGAATAACCTACTCGAGTCTATTTATTACAGTTCCCAAGCCCCTCCTCCTTCTTTCTGCACACACGCAGTGTATGCAGTTACTGTGACCCGCATTGTACTGGTGAGGCGACAGGAGGGGGTTTTAAGTTTATACTTTATATATTATACTTACATATTATATTTTATGAATTTTTAAGTTTATTTATTTTGAGAGAGAGAAAGAGAGAGCACAAGTGAGGGAGGGGCAGAGAGAGAGAGAATCCCACACAGACTTCAAGTGGCCAGTGCAGAGCCCCGTGTGGGGCTGGAACTCACCAACCATGACACCATGACCTGAGCCGAGATCAAAATCAGATGTTAACCCAACTGAGCCACCCAGGCGCCCGGAGGAGTCGTGAGTTTTAAAGAACTTGCCTACGGTCGCAGTGCTGGGGTCACAAATCTAGAGGCTGAGGCTCTGAGCCTCCTGCCCTTTTGATCATATTTGTCAAAGGCAGATTCACTACAGCACCAGCCATTTACTTAATGGTTTTCTGCCCGGGGCACGTGGAGGTGCCGTTAGAACAGAGCCCTGGTGCTTCTTGCTTCGTGTCCCCAGTGACAGAGCGGTGCCGACTCCCAGGGGAGACATCCTGGGCCTTGTTTTCCTTAGAGAAACGATATCCTGAGATAACTGAGTAGAGACAAGGGTGCAGACTCTAAACTTCTGCGTAAGAGTGTCCCATGGTGAGCGACTCACAGCCCGCCCTGGTCACTGCTATCTCATCCTGATCTATTATTTTTTTTAATGTTTAATTTTGAGAGAGAGAGAGCCTGTGAGCAGCAGAGAGAGAGGGAGACAGGATCCAAAACAGGCTCTGCGCTGAGAGCTGAGAGCTTGACCTGGGACTCCATCCCACAACCCTGGGATCATGACCTGAGCTAAAATCACGAGTTGGACACTCTACCAACTGAGCCGCCCAGGTACCCCAGCACTTAAAGATTTTTTTTTAATTTTTAAAAATGTTTTTATTTATTTTTGATAGAGAGAGAGACACACACACAGAAAGAAAGAGAGAGAGAAAGAGAGAGAAAAATAGAGCACGAGCCAGGGAGGGGCAAAAATAGAAGGAGACACAGAATCTGAAGCAGGCTCCAGGGTGGGACTCGAACTCATACTGTGAGATCCTGACTTGAACCGAAGTCAGACACCCAACTGAAAGAGCCCCCCAGGTGCCCTGGGATTTTTCATAAACAAGTGAAGAAATTACTAGATGCCTAATTTCCGGGAGTCCATTTTGGTAATTTCATTTTTAACTATAAAGTATTTCAACCATACAGAAAAGCACGGAAAATTAACACCATATAGCCACCACCCAGATTTAACAAATGTGAAACTTCTGCACATTGCTTCAGATCTGGATAAAGAAATAAAGCCTTACAGGTTCAGCATTTACACTAAAGGGAAAGATGGAGAAATTTGGTACTCTTTAAAAAAAATTCAATTACGAAAACTTTAAGTGTCAAGAACTAAATTAAAATGCCAAAGACAGTACAGTGAACATGAAAGATTTCCCCCTCTTTTTGCCTTCCAGGGGCGCTAACTGGCTAGAAAATGTGGTCCCAGAAAAGGGCTTTCATCAGTAGTTGGTAATAGAAACTCCAGAATCCAGATTCTTTCCTAGACCATTTCCCTTCTGCTTGCTCACAAACTGGGACGAGCCCCACGGTGGCCAGTCTGACTCCCAGCTGAGCTTCCATTTCTTTCTAGGAGTGCTCACCCTACGCAGCGCATCTCTATGATGCGGAGAACCCTCAGACGCCCCTCCGGAACCTTCCAGGCCTCTGTGCTGACTACTGCTCTGCATTCCACTCCAGCTGCCACTCAGCCATCTCCCTCCTGACCAATGACCGCCGCCTCCGGGAGACACATGAGAAGGACGGTGCCCATTTCTGCCACCTCCTCAACCTTCCTGACAAGGACTACTGCTTCCCTAATGTCCTGAGGAATGACCATCTCAACCGCAACCTGGGGGTGGTGGCCAAGGACCATCGGGGCTGCCTGCAGCTCTGCCTCACCGAGGTGGCCAATGGGCTGAGGAACCCCGTCTCCATGGTCCACGCTGGCGACGGCACCCATCGCTTCTTTGTGGCCGAGCAGGTGGGGGTGGTATGGGTCTATCTGCCTGATGGGAGTCGCTTGGAACAACCGTTTTTAGACCTCAAGAATCTCGTACTGACTACTCCGTGGGTAGGGGATGAGAGAGGCTTCTTGGGACTGGCGTTTCATCCCAGATTCCGCCGCAACCGCAAATTCTACATTTATTATTCATGTCTGGGCAAGAAGAAGGTAGAAAAGATCCGGATTAGTGAGATGAAGGTTTCTCGGGCTGATCCCAACAAGGCTGACCCCAAATCGGAAAGGTGAGACGTGCCCGTGAGAATGGGCAACTTTGGGCTGTGTCCCCAAATAATGCCTGTCTGTCCTCGGAGATGATAAACGGAGATTTCTGGTTTTAAAGCCACTAGCAAAGAGTCATTGTTGAATAACAAGGATGGACAAGTTAGACTTTTGAGTCAAGGGTCTTCGTGAGGTATAGGTGTCCCTTACGGTTACCTAATCAGAACCATCCTTGGTTGTTTTTACAGGTTTGTAAGCAATGGCCAGCAGCCATAAGGGCTTGAGAAATGATTACAGATAAAATCAATATATTAAACATGATAGTGGCCCCTGATTATTGTGTGGCTATTGGATTCCAGGTCCTTTACCTTGAACCTGAGAATTATCCTCACAGGAAGCTGTGGCACAAGGCCATAAATCTATCAATGCCCAGTCAGACAAAGGACTTAATTCTATCTGACTCCAAGCTCATGCTCTTTCCACTCCACCACTCTGTCTTTTTTCCTTCTTTCCTTTCTTCCTTGTCTCTCTTTTCCTATATAGCCAGGCTTGGGGGTTGAAAACAGCATGGAGAACAGGTTGATTAATCCCTGTGAGCTGTGCAAAAGAAGGGGTTAAGAGCTCTGGTAGAGCAGAGAGTAAGGCCGAGCCCCCTAAAAGAGTGATTTCTACCCTGGCTGTGCCTACAGTTCATGAAATCATGATGTGAAAGAAGATTCATCAAGGAGTCATATTGGGAAACAAGAGGTGTCTCAGAGCTCCGAGCTTTGTGACCTTGGAAACGGAAGCAGATCACGGTTGGCTGGGACCAGTCATTTCTCAGTATCTCAAGCAGATGTAGTTTCAGCTTGTATCAAAGCCTCATGCATCGTTTCTTCTCCTTCCAGAGTCATCTTGGAGATAGAAGAGCCGGCCTCAAATCATAATGGCGGACAGCTTCTTTTTGGTGTGGACGGCTACATGTACATATTCACCGGAGACGGAGGGCAGGCCGGGGATCCCTTCGGCAAGTTCGGAAATGCTCAGAACAAGTAAGCTGGTTGGATCTGGGCCCCCGTCCCTTTAGGGTGAGCCCTTGGTACGTTTTTGCTGAGATGGAGTTTGCAGAGGGTCAAACCCAAATCACCTACTACAAGATGTAGCCTCCGTCTGTTGAGGCAAGTGGGAGGAGCGTTTGGTTTTCTGCCCTATAAATCTCAGGCACACGTGTGTTTTGGTTAAGTAATATTATGGATGCACAGTGTAACTCTCAGAATGGTATGTAGAGATGAATCCAGAATGTTTAACATATATATATTCTGACACACAAAATGCTTATGGCATGTCAGGTGCTGTTGTGAGTATCTTGTGTCTATTTAAGATGTAAGTCTATGAGCACCTGGGTGGCTTGGTTGAGTATCCGAATTCAGGTCAGGTCATGTTCTTGTGTTTCGGGGGCTTGAGCCCCACATCGGGTTCTCTGCTGTCAGCACAGAGCCCACTTTGGATCCTCTATCCCCCTTTCACTCTGCCCTTCCCCTGCTTGCACTCTCTATCCCCTCCCCCCCC